>NC_089505.1:15270488-15578344 GCF_036850995.1 Saccopteryx leptura | reverse complement strand
AATAGTATGAATTTTATGATGAATAAAACTTGAGCTCAGTAACTTTATGTAATACATTTTTTTTTCAAATTTCAGGCCCCAAAATTAAGGTGCATCTTCTACACAGGAGCATCTTATATCTGGGGAAATACAGTACTATTTAAAAAACAAAAGGTTGTGTGAGCCCAGAGTGAGTCCCACCTCCAGGGTGTCCCTGGGGTGAGCCATAGAAACTCAGAGTGACTCCCTGATATGCAGAGCCCCTATGCCTGGCTCAGGAAGAAAAGATACATATTTGGCTCATAAGTTTGAAAACATTCTAGGTTTCATACTAGGCAGGCAGTGTGGGATGATGTAACTGACCATCAGAAATCAAAGGAAGGTGATATTCTGATCTTGTAGGCCATCTCTGTCTTCTGTAGCGGTAAGAAAGGGTTTAATGCTTCATTGTTCAAATGTTTTGTGGCCATAATGTCTATTGCATTTCCAAAAATGGCTAAATGCCTGGGTTTTCATACCTGAATCTGCCTGGCATTCTGAACACACTCATCTCCGCTCCTGCCCGTCTCCGCTTTCCCCCGAAGAAGCTTGGGGCTGTCTGGGGGCTGCTTAAGTAGGTGCTCTTTGTGAACATTTTTATTTTTCAAAGTAATAAAATCAGCTTCCTTAAAAAATATTGATGTGGCTGTACAGTAAATCCCCCAAAACTTCAAAGTCCCGTTATTGATTTATTTTTATCAAGCTCCATTCAAAACAGCGGTGAAGAAATGATCTCGTTCTTTCCCCAAATAAATGGGAATAATAACAGAGATTTCTGAGAAGATGAGTCTTGTATGATTTCCACAGGCTTTAGTTGGTAGTGGTATGTGGTGTGGACTTGTTTCTGGAAGAAGTTTTCCAAGTCAGTATCTGAAGGGCTTTGTCCGGAGAATAGGCGGTGAGAGAGTCAGGGGAAGAAGGCCTGTCTGAGACGGGCACACACCAGTGACCTTTATGTAGCTTCTGAAAGACAGAACTGCTCCACCAGCTAGAGGAAGGGGCTTATCTAAGAATGGAAATAAGTAATTGGCAACTCGTCAACTAACGGCTTGATTCATTTCTGTTAACCCTTAAGTGACACCACCTATACGTGTAGATTCATGGCATGGCTCATTAGACGCCATTAGACTCGGTTGTGGATATTTAGACACCCTTGTCGAGGCTCCGGAACTGAGCCGCGTGTCCTCGCCTCCTGTTTCCTCACCTGGGACATCCGCGGTTTTTCAGGAGATACAGAGTTTGCTCACAAACTGGAAGGGGCCGGACCTGACCAGCTACGGGGAGCTGGTGCTCGAAGGGACCTTCCGCCTCCAGCGGGCCAAGAACGAGCGGACCCTCTTCCTGTTCGACAAGCTGCTTCTCATCACGAAGAAGAGAGACGACACGTTCACGTACAAAGCTCACATCCTGGTAGGTGTGCAGGTGGCGGGGCGGGCGGGCCTTCAGCCGCCCCCTCCGCGCCCGGGCGCTCAGCCTGTCTCTGCTCCCCCGCAGTGCGGCAACCTCATGCTGGTGGAGGTGATCCCCAAGGAGCCGCTCAGCTTCAGCGTCTTCCACTACAAGAACCCCAAGCTGCAGCACACGGTGCAGGTAAGAGCCGGGTCCTCGGCGCCCTGGCCCTGCGGGGCCCGCTCTCTGCGCCAGGCGGCCTTGCTAGAGCTCTCCGGGCACACGCTGGGTTTCCCGTCTTGTCAGAGGGTTAGAGGAGCGTCTGGATCTTGGTTGCGGCCCAGGCGGGAGGGAGTTGGCTGACTGTCCCAATCTCCTTCCTGCAGGCAAAGTCGCAGCAAGACAAACGCCTGTGGGTTCTGCACCTGAAGAGACTCATCCTGGAGAATCATGCGGCCAAGATTCCAGCGAAGGTAAGACAGCGAGGCCAACAGACAGGCCCTCCGAGGGCAGCCTGGCAGGAATAAATGTTCAACTTCTAAATAAAGAAGGGTGGGAGAGAGACTGCGTGGACCCCGACGACACCGGCTGTTTATACAGAGAAGCCTCCCATGTAGGGAGACTCGGGAGAGCTTTGGGGTTTTATTAAATTATTGCTGTTTTTCCTTTGGGGCTTGAAAGAAGAAAAAATAAGGAAAGGACTATAACTAAATGTCTAGAGAATATGTTAGAAAATAAGGGAGCTCTGAGAATTACCCGAAGGTACACTGAGCACCTGCAGTGAATAGAGCTGGCTGAGGTTCTGTGGGAAGGTAAGGGAATCCAGACCCACACTCAGCCACAACGGAATCTGAAGACGAGGGAGCGAGCCCGATGTCATTTCAGTGTTGGCTAAACGTGATGAATTCAAAGAAGTATAAGCCAAGTGTTGTGGGCGCGTGAAGTGTTCAATTACAGTTGAGTGAGGAGAGGAAGGGAAATGCCTTTCTGTATCTTGAAGGGTGAGGAGTATTTTTATTAAGTGGGGAAAATGGAAAAGGAAAACTAAGTTGGGGGACCAGTGTAAACAAAACAGAAATGCCTAGGTAGAAAGGCTGAGTCCTCAGGAGATGGAGCTAGAGGTGAGGCTGGAGAAGTGGAAGGCAGTCTATGAAGGCAGCTAGGCTATGAAGGGCTTTGACCCCACACTCTAAGGAATCTGGATTGTACTGATGGTGGAGAACTACCGAAGGTTTTGGAAGAAGGATGTGGCATGGTTTGTCCCATGTGCTGAGAGTGTAACTTTGGGTACAGTGTGACAATGAGCAAGAGGAGTGAGACTGGAGACAGGAGAGGAATTAACCAGCCACCACAATAATCTAGAAAAGAAATGAAGGGTTCTGCCAGGGAGCCACAGCAGACAAGGGGAGCAGATGAAAAACCCATCACAGAGACAGGGGGAACAGAATTTTGCCACAAAGTGCACAAGGAGAAGGAAAAATAAAAGTCAAGGATGAGTCAGGAGTTGAGCCAAGAGGATGGTATTGTGAGTTGCAAAATAGACTCACAAAGGGAACGGCAGCGAGTGGGCAGAGCACTGAAACGTGCAGGGGCGGGTCAGCGGCAGGTGGAAATTCAGGTCTTGGAGGCTGCTGACCTGGAGGCTCTTTCCACCCAGACAGTAAGTGGAGTCCTGGGAGTTTAAAGAAGGGCCCATCAAAATGTGTAAAGGAAGAGGAAGCCTTGGGAATCGCAACATCTAAGTGATCTCAGCAACAGGGTGGGAGGTTTGGAGAACAAGCAGAGAAAGAGTGGCATTGAGGTACGAGAACAGGAGGACAAAGGTGTGGTAACAGAGGAAGGAAAGAATCTCCAGGTTGTAGGTTTGATCCCCAGTCAGGACACACACAGAAATCAACCAGGGAGTGTGTGGATGGGTGCAACAAGTTGATGTTTCCCTCTTTCTCTCTGTCTGTTTTTTTCTCTTTCTGTCTGTCTCTGTCTCCTCTCCCCCCCGCCTTCTATCTCTCTCAAATCAATCAATCAATATTTTTTTAAAAAAGGAAGATTCAAACAGAAAAGTAGATACCAGATTTGCCCACCAAGAGACAGGAGAGAGATTACAGTCAGGCTGCAGAGAAAGAACAGACTGTGAGCAGGCTTTTCTTTTTTAAGAACAGAGTTCAGAAAAGACAAAAGGTGGTGGTGTGAGGAAAGGTCAGATCAAAGCAAGCCCCTCTCGGCAGGTGAAGAATGTCGGGGACACAGTAAACAGAGGGGAAGAAGGCAGGGAAGCAGGAGATAGTCCAGATAAGAGGAGGGTGCTCCTTGGAATGTGACCCTGGGGAGGCGGCAGGAGGGGACAAAAGCGCAGGGCTAGGGCTCGGTTTCGGAAAGGGTCGGAACCATCTTTCCTGGGCTGAGAGAGGAAAGACGAGAGAGGATCGAGCAGCTTCCGGGTGGATTTGAGGGGAGACCGAGGGTCTCATTTTACTGAAGGCGGTAATGTCATCTACTGGGCGAATGAGGCGATAATGGGGTTGGTGCCGGAAGGAAAGCGGGAAGGGTCAGAACACCTGTTAAAGAACAGGGACCAGCGAGCCAGTGGGGACAACTGCAGTAGCTGTGAAAGGCATCCAAGACCCAACGGAAGCTGGCCACCGTGAGTCAGTGTGAGGAGGTCACTTTCAGACCTGCTCAGCGACTCAGAAGCTGGTGCTGAGGACCCATGGTATACATGGGTTCCCCACGGTGGGGACCGGTGAGAGGGGAATATAGAGATCTGTGGTGAAAGAAGGGACCTTTAGAGTCCTGCCTTCGAGGTAGGGCCGGTCTGGGTGGCAGCAAGGTCATGGGGGCAGCCATGATTGTGTGCCGCGGCTCTGGAGTGGGCGAAAGGGTTGTCAGGGGTCATGTGGCAAAGCGCTAGGGAGAGGGTGGAGCCTGGGTTGCCCACTAAGGCGGGGAGGGGTGGAGTGGGGCAGGAAATGGGATGATGGTCACGAGAGCAGAACTGGGTGGAGAATCAGGCAAACTGAGGTTCCCAAGACAGGAGAGTCTAGCTTGCTCTTTGGATATTTTAAAGAACATTTAGCAACACCTTCTCAGGGGCTGTCAGCAAAAAAAATGTACCCAGGAAATGAAAGCGCATAGGTGTGTGCTTTGAGACAGGAGTCTCCTGTCACCAGGTGTTTCGAGAGGCCAGGTAGCTCGGGCAGAGAGGTGGCTGCATTTTCTTCACGCTTAGTCATCTGGTTGCCGACCTGCGCCTTGCAGTGGGCAATGGCGGAGTGTCTTTGATCTGCCCCACCCACTGTTTGCCTGTCTGCTGGGAATTCAACACTACCGAAGGGATTCCAGAAGGCAATTATAGGCCATTACAAAGCAAGACCGACCTACGTACCTGTCCTCTCTCTCCCACACTAGACCTGTGTGCCAGGCAGTTCTCCCTCTCGGTGTTAAAGTGGTCACAGGAGAATTGCACTTTTTAACCCAACTTCCTGATCCTTGTGGAAGCTAATTCTTTTTCAGCTGCCCCTTCCACAGCACACATACACTGTGCTCAGCACCCCAGATTCTTGCTTCACTGTGTGCAGGACGCCTTGTGAGAAAGGCCTTATTTTCCCTGCTTCCTGTTGCAGAGAAATCAAAATGGAGGCTCAGAGACGTGAAGCAAATTGCCCCCGTTTGTACGTTTAGTACAGGCCCGAAACCAGGTTCAAACCCAGGTCTGCTGTCTCCAAACAGCAAGTCTTCACCCTTATTTAATATACCTTATCCGCTAGAATGTTATAATAATTTTCTATCTTATTTAAGCAGATTATTAGTTTGAATTCTTCATTTATTTCCTTGACTATTACTTTTTTTCTTAAAGCTATCAAAATATATTTATTCCTATTAAATAAAAGAAATAGCCTGATCGGGCGGTGGCGCAGTAGATTGAGCGTCCGACTGGGATGCAGAAGACCCAGGTTCGAGACTCCGAGGTCGCTAGCTTGAGTAAGGGCTCATCTAGTTTGAGCAAAAGCTCACCAGCTTGAGCCCAAGGTCGCTGGCTCAAGCAAGGGGGTTACTCAGTCTGCTGAAGGCCCGCGGTCAAGGCACGTATGAGAAGGCAATCAATGAACAATTAAGGTGTTGCAATGCGCAACGAAAAACTAATGATTGATGCTTCTCATCTCTCCGTTCCTGTCTGTCTGTCCCTGTCTCTCTCTCTGACTCTCTCTGTCTCTGTAAAAAATAAAAAAATATATTAAAAAAATAAAATAAAAGAAATACATAATGGGGAATTTTTTAAAACATCGAAAAATGTATCACCAGCTTGGCCTGTGGTAGCGCAGTGGATAGAGCGACGACCTGGAATGTTGAGGTCTCCAGTTCGAAACCCTAGGTTTGCCGGGTCAAGGCACATTTAAGACAAGCAATCAATGAGCCACTAAAGTGAAGCAACTATAAGTTGATACTTCTCGTTATTCCTGTCCCCATAAAATCAATGAATAAAATCTTGTTTTTTTTTAATGTATCACTAGTCTAATAATGTTAACAGCTATTGGATATTCTTCAGTGTAGTTCCTCCCAGTCTCCTCCCAGTCCTTTTAATTCTGTGATGGTCCCTGTCTGACCCCTAGTGGAAAATGTGAGAATAGCACCTTTTGAAATTAAATGTTAAGAAGAAAAAGAGTTCTTGACGTCAGGTTCATAGTATGCCAGAAAAGTGCTTGGTCATATTGGTGTATAAACTAACCTTGTCCAGATTAACTAAGAATAAAGGTGAAGGCAGAGACTTTTGCATTTTATATAGTCACATGGTTCTGTAAATGCTCTTCACAGAAATTGAACTAACATTTGTGTTTGAAATTAATTCTAATAATCTCAAAGTCTGAATGATAAAAACATCACTGTTATAAAAAAATCCAAGCATTTGTTTTCTCAAAGTTATGATGAGTTCATCGAGACTTCTTTTTTAACCCTTTTGTTAAACAAAACGATCGCCACTTAGTCTAAATATTTTTACTGTGAAATCACAGGTTGTGGCAAAAACACAGCTGCAATTATGCTTAAGTTATCTTTAGCATAACGTCTGTAGGTTCCATTACACAGCTCTTTGAAAAATGAAAATTACATTAAAGAAGCAAAAAAAGCTACCTAAGCCACCTGACCTGTGGTGGCGCAGTGGATAAAGCATCAACCTGGAAATGCTGAGGTCGCCGGTTCAAAACCCTGAGTTTGCCTGGTCAAGGCACATATGGGAGTTGATGCTTCCAGCTCCTCCCCTCTTCTCTCTCTCTGTCTCTCTCTCTCCTCTCTCTCCCTCTCTGTCTCTCTCTCTCTCTCTCTCTCTCTCTCTCCTCTCTAAAAATGAATAAATAAAATTAAAAAAAAAAAAAAAAAAGCTACCCAAGCCAATGTTTTTCTTCTTTGAACACTTGGACAAAATGATTATCTTTTTATATTCCCCAAAACATCAATAATAGGTGTCAGCAATAACAATTTTTAAAAGCCTCAAAGCGTGACACTTCAGGAGGTCGAGGCTGAGGCGGGAAGACGTAGGTGTGGAAGGGAGAAATGAAAGTCGAGGCTATCAGGCCCGGCCCCTGGGGACGTGGATGGTAACTCACTTGGGCTGAGTGCCTACCATTTGGTCCTCTCAGTGACTCTGGGAGGTAGGTCCTGTTCCCGTCTTCCACCGGAGGGAACACATCCAGAGATGTGAGAGCACCCGCCATGTGCATGTCCCAGCAGGGATCCCACCATGTCCCTCAGAGTCCCTCTCCCACACCACACTCCTACCTCATCCCCCAGCCCCGGAAGGTTCTGGAGCACAGAAGGATGGTAGGTGCGGTGCTGTAGGAGCCAGGAGAGCTAGCTGGGGATAAACTCGTAGCATCTGGAAGGAGGAAAACAGAAAACCTCCAGCAATCCTTTTTTGCAATCAACTCAGAATAGTTGAGTGGCACGTGGCGGGCCAGGTGGGCAGCAGGCCGGGGCTGAGTTCACTAGGTCAGGGCTGGGTGGCAGAAGTCTACATTTTATAAGCCAGCCAGCAGACACTAATGATTAGCCAGGTTTTGGAAATGTTTGATGAGCTGTTTCCTTTTTCTTCTCTCCCCTTCTTCCCCCTCACTCCACCCCTGTTTCTCTCTCCCTCTCTTTCTCCGCCCTCCCCTCCCTCCCTTCGCCTCTCAACCCCACCTTCTCCGTCACCCTTCCCCCTTCCCTTGCCAGGTGGGGATTGGGGTTTAGCTCTGGTGCCCCAGTTGTGTGGCATCTGCTCCCCACATGGGGATGCTCGCTCATCTGTTTGAATCGCTTGAACTCCATGTTAATGCCTAAAAGATATAATGAGGTTTCTTGGGGTCTTTTTTTTTTTTTTTTTTTTTTTAAGGTTTTCAAAAACCACTTATTCAGGTGAGATAAGACCCATATTAGGGTTGGTCATTTAAAGCAGAAATTAAAAAAAAAAAGTTTTTTAAAGAAATTGCAATTATAGCTACGCTTTCTTTCTTTTAGGCCAAGCAAGCGATACTTGAAATGGATGCCACTCGTAAGTTGGGTTTTCTTAACGCAGTTTGAACTTTCATTCTCTACTTGTGTCTATCACATTTTCTCTCTTAAAGTTTATGAAAATGTCAAGTGTAAGTAAAAATAGCAGCTCTCCGCTCACTGTCTTCTTCCTCCTGGATCACCCACCTTTATTAAAGAAGGGTGTGCACGAGAAAGATTGTCTGGTGTAACGGCAGAGTGGAATCAGAGAGAAGTAGTGACCCTAAAGAATGACCGCAGGTCCTGACCAACTCTCACCTGGAACTTCCAAGCTCACTTAGGATTGAGGGATCTTTCTCCAGGTGCACACTGACTCACTCGCCCGCCAGCCTGGTTGTTAACTCTCTAGAAGGAAGAAGAAATGTTCCCGAAGAGGAATGCTGGTTGCCACGGCCCCGGTGGCTGCAAGTCCCCGTGTCACGTCCAACACATTCTGAGGAGTACGCCCCCCCACCCCGAGTGGGAGGCGGGGGCTCGCTGCCCTGTGGTCTCTCACTCCCCACGTTTTACTCAGTGGAAATCTCTAAGATTTTTCTTTTCTTTTTTAATAAAAGTACTCTGAAGAGAAGGCATGGTCAGAGGTGGCCACGTGGGAATGAGGAGAAAGGCAGGGGATCCGGAGAGGCTGGCTCTCATTGTGAGGAGTTTCGTTCAATAAAATGATTTACTTATCCCCAGGATCTGGGCTAGCTCTTGGAAACCATTAAGATTTCATGGTGCACAGAATAATTCCAAGCCACAAATTGGTGCCACGTGTCTCTCTTGCGGGCCCAGGACCAGGCCAGAGCAGCCCTGCCTAGGAAAATAACCTTATTTGCCCTACCCTGACTTTGGACTTGGCTGAGTATGAATAGAGCAGGCCAGTCTATTGGTCCAGATGGCCTCCTTTATATACCTTTACCGCTGACATGGGAGATGTGTACGTGGTCTTTACAACCCTCAGAACTGTCTAGAACTTTAGATGGCTTTGAAGAGCATTAACCCCAATTGGAAGAAGACGGGTGTACCATTCTGTCCTTGAATTGCTACCCTCAGGGCTTTGGTGTGCAGATGGTCATCGAGTGTGTGGCAATGCTTAAAGATTAGACCATACTTCCTTAATCCAAAGTTTGTGTACCCCTTAGAGGGGGTAAAAAGACAAACTATGGAACTAAATGAAAATCTCTTTTCTGGTTAGAGAACCTAAAGCATTCATCGGATGTTCAAAGGAGCAAAAAGTATAGACAAAATGAAGAGCCACTGAACTAGAGGACAGCTCCCACAGGGACAGAGAGGGCTTGTCCTCCACCATGCCGGGCACAGTGCCTCAGGACACCCTCCAGGTGGCTTCACTCGACATTGCCTTTGCTGCAGCCCGTTACCACCATCCGCCAGGGGCCCTGGTAACAAGTTCAGCCTCAGGGTGTCTTATTTTCCTGACCTCTATGCGTCCTAGTGGCAGTAGGAAGTTAGAGAGAGAGCGCTTAACTTCCTAACACACTCCTGCATGTCCATCCGCACGTAAACAGAGTCCTGAGATCCATATTCAACACCAGCTGTGGGAGAAGGGACGTCATGTGTGAGGAAAGAGAATAAATGCGTAGCTATCCAAACCAGTCATACCCACGTCCCGGGAAGTCCCTGAGCGCCGCGTCCTGACAGATGTGTGCGGCTGTCTTTGCAGATCACCCAGGCTTCTGTTACAGTCCCGACGGAGAGTCCAAAACGCTCGCCACGCCCTACCGGCTGAGAAGAAAGTCTGGTGAGTCGGATGTTGTCATCGAAGTGTAATAAGTAAGGGGGTCTAGTAATGAAAGCGCCCTTCCGTCAGACAGGAAGGCGTTCTCCTCCACGTGGGAGCTCACGGCCAGGTGGGTGCACCTGGGCTGCACTGAGACGGGCTCGCAAGCTGCCGCTCGAAATCTCTTTGCTCCTTCACTCTGTTTTCCAGTGACTGTACCACGTAGTAATCCAGTAACTCTGCTCTGCATAGCAGCTTATCCTCAACCCCTTGAGAAGTACCTACCTTCATGTTCGTCCTCGGGCCTCCTGACCATCCAGAGTACGATAGATTTACTTTTAAAATGTGTAAGGCAACATTTTAAAAAGGCAAATGTATGTTCTTCTTGTTTCCATAAATTGGTTATCAAACAAACATGATTTTAAGTTAATAAAACTGGAACTGGAACTAATATCATTTTTTGAAAAAAACAAAAAAAAACAAAAAACAACTCACTCCCGGGGGTCAGCGAGCATGAAAACAAACTCACTGCTCCAAGGGTTAATGCACAGGCAGGTACTTAATTAACCCCTATTGACGGTCGCTAGTAGAATGTATCCTATAAGTGATACCGAATAGTAGAATGTATCCTATAAGTGATACCAAAGATTATTCAAACTTAAAATGTTAGCACACAGTTGCTGAACCAGACTCCGTGTCGTATTACTTTTGATAGCCCTTGGATTCTTTTCATTTGATTCACTGCCTAATCGGTGCTAAGGACCGGGATGCAAGAATAAATAATACACATGACACCTGCTTGCGAGGAGCTCGCAGTCTAGTGAAAGAGGAGAAAAGGTGACTCAATACCAAGCAGTCCGTAGGGCATAGCCGTGGGGGCCAGAGAAGCGAGGGGAGTCCTCTAGGAAGGAGAGGGAGGGGGCTTCCCAGAGCAGAGGACCAGTGGTGCCCCCGGACGGGATCTAGGGGCCCACGAGGCAGGCGGGGAGAGAAGTGCTCGCGCAGAGGCCTATCTTAGATGGGACGCCTGTTGCCAGCTGTTTGGAGCAGCTGGAGTGTGGTTTGGAGCTAGGAGCGGGGGTGGAGGTGGGCATGGAGGTGGGCATGGAGGTGGGCAAGGTGAGATGAAGGGAGCTGTGCCCGGAGGTCACAGAGGGGCCTGATCGTGGAAGGCGGGGGGGGGGGGGGGGACAGGCAGAGGGGGTGGAGGTGGGCATGGAGATGGGCATGGAGGTGGAGGTGGAGGTGGGCATGGAGATGGGCATGGAGGTGGAGGTGGAGGTGGGCATGGAGATGGGCATGGAGGTGGAGGTAGAGGTGGGCATGGAGATGGGCATGGAGGTGGAGGTGGGCATGGAGGTGGAGGTGGAGGTGGGCAAGGTGAGATGAAGGGAGCCGTGCCGGGGGTCACAGAGGGGCCTGATTGTGGAAGGTGGGGGGGGGGCAGGCAGAGGGTTTGAACTCGATCCTGCAAGCTACAGCAGGATAGCGAGCGAGCAATGAAGTGTTTGCCTTTGGAAAACAGAATTCAGGCTGGATGAGGAAAACGATGTAGGCAGGAGGCCCAGTCGGAAGCTGTCCCTCCAGTCTGGGTGAGAGACGGAGAAGGCTGGATTGAGACAGCAGTGACTGGGACGGGCATTACTGGGACCCCACAGACTGGTGGGTGAAAACAGGAGCACTTTAGAACGAGGCCCTGGGAGGGTCATGTCGGTGACAACCAAGGTAAGAAGTACAGACGGAGACGCAGGTGTGGGGGGAGACGTGAACTGAGGTCGAGAAATGCCGTGCGTGCTGGCTCTGCGGAAACGCTGGAGAAATGTCAGACTGGCAGTTGGCGTTTGAGTTCGGAGGCTTGGGACAGAGGTCCAGCGTAAGAATATAAAATTGAACATCATCAGCTTACACAGGTGGTAGTTCGAGCTAAGGACACTGCTGAACTAGCTGATAGGGTTGATATTCTGCCACGTGACTCCTGATGGCACAACTTCATGTTTCTCTTACAGCTTTCATGAAGTGAATGTCTCACTGCTAAGTGTGTCTGTGCAATGGGGGCTTAGGTAAACTCTACAGAAAATGTCTAGAGCTAAATTAATTTGCCCATAAACCAATAATTTACTTAAGAAAAGGAAGGTCTTGATTTGGTTTTGCAAATAATGCTGGCCTTATTTTTTTCTCCTAGAACCTTCCTCAAGATCACATAAAGTTTTGAAGACCAGTGGTAAGTCCTAAAATATCTTTTTTATTTTCATTCTTATTGAATAAAAATAAGGTAGAGGCGGGCAAAGTCAAACCATCTACTAAGTCAAACCATACAAGAAATAAATCCCACCAGATGAAGTCTAGACTGACAGATTTGATTAACTTCTATAAGTAATAGTGCCCCATTATAAAGTGTAAAGCCAAATGACATTAAATGTTTGCAGTATAGATAACAGGCATAAAAACGTTAATATCCCTCTTATAAAAAGAAACCCTATATATCAAAAGGAAGAGACAAAGGACCCTTATTGAAACGGCAGACAATACAACTGGGCGGTTTCACAGAAGAAACAGAAATGGCCAATAAAATTTATACATGGTCACCCATGTTAGTAATCAGAAATATCAGACATTTAAGCCAGATAGAGGGGCTAAAGCCATGAGCTTGACCAAAAGACAGGAAAACAGGCACTTTGAAACTTCTGGTGTGCATATGTCTGTGACCTTTTTGGGGGGCAAAATTTGGTAATTTCCACTTACATGTAAAAGGTGCATTCCAGGGAACACTTGGCAGCTGTCAGACAGAAAGCCGTCCCTCTCTGTCCGCTGACAAGAGTGCCCACATAGATTTAGCAGGAAATGCAGTGTTGCATACTGCACCTTGAAGAAACAGCCGTGCTCTGTGGTGGGATGGGGCGCGGGTAGGGGTCTGGAGAGACGACAGACTGTTGACTTGGGTGACTTCTACGGGCCGGGATGTGTGGAAAGGGTTCGATCATGTTTCACTTTGCATGCTTCTGTAATTAAGCAATCTTTAAAGAGGAGATACCCAATATCACGGTGACTGGAAGAGTCTTTAGGGACGTGGCCCTGCCGATCTAGCCCCAGAACTCCAGATGTCCCACTCCTTAGCGCAGCACCAAGGTGACCCTGTTGAGAAATGTAACCAATAAAATGTTTTAAAATTAACAGGAGCATAGACATGTTTACGGGATGTTCATGGCTTAGGCCGTGTGGGTTGTTGTGTTGTTTTTTTCAGGTAACACATATTTGCGGGGAAGGGAACTTTTGAAACTTACTGACATGAATATCGGTCCATTGCTCTCGGGGATTAAGGAAGATAACACTCACATGTAGGGAAGGTTGTTTTACCTATGGTCTGGGTCATATAACCAAGATAACACAATACAGTTATGTAACCAAGACAGGCATTTTCTGAAAGTTAGGTCTCAAGGACCCAGAAGCCTCTCGGGCTTTAATTAGGAACAATAAGTTTAAAAGTGCTTTAAAATATGAGTGCTTAACTATATGTGAGATACATCTTTAATCCACAAACTTTTTTTTTTTAATCTTTTATTTTTCAGAAACAACACAAGACATCCAAAAGGTAAGCACTCTTATGGTTTTGGGTTTTTTATTTGAAATGTTTACTTTAGGCACTTATTATAGGTGCCCTCGCATATCTCATCCCCAGCCTGTGGTCCAAGTGTACACAATTATTTTATATTTCGAAGCAGAGTTAAGTGAGGACTTTCTTGTCCCCTCTCAGAACTAAGGCAGTACTTCTCCGCCCCGCTGCCCTACCTCTCACCTCGGAAGCTGTAAGGTCACCTGGGGATGCGATCCCCACACACTGGCGTGGGTCCGTCCCACGCTGCCCTGGGCCTCTGCCCACGTGCGGCCGAGGTTCCCGCACTGAGTATTGCTCCCTTCCCGAAGCGTTAGCCTTCGGTCACAAAGCTCCCCCACTGAGAATTGGTCCTGCTGGCTATGTAAGAGCTGTGACCCTATATCATCTAATGAAACTTTGCTCTATCAAGCTTTTTTTTTATTTTTCTTCCTCTGATAAGAGGTTAGGAAAGGGGGAATTAAAATGGTATGTTCCACTGGAAGAGGTCTCTCCAAATTTATGACTTCTGAAGGATAGATACGATACTCTGACCTACACACACCATGCCTAAAATGTTCACTGATCCATTGTCTCAATGAGCAAGTCTTAGAGAGCTGATTGTGGCTTCCGGTTAACTGTGGAACTCTCACTTGCATCACACCTTAGAACCAGGCCAGTGTGACCCTATTTATAAACGCTAATTCTTTCCATTAGTTCCAATTAAATGTCTAAAACTCAATACAGTCTTCTCTTTTAAGTGATTTTCTCAAAATTAGAGCATGTAGATATTCTTCAGGTTGTGCATAAATTTGTTTGGAAGCTTTTGAAACTTATCAACATTAATTGGTTCATAGCCCTGATATACGACATGAGATTTCGATGTTTTAATCTACTTTGCTTTCATAAACAAATGCTGGCGGTGAGGGGGGTACCCTGCTCTTTAAGGCAGCCGCTCTGAGATCATGGAGCCAAGCCCACCCTGCCCCAGGTGGGGGGATTGCTCTGTCAGTCCTAGAGCATCTTGGAAAATTTCTACAATCACAACCCAGGTCTCTATATGGGGATGAGCTATAGACTATAAAATCTGAAAACAAGAAGAAAAAAAAAAGCACCAATGTACTTTTTGCTTAGGGGTAAAAGTCCACCTCCTAATAGTAATGAACATAAACTAAACGCAGGGAGAACAGATTTACTGATGACTAAAGAGTTTATAACAGGACCTATTCCTTAATAATATCTTAATATTTTTCTCAGAATAGATGTTGCAGTGCCCTGTGTGTATGTGTATGTGTGTATGTATATGTGTGTATACATATCTGTGTGTGTGTGTGTGTGTGTGTGAGAGAGAGAGAGAGAGAGAGAGAGAGAGAGAGAGAGCGCAGGGGCAGGGACACAGAGGAAGAGCCTCAGCCCATACGGAAGCTGTGCATTAAGACATGGCTACAGATCCATTTCTGCCACTTAGAAGCTGTAGGACTAGAGGCAAGCTGTCAACTTTACCAAGACTTAGTTTCCAAATTTACAGAATGGTTATAAAGTTTAAGTGTGATAATATGTTTTCAAAAGTGCTTACTTAGTACAATCTTGGGCACAAAGCAAGGGCTTCATAAATGACAGCTATTATCATATCATTATTAAATAGCCAGAATGCTGAGAATGTGGGGAAACGGGGGGAAAGAGGCTCATCACGGCTCTAGGGAACCGAAGGATGTAAGGCGCGTGCTTCTGTGCTGGGCCCCGCCCAGACGCTGGTGATGTCTCACGCTAAGAGTCTCTTCAGTTCCCCAGATGATCTATTTGATGCTGTTTCAGCTTCCACAGCAGAACTGCTGTCCTCCTCTCAAGTGTAGTTTCCTTAAAGATATACTTTGATGTTAACAATTCAGGTTTCCTAAGTTCCTAAAACAGCTGGGAATTTTTCTGGAATGAAAGATTTTTTAAGACAGTTTTCTGGCTGTTAACAAAATTGTTCTGTAAAAACTTTCAAAGTGTTTTGTTGTGATTTAGCTAGTTAATGCTAACTCGTTTTATTTTATAAAATGTAGTTATATTTTATAAACATTATACCAGTGGAGTCTAAGTAAGATGAAATGGGAGAGATACTAAAGAGTAAAGAGGAAAAGAACATAGAACCATAAATATAGTACACATATGTAATTGTGTGTACACACATATGCATATATGTGTTCATTCATTTGTTTGGAGAACTTCAAATAGGTCATGTGAAAAAAAATGAACAAAAGATTAAATAATTGGATTTTTTTTTGTTTTCAATTTGTAATAGAAAACATTATTCTTGCCCTTCCTGATAGACAGGTATATATATATATTCCAAGGTTTCAGTGACAAGTGATGAAAAATTCTTGCTAACTTGACGTTTCTAATAGATTACTGCAGTGTTTTGATCAGAAAATATGCCCCGATGCTAATTAGTTGAAATGGGTCTTTACCTCTCCAAATTAACTCTTTGAAGCTAATCTTTATGCCTACTGAGCACCTCAGAGGGTAATCCACTCCCCGTCTGCACAACTGATCTCCATCAAGAAAGGTCCCCAGTTATGAAAGACCCCATTGTGTCCTTTGATTAGACATCATTAACGTCACTCATATTTTACTTCCTAACAGGCATCTAAATATTACTTCATTAAGTGTATTTTGAAAAAAAAAGTAGAAATTTCATTAGGTCAATCGTGGGTTAAATTACATTCCTGCAACAAA
Organism: Saccopteryx leptura; assembly: GCF_036850995.1. Taxonomy (NCBI): domain Eukaryota; kingdom Metazoa; phylum Chordata; class Mammalia; order Chiroptera; family Emballonuridae; genus Saccopteryx; species Saccopteryx leptura. Next base: position 15,562,385 of record NC_089505.1, on the reverse strand, counting down.
GGCTCTTTTCCTAGAACCTGTACATCCAGGCAGTACCGGTCAGGTTCATGGCGGGGCTGCAGATTTAAGGGAAACCCTTGGGGTGTGCAGTCAGATCACTGACAGGGGCTTCTGGTATACCACAAACCATGCTAGGACTCCTAGGAGTCAGTCCCCAGATAGAAATCGTACAGCATGGCCCTTGACTCCGATACACATGCATTCATATAATGTTATCTGTCAAGCGCACATCGGAATTTTTAGAAGTATCTGAGAAGTTTCTGTGTTTAGCTGAGCCCCTGCATTGGGGTAAGGGATTTGGAGTCAGACCTGGGTTTGACTCCTAACCTTTCTACTGACCACTGAGAGCTTGTTATTGAATTCTTATGAGTCTAGATTTCCTTGCTGTGGAACTGCAACACTCATCTCTAATCCATAGAGTGGTTGTGAACATGAACGTTGGAGGGTGTCTCTAAATGGCCTACCTTCTTTCTAATGAAGTACCAGTTCCCGTCCTTTCTGACCCTTTCGCAAAAGTCTGAAGTGCTTTTCAACTCGGTTAAAATCAACAGTGTTTGCCGATCACTTTCTTGATGAATGCTACGGTCTGGTGGGATAGGCTATGTGTAAAGGCAGGAGAAGGCCGTAAGTTCCGTGCCCGTGGCGCTGCAATGCAATCAGCCTGTTCCTCTCCTCCTCAGGTTGCCCGAGAGGAGGGGCCTCCCCAGCGGACGTCGGCAGGGCCGCCTCCCGTCCAGAGGAACAGTCAGCCCGGCAGCTCCGCCCTTCTCAGCGTGCTTCGCGGCGGCGGGGCGGTCAGAAACATCTGGACGGACCACCAGATCAGGCAAGCCCTGTTTCCCAGCCGACGGTCCCCGCAGGAGAACGAGGACGACGAGGACGATTACCAGATGTTCGTGCCATCCTTCTCCTCTTCGGACTTGAACTCTGCCCGGCTGTGCGAAGACGGCACTTCGAGTCGCCCTTGCAGTTGGCACATGGGACAGGTGGAGTCCGCAGAGACCACCAGTTCCGGCCACCGGGTGGTGAGACGGGCTAGCAGTGCTGGCGAGAGCAACACGTGCCCTCCCGACGTAAGAATCAGGGACAGTGACGGCTCTCCATACAGCCCCCGGAGGGAACGGCAGAAGGACCCCAAAGCCGAGGGGCAGGACGGAATGACTCCCTTCGGGTCATCGATCGAGTTGACTATTGACGATATAGACCACGTCTATGATAACATCAGTTATGAAGACTTGAAACAGATGGTAGCAAGACGGGAAGAAGCTGAATCCACTCCCCCCAAGTCCACCAGGGACTCTGTTCGGCCCCAGAGCACCCCGGAGCTCGCCTTCTCAAAGGGGCAAGCTGGCCCCGAGAAGGGCCCTCCGGCCAGGCCGCGGGAGGAGCCTCTGACAGGCCGGGAGGCGCCGGCCCCAAGCGCCCACGACCTCGCAGCGGTCGAGGAAAACATCTACGACACCATCAGGTTCCCAGACCCGCCCGCGCTGGATCTCACGGGCAGCAGCCTCCAGCGTCCCAAGAGGAGCACCTTCCTGGGTCTGGACGCCGACTTCGCGTGCTGTGACAGCCTGAGGCCCTTCGTGTCCCAGGACAGCCTGCAGTTCAGCGAGGACGAGGCGCCTTACCCCCCAGGGCCCTCCGACGGCGACTACTTGAGCTTGCTGTATAACTCCTTCAGCTGCAACTTGTCCATCGCGGATAAGTCTATATCCGACAAGCTGTCCGAAGAGGTCGACGAAATCTGGAACGACCTGGAAAACTACATCAAGAAAAACGAAGTCAAAGCTCGAGACCGGCTCCTGGCCGCCTTCCCGGTCAGCAAGGACGACGTGGTGGACCGGCCGCACGCCGAGAGCACGCCCCAGCTGAGCAGGGACGCGGGGCGCGCCCTGTCCACGCTCTCGCTCCCCGAGGGCCGGGCCCTGCTCACGCCGCTCAAGGACAGGCCCAGCCGGGCCGGCCGGGCCAGCTGCCCGCTCGAGGAAGACCTCATAGCCAAAGACAGCTCCTTCGTGAGCCTGAACCGGCTCTCCCTGGCCAGCGAGCTGCCTCCCATGGAGAGTCCCTATGACTTGGCCATCAGCAGTCTGTCCCAGACGGAGCTGGACAGCCCTGACCCTGGGCTGGACGCCACAGATAAGACCCGGAGCAGAGTGTTTATGATGGCGAGGCAGTACAGTCAGAAGATCAAGAAGGCGAATCAGCTTTTAAAAGTGAAAAGCCCGGAGGTGGAGCAGCCGCTGTCCGGCCACCAGCAGAAACCTGCGCACAAAGACCTGGCGGCCATCTTGGAAGACAAGAAGCAAGGAGGGCCGGCCATCGGTAGGTTCCCCCACACTGCCTGTCCTCCTTCCTGAGAGGGAGATGGGAGAGCGGCTTTCGGGTCCCCAAGGTCCTTCACACCAGGAGCACACTGTCACTCAGACGGGCAGAGGCCACAGACTCGCTTCTGTGGGCTGTCAAAACGCTCACTGTCCTCCCACCTGTCTGAGTTCTGGCTGGGCTGATCAGCAGATGGGCATGAGACAGATTGACAGGAGAGAATGTCCAGAATGTACACAGGTGTACTTGTAGGGATGCCCTGAGAATGTGAGACTCACGGACACGCTGGGGGGTTGAGGCCTGTACGTCATTCCGGAGTTAAGGAGAAGCGGGGTGGGTATGATTTGGGATTTCAAAGGGCAGAATGGCAACTGACAAGGAGACAAACGATGTTTGGTAAATAAATGTTTGGGGGCCATCTTGATCGGTGGGACACAGAGAACTTGGAACGGCGGGGCCTGGCTAGGTTCCTGCCTGTCTACCACGAGTTCTTATTAAATGACAGAATAGTGGCCCCCTTCCTAAAGCAGGTCCTCTGTCTAAATTCCTTTAAGGAAGTCAAGGGGAAGGTGAAAGGTTTTTTTCTGAGTCTTTCCTTTCTTAAAAACAACCAGCTTAAAATAATCAATATCCCAAAAGGCGTCTCTTGGGTTGACAAGCCCTCTTCCCTTCACCCGCAAACAAGGGCAGACCCATCGCCTCTTCAGCGACTCAACACGAGCCGGAGGGTGATTTGGTTTCGGAGGGCTTTGCTTTGCTTATAACGCTGTCACTACAGATCTGATGTTTGAAGAAGTTTTCTCCAACATGATCTGAACCGCGAAAAACAGCGATCAGGTTAACCCACGGCAGCTAGAGTTTCTCCCCGTGCACCCAGTGTGGTAGGAGGAGTAACTCATATACGCCTTTAAGGTTTGGAAGCACAGGAATAGGATTGCGCTTTGCTCCAGAATTCCAACAAAAATGCCTACTGGTCCTCATAGACAAAAAGGAATCCTTTCTGCATTTCTTCTAAAGCCGGTCACAGTATAACTTAGTTGTTTTCTCATGTATCTCGGTTACTAGTTGATTTTTTTTTTAATGGCTGCTATAATGCATTTGATGCCGTGTCATTTGGTATTATTCCCTTATCCGCTTCCAAGAACTTGAATTCTTTTGGTCGGGCCTCCTCTGTGGGGCAGAACTAAGCCAGATCTCAGGGATGATAAGGTATGATTAGGACTAAAAGAATGAGGTGTTCATGGCTGACTCTTCTCTCTGTGAAGAAGTACGTGCCTCCTGGCTAAATTCCAGAGGGTTCTGCAGGACAAAACTTCAGGCTGACCTTGGAGGTAAAAGCCTAGGTAGGAATCAGGCAAGCACACGATTGTCACGAAAAGGCACTGTTGCCACCTGAGGATCTTTTCACCTCCAGATCCAGAGAGATTTTGGGGGGTAGGCCCAGGAATTAGCGTTTTAAATCAGAGTAGCCTTTCAATCATATTTAAGAATCCCTGCCATAGATTTTCTGATGAAGGACCACGTCAGTATCACAGGAGAGGAGACAGTTTTCCCATTAAAAGTAAAAGCTCGGTATCAGGGTACACTCAGGTACTGAGCTGGATGGTGACATGGCCTCTCGGGCCAGGTGGGTGGATGCCACTCTCCACCTTTCTTTGAGATTGGTTTCTTTATCTCCATGGAGACCAGAGAATAAGAAGGAGTTCTCCAAATCCTAAATGAATACAAAAGTTACACAAAAAGAATCTATAAGGAATGTTTTATTTTGTTTTTTAAGTTTGAGAGTATTTAAGAATTCTGTAGAGCTCTGCTCTTTTCCTAGAGCTAATCCTACAGTAAAAGTTCTTAACAGAGAGGAAAGTTAAGCTCCAGAATTGTTACCTGAAGGATTTTACAGACTTTCTTTAAGATGTTCTTCTTTTCAAATAAAGGTTAAAAGGGATTTTTTATTTATTTATTTATTTATTTATTTATTTATTTATTTATTTATTTATTTTGTGGCAGAGACAGAGTCAGAGAGAGGGACAGATAGGGACAGACAGACAGGAAGGGAGAGAGATGAGAAACATCAATTCTTCGTTGCGGTTCCTTGGTTGTTCATTGATTGATTTCTCATATAGGGATTTTTTGAATGAAGGGTGAGAGCGACAGATCGCATATGTTTTTCTCTTTGCAATAATATGCTTGAATTAGCTCGTGTCCCCTTTGCAATGCTAGACTGGCAAGCTGGTTGGTTGTTATACGTAGAAAACATGGCTGAGTTCCAGCTGCAGACGGACTGTAGGTGGTATGGGAAGAGTCGTGAATTGGCCGGGCCACCCTGGACTGAATCTGGGCCAGGGCTCCCCAGAATGAGAGAAAATGCAATGCTGAAGTTTCTGCTGATAATGGGTTATGCCGACAGACTGTTGTCAGAAAGCGGTCCCTCCCCTGAGCCAGGTGGTTTTGAACATAGACCATACATTAAATCGCAAAACTCAACCCTGAAAGAAGCCCTTCCTTCAATACTGAGTCCAGGGCTTATACCTTCCTTGAATTGGCTTTTTTTTTTAAGTATGAGGAGCTTTCCCTTCATGGTTTTCTTTTGCTTTCCACTTCGGGTTTTTTCTTTTTCTTTTGCCGACTGGTGTCTGGGGGTCCCATCTTTTCTCAGCTTTGTGTCTGGGTCCTCTCTCGACACGTGGGCTGCTATCGTGTTCTCCCCGACAAAGAGGAGGAGGTCTCTCCCGAGTCGTCTTCTGACAGTGGAGTCGTCCCTAGAGCCTTCCATCTCTTGGACCTGAGGCATCTTCCATCTGGGTGGATCGAGACCACTTCCTGTGCCCACCAGGCTTTCAATGGGTTGACGTGATGACTCCTTTTCTCTCTCTTGTTTATCTGGGCACAGGACGTCGTCATCGAATGGACCGATTCTCCAGACTTCTTCGTGTGGGCCTTGCCACTTTGCCAGGAGCTTGCTCTCGGTGTTGTCCGGAAGGAGGAGCACCCTATTCACCTGCCGAAACTCTCGAGCACCTTTATTGAACTCTCTAGCCGGGGTCTACAGGCCCTGGGTCAGATTTCCGCCTAGAAATCACCCAACCAGGTTCTAGTCACTCCCACCTTTTAGAGTCTGACGTAGCTTGCTGGCCACCCGCTTCCGTCAGGCCTCCCTCCTGCTCGTCTCTGAGGCCGGTAAGGCCTTGAGGTTCCTTTTCGTTGTGATGTTTTACATGGGAGAAAACCCCGTACAGGCTTGAGGAGTTTTCCTCCTTGAGCAAAATAGGGAAGGCAAAAGGACATTTTATTTTACGCTTTGGTCTGCATTGCAAGCAACATCACAGACACCGATTTTAATCCTCTGTCTTGAAAACAGTGTATTTTATACTAATCTCAGTAAGCATCCCTTCAAATTTTTATCTGGAATCGTGAAAACTCCTTTTAAACTTACAAAAGAGAAATAAAGCAGAGACTACCTTGAGTTGTCACCTAATGATAAAGTGCACATTCTGTAAAGACTGTTAATGCCAGAACGAAGGATGATGGGGAGTTTTGACCCCGCTGGCTGACACTGAGCTTTTTAGGCTTCCTTGTCACCTTGGGCTGGCTGTTTCCTACACATCCGGCTAAGAGAATCTAAAGATAGCCACATCTCTGGAAGCTTGTCGCGTCCACATTGGCCTCCAGCAAGTAATAGACTCTCTCAGAAGGTCAAACAGAGACCAGAAACCCCACAAAACTTAGATAGACACCGTATGTTATCTACTTGTGAGATAGTTTTTATTCCAAATTTATAAATAGCCAACTTTTTTTTTTTATTATTACCCAAAGATGAACTCTGCTCAGTATGAGTTAGCTCTAGGGAGCATTTTTGTATCGGAGGTTGTCTTCCTGTTTCCCCTCTCCCTGCCATGCCCCTGATTTCTAGGCCGCCCTTCCGTTCTCGGGGGGTGTGGTCTGAGGGAAAGCATTTTCAACACTATGCTTAAAATAAAAGGAGGGAGTCCAAAAGTTATCTGAGTAATTAAGCAGTTCTTGAGACCAGTTTCTGTCTTGACCTATGCTTGGTGCTCCATAGAGATTTTTCTCCAAGAGTAGAAGGTCATGGACTAGCTGGATTAATAAACTAAACTTTATAAAACAACTTAGGAACACAAGAGTGTGTGTGTGCATGCAGGCATGTACATGCAGGTGTGCCTAACCCTGTGATGGCGAACCATTTTATAAAAACCGCCCACTTTTGCCTGACCTGTGGTGGCGCAGTGGATAAAGCGTCAACCTAGAAACGCTGAGGTTGCCGGTTCAAAACCCTGGGCTTGCCTGGTCAAGGTACATATGGGAGTTGATACTTCCTGCTCCTCCCCCCTTCTCTCTCTCTCTCCCTCTTCCCTCTCTATAATGAATAAATTAAAAAAAAAACGCCCACTTTTGCAGTGCTGGTCAACCTCCCACCCACTAGTGGGCATTCCAGCTATCATGGTGGGCCAATCGCGGTGCCGTTTGGTTGCACAGTAGGGACCAGGTTGACCAGCACTGCAAAAGTGGGTAGTTTTTATAAAAAGTTTGACGACCCCCTGACTAAGTATTGGTTGCACACTAAATATATACAAGTACAAACTTCAGAAACAAAAAGTCAGTTAAGAAGGGATTTATTGAAGGCCTAGGGCTTATGGAGGGTTTTGAGAGATAAATAGGACGTTTTTCAGCACAGGAAGAAGAGTGTGATAAGGAAGAAAAAGGCATAAGAAATACTAAGGGTACTCTGGGTGACATACGGTTTCAGATGATCTGGGCCACTACGTTCTCAAGTCAAGAGCTAATTGTTCTTACAAGACTTTATGGTTACATGTGGATACTAGAATAGTGTGACCCAATTTTTAAATTAGCTCTCACTGCTTTCGCCAAAGTTACTTTCTTGGAAACTTGTGAAAGCTCAGAGCCTTCCTGATTCAGCTGTGGGATCAGGCTCAGGGGATTTGACCCCGCTGGCCGACACTGAGCTGGCCGTCGTGCAGGTAAGAATAGCTCAGGCAGAACAAGCTTGCCTGTAGGTAGGACTGCTCACCAGTGACTATGTCTAAAGGTCCAGCTGCTCTGGTTGGGTCTCACAGTTAATGCAGCATGTGGATTTCAGGAATACTAACATGGGTACCTTGGTGTCCATGTAGACTTCCAGCCTCCTAATAGGTTGCCATTCTTAACTGGTATTGAGAGTCTTTACCATGCCCTTGAAGGAGTAATAACTCAAGTATTTATTGCTAGACATTCTAAATTAATAATCTCTGTCATACCAAGGAATTTGGATTTGAAAACCTGAATGACCTGGATATAGGATCTACAATGAGAAGTTAAATGGATTAGTTAGCCTGATTTTGGGGACCAGGGAGCGAGAAACTTGAGGGGTTTGCAATGAAAAGGCACACAGTAACAGAAGGTTGTTTTCTGTCTTCGTAGAAGATAGACTCAAAAGAAATGGCAGAAGCTGAACTAAAAATTTAGTTTAAGTTGAAGGAATAACGTACTAACCACAGGATACTAAGAATATAAATAGCTTAAAGAAGAAGAAAATGATAATGTCACTTGCTGGTTATCCTATATGGGATAGATTCCCTTCATAGAGATTGTGGAGATGTGGTTTGCGTGATTTATAGGATGCATGGAATTCTTTGATTCTAGGGTAGTTGTGTGGGTAGCTGATTAGGGGTTCAGAAGGAAACTGTTCTTGAAATTGACATCTCTGAGTTCTCTCTCTTAAATCATTCCTGGCCCAAAAGAATGCTCTATCCATGTCTTTAGAAAGTCTGTCCTCACAAGGGGAGCAGAGAAGAACAGCCTCGTAGCTTAATATGAAGTGGCAATAGCTTTCGTGTCAGTAATAGTCAAATCCTGTTCTGGAACTAATACTAGAGGCATTAGAGTATTGGTTATATGCACAGATAGTTCATTTCTCCCCTCCCCCCCCCCAAGCATTTCCATTGATTTGAAAGAGAGGGAGGGGAAGGGAGAGAGAAGCATCAACTTGTTGCATTTAATTATTCCACTTAGTTGTGCACTCATTGATTGCTTCTCATATGTGCCGCCTCAGCCCAGAGGACTGACGTTCTGTACACTGAGCCATCCAGCCAGGGCCCGATGGTTCATTCTTAATGTCTTGGAAGCACAGACTTCAGTTCTCATCTTCTTGGGGTTGGGAAAGAATGTATGGGTCAATCAATGCATGTAGTTCTGAAGTGCTGGAAGGGGAGGACCTCCCATAGACATTGCCTCCCCAGACAGTGGCCGTGGGAGGCTGCCTGGAAACAAGAAGTATGAGAACAGCTGCAGAGAACAGACTCTTCTGGGAGTCGTTGTCTGAAAGCAGTCAGGACTGGTGAGAAGCCAGGCGTAGCCATTCCATGGTGGATTGCGGTCCTGCTTCTTTTAATAAGTACTTGAGTTATTTTTCATTGACCGGGTTTTGTGCTGACTTTCTTATTTTTATGATGTCTGTCTTTTAGCACTGACACTGTTTCATGCTTGTAAAGAACACTAGAAATTTTCATTACAAACAGCAAACACTTATGGGGTTACTGTTGAAATAAAATAACCTAGAATTAGATCAAATTAAATGAACTTGTAGGTGGCATTTTTATTTTTTTATTAAACTATGGGTTACTTTATTAGTGTATGTTGCTTAGTATGTAATGGTTAGTCATCCTCAAACTTAAAAGCCCTGCCAACTGTTTTTGTTTCATTTTTTAATAGGTTAGAAGGTTGTGTTCTTATTTCTTTAATCTTCTCATGTAGGAATAATCCTCTGTGTATTTCTTGTCTTGATATTTGCCTTCCAGGTGCCAGGATTGCTGAGTATTCTCAACTGTATGACCAGATTGTATTCAGAGAAACGCCCTTTAAGACCCGGAAGGATGGCTGGGCCTGCCCTCAAGAACCCTCCCACCTCAGATGTACATCGCCTTCCCAGGCCCAATATGGTAGTGAGGATTGGCTTTTGCATTCAACTTATAGTAATGGAGAATTAGCAGATTTCTGTCCCCGGCCAGAGCAAGACTTGAAGTCAAAATACCCCACACTGGAGAGCAACACAAAGTGTACTCCAAGAGAGCTGTCCACAGCTTGCTCCGTGCCTTCTCTTCAAACCTCTGACCATCGCCCGGGCTCCGTGCAGAGACACAGCGTGGTGGTCAGCCAACCCAACAAAGAGAACTCGTGCCAGGGCCATCTGTATAACTCTTTGGGTCGGAAGGGCATCAGTGCTAAATCTCAGCCTTACAACAGGTCCCAGTCATCTTCCTCAATCTTGATCAACAAATCCGTGGACTCCATCAGCTATCCTAATGAAACAGGAAGGAAACAGCTGCTGTCCTTACACAAAAGTTCAAGATGTGAGAGTCACCAGGATTTGCTGCCAGGTAGAGGTGACTCATGTCAACAGGGTTCTGGAAAAGGTTCAGATCTCACTCTCCAAGACTCCCAGAAAGTTCTGGTAGTAAATAGAAATTCACCCTTAAACGCCCAAATAGCTACACAGAACTATTATTCCAATTTCAAAGAGACTGAAGGAGATGAAGACGACTATGTGGAAATCAAGTCCGAAGAAGAGGAATCAGAGTTAGAGCTGTCTCACAATCGCAGAAAGAAATCCGACCTGAAGATTGTGGACGCTGACTTTCCTGATGCTGTCAGCAGCAGCACCACACCTTACTCTTTGAATAGTCCGTGCCCTCCAAAAAAGCCAGTAAGTGGAGAACTTGGGGTTTCTCCCTACCTGACACCATACAGTGATTCTGACAAACTGAATGACTATCTTTGGAGGGGCCCGTCTCCCAACCAGCAAAACATTGTCCAGAGTCTAAGGGAGAAATTTCAGTGTCTCAGTTCTAGCAGCTTTGCCTAAGGTTCTTCGTATTAGCTGTCCAGATTAACGTCTTCATAGCTCGTGAGTTACAGGTCCTGAGAGGTGTTTTCTATGTACCAGATTAAAACAGTTTTGTAATAACCAGAGGTGTAAAATGTACTTTCTTTTACAGCACAACTTTTTGAAACGGCTGATGATCCAGCCCGGACTGTACTGTAGCCAATGTCAGGCTCTCACTGTTTTCTGATGCTGGCTGTCTTCATGTTTCATGTAAGTCAGTCTTACTTGAAAATTTCCAGGTTTGTTGTTTTTGTTTTTTCCCATCAAGATGGTCATATTTTTTTCCCATAGTCTGACAACAGTGCCCAGACTTGAAGAAATGCAACACTCCTCTCTCATTATCTGGAAGCCATGACTAGTTCTATCCTAGGACTCAAAGACAGCAAGAAGGCTTCTCCATATGTTTCTAAAAGAAAAGGAAACTAAAGCTGTTTAAAGGACTATGCTTATTATATCTGACATTTCTGTTCCATTTGTGACAAGACTCTAGAATAGCTTCAGCTAAAGATCGCTCATTGGAGTATAGTCTACGGGGACCTGTTCTGGGGTTTCTATTCTAGTATTCCTATGTCAGTCCGTTATAATGCAGGAATGGTGTGACTATTGGAAATTAGAATGTAATAAGACCCATTTTCTCTAAGCAAAAATCTTCACCTGGCTTCCTGGACAAGGCCTGGAGAATGTGCTGCTCATCCTGTTTATTTAATGCTTCCTGGGGTGACACACACATGATTCCTTCCATGGCTTAAAGAGAACTAAGGGCAAGAAAATGTAAATTGACTGAACGATTAGGAAAGATGGGTAGACATCTGGGAACAGCTTAATGATCTGCTCATGTTGCAGTTGAAGGTGCTGGAAGGAATAGAACTGTCACTTTTTTTTTTCTTTTTTTGAGCCTGTCTCTAATCAACACAAAATGGACCACAAGCTAAAATAAAACAAAGCACTTTACAGTTACCCTTTCCAGACCAGTTTTTCATAGGAACGGTCATGAGTTTTATACTCAGGCAGATGACCCAATTCCAGCCTGCAGGATTTCCTTGACTCTAATGAAATTTGTTTCCTAAAGTAAACATAGCATGAGGCCTTTTGCCATTGTTCTGAGGCAAATAAAGGAACTGAATCTTTGGTTAACAAGGCCTGACTAATAACATCTTTTAGGTTGTCATTATGGTCTTTAAACAACAGTCCACCGTGATAGATTGTGTTACTATAATGCTCTGTGGAAGGAAACTAAAGACAAAAGCAAAACCTGGTGAGTCGAAAGCAAAATCCATGAAGCTAAGGAGAAACTGAAGGCATTTTTGTGGCTCCTTTCTAAAAATATTCTATTTTTTTAGACTCCAGTCAGTGCAACAACAAGGTTTCTCAAACAGTGTCCTCTGTGTTCTCATTTTAAGCAGTCTTACCCTCCCCCACCCTCTCAGTTTTCATTAATAAGATATGATAATATGTGTAGGGCAAGGGGTCTGAGCTTTTCATTTGAAGGTGAGCAATGCTATTGATTTGAGTCAGTTACAGCTTATCCTAATTCTTCCCCCCTTTTGAAGTAAAATGTGACCATCATTATTGTAAAGACAGGTATCTAAGACATTCCTTTTTCTTTTTAAGTAACAAAAAACTAACCCAAGTTTCTAGCTTCTCTATACTATTCTTGTTTCTTGTCGTTTGGAAAACAAAGTCCATACTAAATGGCTTGGTTCTGGAAACATTTCTTCTTTCCATTCCTTTCTTTAAGCGTGATATGAGTTTTCAAGATTAGCAGTATCAGAAAAGACAAGCGTTGTGAGAAGGTATGTTCTTAGGCTTGCTGGAGGAATTTGCAAGTGTGTTGCAAAATAAAGTTATCTGACTCTTCTGGTCCCAAGAACGCAGACTCGCATTTCTGCCTTTTCGTTTCTAGGACGCGAATTCTATATAGTGTCCGTTATTACTTATTACTGTGGTGTCTTACTCTCAAAAATGATAAATTCTTAACACCAGGGTCTTGTTGACAGCTTTGATGTCACCTATTGGATACACCCCACTGCACGATCTGGATGTCTGACTATATAAAACATCAATGTGGTCACCTTTAGGTTCTAGGACAAGTCTCTAGTTTTATAGATCACTTCTGTTGGCCAGGATGCAGATTTTGAGAGCTGTGTGTATATATAATCACATTTGTACTTTTCCCCAAAGTTATCAATTAAGTGCTTTTGTTTAAAATAGTTTTTTTAAACGAGGGGGTGAGGATGTATATAATTGAGGGGAAAAGGGTATATGTACTTCAAAGTGTGTCACATTTTTATTAGGTCTCTGTACTGAAGGTTCCATTTTTTTTTTATCAGTTCACTTTTCACCTACTCTATTTGTGCAAAAAAAATGCATCTAGGAAAAGATAGTTTAAATATTGTATATAAGTTAATGAAAGTTAGTAATGCTCATTATTTAATAAAGTTTATAAAGTACAAAGTTAACTACAGTGTGAATTAATGTGTTTATTCTAGAAAGGTCAAGCTTTTTCCAAATAACATTTAATTAAAACACTTTGTCTTGCCTTCTGATCCGTGCAGAAAATGGTTCAGGGTAATGATGATATACAAGATTTCAACAACAGACCATTTTCAGTATCTGGATTACTTGAGAAATGGTGAGAGTCACGTCTTGGATGGCATTTGTTTCTTTCACTGGTGGCTTAGTTAGATCTATCACTAGATTATCTTTTATCTTTCTGTTTTCAGTTTGTCGTAACAAGACACCTTTTAAACTATTTCATCCTTGAATAAAACAATCAATGTAAAAGTTTTTTCACAAACATTTTTTCACGTAATTTCATGTTCTGAATTTTTTTGATAGACAAAACTTTTACAGAAAACAAAAGAGGTTGATTTTAATTGATTGTAGACACCTCCTAAAGCAATCTTATTTCCCAATAGAAGTAACACTCTACTCTGTATAATGAAAATACGTGTTGCCTAACTTTCCTCATATAGAGGAAGATGGCTTTAAATTTTGTCTTTAGAGTGTTTTAGAGCTAAAAGTTCCTAACTTCATGCTGAGGATCCTTCAGACTTACTCTATCTTCCTCTGGCTAGAAGTTGAAAGTAGATGGGATTATATATGATATATAGCATATACATATATTCTTATATATATCATAAGAATTCAATTTAGAGGAACAAAAGATAATAGAAAAAGAAACCACGCCCTGTGTAAATTCTGTGCCTAAATTATAATTCTATGTCAAAGAAAAAAAATTTTAAAGAAAACAACAGGAGGAAAATGAGCTATAAATATAGCTGTTAAACAGGAACATTTAATAACTGTCTAAATTTTCTTTTGTAAAAAAAAAACTTTTTAAATGTCTATTTTGAAAAGCAAATATTAACAATACTTGAAGAGTTCCTGCAGCCTTTTATTTCATAACTCCCTCTATCTGGACGGTGGTAGCCACACTCCATTCTGTCAGCCAAAAGGGACTACAAGAAAAGGCACTGTTTTAACTTTTTTGCTAATTTACATATGTCTACATGTCTTTAACTTAAACCTTGTCCTATTGCTAAGACCTGGAGCTTTCTTATGCATGCTTTTTTCAGTGGTTTTGTTTTTAAACAAATATATGAAGACATAAGCATTCTCTCACATTTTTCTTTCTTTACTAGTTGTTTGGAGCATGAGACACCAAGATAATGTTGAATTATGCTGCATTTAAAAGCTTATTTAATAAGTACCAAATATTATTGCACAAGCGAAACATAGAACTGTAAAATAAAAAAATTTTGCAATGTTTGGTTTAGAGCATATTTGAAAAGTCTTTATAGGAGGTCAAATACTTCTTTTTGAAGCATGTCCTAAAATTCAGCAGGTGGCTCACTTGACCCCTTGTGGTGCAGATGCCCACTCTGCACGGTGCCTTACAATTTGCAGGTGTGTATTCAATACAATGAATGTTTAATGATTGACTGCATAGAGTCAAAAAGTTGTTTGAGCCCCCAAATGAGAAAAACACAATCAAGAGACACCAAGGGGGGAGGTAAGAACACAGCGATTAAGTTGCTCTTGAAAATTCACAGTGCCCCCCTCTGAAATCTGACGTCATTGACTTTGAGTATTTTTAGAGTTCCTCTTTGGTAGGTTGGGGAAAAACACCTCCATCCCCTTCTCCTCCTCTTGGCTGATAGAATTCCAAAGAAATTTCCTCTGAGTGAAATTTCCAGTAAGTTTTGAAGCTAAGAATTTGTACATAGTCACATGAGAACTTCTCCGAAAGCTCGTTTGAACCAAATGCCTTTTCCAGTCATCGGCTCAGATGCTCTGAGGAGGACACAGCAACCCAGTGTGCAGCTGCGGAGTTGAGGTCGGCAGGTGGGGGAAGGGCCCAGAATGCTGAGGTTTTTGTTCGTGCCAAAAGACAAACTTGTCTCCTGTACCGTGGCTGCCCATGTCCACGGGCAAAAGTCCACTTTTTGTCTCTACGAAAAGCAACAAAGCTTGGTTTCCTGACAACACTTTATTCCCAACAGACTAGTTAAAGTCTGTAGACCAGTTAAACCAGACGCTGGAAATGCACGGCCCAGGAGCCGAACCGGGCTTGCACAGTTTTAAAAAGGTTAACAATAAAAATATCCAAGTTTCTCGCTTCTTTAAAAGAAAAATTAGATCTGGACTCTGGTGAGCCGATTCTGTGAGATCTGAGGAGAGAATTTAAAGGTGAAAATCACCCTGACAAGTGATGACTGGTTTTCACCTTCAGGAAGACTGTTGCTTTGGTCTCTACTATAGAGACTTTGTCAGCAAATTTAAAGCTACGGTGAAACATTTGAATGGAAATATTTTAGATAGCAAGTAAACACTTTGCTCTTAACATAAAATAAACACATGTTATAGAAAGTCTGCAGAGCCTACTGCTTCTTGGGGAGAAATTTGACACCAGGTCCACTTCACTAGTTGATAATATCTGCCTGGTCTCTATAAAGGGTGTTTGCTATACCAGTACCCTTGCAACAATAGCTGGAACAAGACTAATACAAAGCAGAAAGAAATGCAACATGCAAGAGATCCATGGAGATTGAGAACAATCATATAAATCCATGAGATGCAAAGTTTTTTAAAAAAATTATTACCCAAAATTGTCAAGGATGGAGAAAGAAGATTACTACCAATTAAATGAGCACATAAGTCAGTATAAATTTTGCAGAAATGTACTTGGTGATATGAATCAATAACACTGAAATTCAGGATCTTTAGCCCAGTAATTATACATCTAGTAACTTATTCTAAGAATATTATCAGCTGTGGTTAACGACGGATGAACCAACTGTCCCCACCTACGACCTTGCCTGCAGAACTGGTTGGTAATAACGTAGATTTTGCAGACCAGAGTAGGTGTGTGTTAATCCGCACTCCCAGCAATCAGGGCTGTGCCTTCTGGGCCCGTTCCTTCCATCCTAAACACACAGAGCCCGTGCCCACGCCACTCCCTGGGGCTTCAGAAAAGATGCATTAAACGCGAGCTTCTCTCCAGCACATTCAAACCTCACATCACTCCAGCGTCAGGTGGTCAGTCCCTGAAAGACCAGTCTCCTCATCCATCCGGGACTACAGCTCCCATGGAAGCGCGACCTGTCCTGACCCTCGAAAGGTCCTAGTAGTGTCCTTGCTACATTTGTAACCTTCCTGATATTTGCTGAGTGTGTCACTTGGCATTTGGACTACTTCAACCTCCATGCTTCGTATCCCTGTTAGGTTGGGCCACATCCCAGGACATAGGTCCTTCTGGTCACTTTTCTTGCTCACCTCTCTGTCCTGCTTTCTCTCCCCTAAAGCGGCTCCTCACTGCCTCCCATCCACCCTCACCTCTCTGACGAGCGCTCTGGATCGCCGCAAGTTCCATGCTTAAACTCCTCCATGTCCTCGTCTTTGTAATTAAGTAGTTCCTTTTTAAAACTAAAACTTGGCTCTTCCTTGAGGATGCTGTCCCCCTTAAGGCTCTCTTAAGGACAAGCTATTCCTTCGCCTACAATCCAACACATCAAGCTTAGAGGTGGAGTCGTCCTGCGCACTGGATTTTTGCTCATGCAGTTCCTTCTACTCAGAACCGTCCTTCTCAGCAGCTGTCCTTCTCTTAGTTTCACTCCTAACTCATCCTTAAGAATGTACTGCCTTCAAGTGAACCTCCTTCAAGAAGCTTTTCTTGATTCTCCACATCTAGGAAGGGGCCTCTTCTCGGTACTCTTACAAAACTAGGAACCATCATCCTCATAACTTTCCATAAACATGTGGTGTCCTCTACAGTCCTGCACAGTAAACTCTGTGCTACCTGGGCTGTGTCTGTTTTGTTCAAGTGGATTCCTTAACTACATGTCTAGCACAGAGCCTGGTATAGACAAATTCTGATATATATCATATAGATATATCAGATTCTGATATATATATGTACATATATATATATATTCTGCTATATATGACACACACGCATATCAGATTATATAATCTTTATACTGAAAACTTTCTTCAACATGTGTCCAAACACTATCTCAAGCACAGAATAAACATACCATAGAATCTACCCATTTAAAGAGTACAAATCAATGGTTTTGTGAATATTCACAAATTTGTTATGCGGTCATCATCTCAATTGATTTTGGAATACTTTAATCACCTCAGAAAGCAACCCTGTACTCATTAGCTATACTAATTCCTGCATTCCCTCACCCCCAGCTGTAAGAAACCTTCAATGGTTTGTTGTTTTTGTTTGTTTGTTTGTCTCTACAGATTTGTCTATGCTGGACATTTCCTACGTACTATGTCTCCACAGTCTTTTTAAACATTGCTATTGTCAGCACTGGTCAGGTGGAGTGGCAGACTGGCACTACTGTGGTGGAATTACTATTAGAACTTCCTAAGGGAAGGAACTTGATTGTTATGATTATTTAAAAAAGAAAAAAAACAGCCTGAGAAGGTGGCACAGTGGGAGAGTGCCAACCCAGAGTGCTGTGGTTCCTAGTTGGAACCTGGGGTCATCAATTTCACAACTAAGTGGAACAATGAGTTGATGTTTCTCTCTCTATCTCTATCTCTATTTCTCTCTGTCTCTCTACGTCAAAAAGAAAGACTTTTGGGGGGCAGTTTTAGGTTCACTTAATTTTAGGAAAATTAAGAGGAAGATACAAAGATTTCCCATATACCCCATATGGACTGGGTGATTTTCATCTTTGTGACCAGTGGTCTGCATTCACTAGTGTCCAGTGGATGTCTGGTGAATGAATGGTTTCCCTTTTTTTTTTTTTAATTTTTATTTATTTATTTTTTACAGAGACAGTGAGTCAGAGAGAGGGATAGACAGGGACAGACAGACAGGAACAGAGAGAGATGAGAAGCATCAATCATTAGTTTCTCGTTGCGCATTGCGACACCTTAGTTGTTCATTGATTGCTTTCTCATATGTGCCTTGACCGCGGGCCTTCAGCAGACCGAGTAACCCCTTGCTGGAGCCAGTGACCTTGGGTCCAAGCTGGTGGGCTTTTTGCTCAAACCAGATGAGCCCGCGCTCAAACTGGCGACCTCGGGGTCTCGAACCTGGATCTTCTGCATCCCAGTCCAACGCTCTATCCACTGCGCCACCACCTGGTCAGGCGGTTTCCCATTTTTAATGAGACAAAGGCCTCCCTGGGGTTTTCTGACCCCCCGAGATTATCAGGGCGGTAGGTGAATGTGCCATTCAAGTCTGTTTTCCCACATATACATGCTTGTACAAGCATTACTTCTGTGGCTTTGTCTCCTCCTGTGTAAAATGGTGTCAACACCTACCTCACACGGTTGTAGATGTTATCCTTATACTCAAAGAAGACACTGTGTGTCAGATGTGGCCATCATCCTACAATAAAAAATATAGACAGGAGTGTAAGATTAAGAGTGTGATGGCTGACGTCAGGCACACTCGCAGCTCTGCCGAAACACCAGCTGAATGATGTCTCTGGACCGCTTTCCTGAGGTTGCAAACCAGGATATTACTCAACACACTACATTTTTAAGGATTAAGTGAAGTGTCTCTACAGCACCTGATACAGTACTTAGCTAATGGAAAATCAGTGTTTATCATTTGAACCAGTTTTATTCCACCTTTACTTGAGAATTATAATCCTGATAAGATTATGAAAAAGTATCATTGAATTGAGGCAGCTCAGGTTCACCGAGGTTAAGTAATTTGCCTAAAGCTAACCGAGTCAGCATCTGAACTCCAAGGCCCCACACTCTTTACTGTTAGGGCACCGCAGGCCTAATAAATGCAAGCTCTGGTATTCAAGGCTGAGCCCAGGTGCCCTTCCAGGAAGCAAGCTGCCACCTGAAGGCAGGGTGGCGTCAGCATCCTAGGTAGAGGAACGGTGGACTGCTGAGGGCCGGCGTGGGCCCCACCCGGTTTTTTACTGCCAGCCAAATTTCCAGTAGTGATGAAGAGGCCAGAAATCCTGTCCGGGACTGCCGGGCACCTCCAACCGGCCGCCCGGCGTCGCGCAGGCCCCCGCCCACCTCACGGCCTCTAGGCGCAGTGCCCCCTAGGGGCTCCTGCTCGCCTAGGAAGGAAGAGAGGTCCTTCCTGCCACCGGCCGGCTCCCGCGGGCCCGGTCCTCCCGCCCCGCCACCCTCGGGAGGAACTTGCCGCCGCCACGCCTCCGTGCTGTGCAGCCGCATCCCCGCGTGGCGGGAGAACCTGTCGCCCTCGCTCCAGCCGCCTCCCGCCCGCACCTCCCGCGCCATGAGCGCGCGCCTGCCGCTCTTCCTGCGCCAGCTCCGCTGCCCGCCGCAGCCCGCGGGCCCGCCGCGCCGCCTCCGAGTGCCCCGCCGAGCCATCAGCGGCGGCGGCGGCGGCTGTGCGGGCGGCGAGGGCCTGCTCGGGCGGCGGCGGCAGCAGAACACCCAAGCTGGCTGCAGCCAGGGCCCCGGCAGCCGGGCCCCCCCGGCGCGGAACTCGATCGTCAGGTGAGTGTCCTGCGCTCGCCGCCGCCACGTCCCCAGAGGCGCGGCCGGGTACCCCGGGGGGGGGGGCGCTGGGCTTAGGTCTTGGCGGGGTTTGGGGGCCTCCGTGGGGGGCTTGCAGGACGCGGCGCCGCGAGTGCTTGGTGCCAACTTAGTAGGGGCGCCGGCGGGACGGAGGAGGGCGCGCGAGGACAGACGGGGGCGTCCGGGCGCGGGGGGACCGGGCGGGCGCGGGCATCCCCGGCGGGCACTGCGCAGCGCCGACTGCGCGGCACACACTACACGTGCGCCCCGGGCGCCGGCTCTGATGCAACCGCGCGGGGCGCGGCCGGGCAGGAAAGGGCGGCGCGGCCGAGGAGGCGGGGGAGGGCGAGGAAGAGGAGGAGTGGCGCCGGCCCGTTCGCTCGTGGATCGGGGTCGGGGTCGGGACCCGGACCGGGCTCAGGAGAAGCGAATCGGCCCAGCTCCGTTGCCTACCCGCGCAGGGGCCCCGGGTTCGGGCTGGCAGCCGGCGACTCACTGTGGAGTGAAGTTTGCCCGCTCCGAATGGCCGCCACCTCCTGCGAGTAGCGAGCGTTTTGGGTGCACATGATCTTTTTCTGGGCGAGTTAACGTGGAGCGGGCCTGCCCGATAGTAAGCAGGATGCGGCCGGAGAAGTCCGGGCGGACGCGTCCCAGCATCGCTGCAGGGTGGGCGAGGAATCCCCTGTCCCGCTGTATTTCAAAGTTCTGTTCCGATCCACAGGGCAAGTGCGGGAGCCCTGGGCCGAGCTTCCCCTGACCCCGCCAGAGACGTCCTGTGCGCCAGCTCTCCCCCACTAATCCCCCTACCCCCCTCTCCCGCCAACACACACGCACACACGCACACACACACACACGCCTTCACACGCCAGCTCTCCCCCACTAATCCCCCTATCCCCCTCTCCCGCCAACACACACACACACACACACACACACACACACACACACACACACACGCCTTCACCCGCCAGCTCTCCCCCACTAATCCCCCTACCCCCTCTCCCCGCCAACACACACACACACACACACACACACACACACACGCCCTCACCCGCCAGCTCTCCCCCACTAATCCCCCTATCCCCCTCTCCCCGCCAACACACACACACACACACACACACACACACACACACACACACACGCCTTCACCCGCCAGCTCTCCCCCACTAATCCCCCTATCCCCCTCTCCCGCCAACACACACACACACACACACACACACACACACACACACACACGCCTTCACCCGCCAGTCATCAGCCCTCCTGGCCCCTCTGTGAGAGAGGGGAGGGAGCCCTATCGGCCCTTCCGGTAAAGTGTTAGCTGGGGGCCTAGACCGAGTAGAGCCAGGCGTTCAGGCACGCCTGGAGGTGGCGGCAAAACCCTTGCCTCCTGCCCACCCCACACTAGCATTCCTAGGGCAAGCGGTCCAATTCAGTCCACTCACACCCTCTTTCTTTTTTTTTTTTTTAATTAAATTTAATGCAGTGACATTGATAAATCAGGGTACATATGTTGAGAGAAAATATCTCTAGATTATTTTGACATTTGATTGTGCTGTATACCCCTCCCCCAAAGTTAAATTGTCTTCTGTCACCTTCTATCTGGTCACACCCTCTTTCTTATCCTTCATTCTAAAAGTGCCTTAATTGCCAATTGCGCCCCCTCCCACCCCCGCCCGTTTCCAAGGCCCTTCATAATGTGAAAGATGACTCTCTGGAGTCCTTTATCTGGTCCTGGTTCTGAATGTTGTTATTTTAGGCTTCTTGAGGTCGTTAGATTTTAACCGGCGTACAGCTGAGCTCATCTTGACGGGCGAGGGGCTGAAGACAGTATGGGAAGCAAAGACCTGTTTTATTTTCTGGGTAACTCTTCACTCTTTGAAACTTTCTTGTTCATGTATGGTCTGTCAGGGGCCTTGTCTCTCTTGTTCATTTGCTAGAGCCTTCCTTCTGGAGAGAGTGGTATAGGCCCTAAGCATAGTGACCTGTCACCTGCTATACTATAGGGTAGGCCAGGGGTTGGGAACCTATGGCTTGCGAGCCAGATGTGGCTCTTTTGATGGCTGCATCTGGCTCTCAGACAAATGTTTAATAAAAAAGAATAATAATAACGTTAAAAATATAAAACATTCTCATGTATTACAATCCATTCATTTCCTACTGCTCATGTTCATGGTTGCGGGTGGCTGGAGCCAATCACAGCTGTCCTCCGGGACAACACCAAATTTTTATTGGATAATGCGTAATGTACACGGGTCGTTGTATGGCTCTCACGGAATTACATTTTAAAACATGTAGCGTTCATGGCTCTCTCAGCCAAAACGGTTCCCGACCCCCCAGTAGGCACTTATGCCATGGTGAGTGAATGGAGGACTCAAAATGTGGGGTCATTTCTGGGTTTTGTTTATGCTCTCTTTCATTGAAAGCCATGACTGACCTAGAGATGAGTGGTCAGTAGGCTTAGGATCCTGCTGCATGGGACTGGCCAGCCTCCAATCCCTCACTACAATGGAAGAAATGATTGTGTTTACTGCAAAGGGTTATGGGAAGGGTTACAAAAGAGAAGGTAAACAACATGCACAGACCAAGAACTGTCACATACTAAGGCCTCAGCAGATGTTGGCTATTATCTACAGACACTGACGTTTGAATTTCACATAATATTCACAAGCCACAAAACATTATTATTTTCGTATTTCTTTAAAACTTATTTAAAATGTAAAAGTCATTCTTAGTGGGTGGGCTTTAGTTTGCAGCTCCCCTTCTAAACTTGGAGAAGAAAGTGTTGTGCAATGAAATACTGCTTCATAGGATTATGGTTAAGAGATAGGTGCCTAGCATCGGCCCTGCATGTGGAAGTCCCGGGTTTGATTCCCCGGTCAGGGCACAGAAGAAGCGCCCATCTGCTTCTCCACCTTTCCGCCTCTCCTTTCTCTCTATCTCTCTTTTCCCCTCCCGCAGCCAAGGCTCCTTTGGAGCAAAGTTGGCCCGGGCGCTGAGGATGGCTCTGTGGCCTCCGCCTCAGGCGCTAGTATGGCTCCCATTGCAGTAGAGCAGCACCCCAGAGGGTCCAAACATCGCCCCCTGGTAGGCATGCCAGGTGGGTCCCAGTGGGGCGCATGCTGGAGTCTGTCTGTCTGCCCCCACCCCAATCCCCACCCCCCACCCCCCTTGCTTTTCACTTCGGAAAATACAAAAAAAAAGAAAAAGAAAGAGATAGGTACCTTGCTTTGCAATATGACTTGACCACCTAATAGCTATGAGAGTTTAGGCGAGATATCTGATCTCAGTTTTTCCTGTACAAAAATGAAACCGTAGTGTCACCTGCTTTATAAGGTTGTTGTGGAATACTATACTTGAGTAATTCTATGAAGCACATTTTTAATATCTCCAAAATTGGTATTTATCTTTCAGCTGATGTTTTTTTAATCATTGGCCAGGTGTTAGTCACAGTGTATTGTCATTGCCTGTACCTGTGCGAACTTGGCCACAGCTATGCACTTCATTGTACCTTGTTGACTTATGTGCATCATCTAATAAAACTTTTCTCTAAGAAAGTCCTCAGAACTTGGAGAAAAGGGGAAGGTGGGCCTATCTGAGAAGTCGCCCAGAATAGACGTCCAAGAACCAATGTATGTTAGTTCTTGATTTGTTTCATAGACATTTATCAGAAAATTTAAACAATAAGCTCCTTCAAAAGCATAGTGACCTGTCACTGGTCCAGGAACTGGCAATTAATCGCCAGTGTTTCTGTCAACAAGTCATGGAAGGGCCATGTTAGGAAATGATGTGATTTCTGGTTCCTGTCTGACAATTTTTCATTGACATCTGATGGAAGCAAGACTGGGCCAGCCTCAAAACGTGCAGGGTGGATGTCAGGAACTTACCCAAAGCCCCGGGGACAAATGAGTTTGTCTTTCAAGAAATGTATCACTAATACTCTTGATAACACAGAGGGTGATATTATGTGTGTGTGGGGGGGGGTTGACATATCAACGATTCTGAATTTAAAAAAGTCACTCAGAAGATTCAGATCCTGAATGTGAAGAAGTTTTAAGAATATCTCAGTCAGTGTTTTGGGTATGGTTTCCTTTCCATGTAGTATATGAGTGGTATATGACCAAAAAAGAATCTGTCTAAATGAATCTAAAAGAATGCTTTTGAGGCCCTGGCCGGTTGGCTCAGCGGTAGAGCATCGGCCTGGCGTGCGGGGCACCCGGGTTTGATTCCCGGCCAGGGCACATAGGAGAAGCGCCCATTTGCTTCTCCACCCCCACCCCCTCCTTCCTCTTTGTCTCTCTCTTTCCCTCCCGCAGCCAAGGCTCCATTGGAGCAAGGATGGCCTGGGCGCTGGGGATGGCTCCTTGGCCTCTGCCCCAGGCACTAGAGTGGCTCTGGTTGCGGCAGAGCGATGCCCCGGAGGGGCAGAGCATCGCCCCCTGGTGGGCAGAGCATCGCCCCTGGTGGGCGTGCCGGGTGGATCCCAGTCGGGCGCATGCGGGAGTCTGACTGTCTCTCCCCGTTTCCAGCTTCAGAAAAATACAAAAAAAAAAAAAAGAATGCTTTTGATACTTACAGAATAAGCATTATATTAAGGAAACATTCTACCATAGTTCAATTGGCAACATTTTTTTCTTTCTCAGTAATTTATAAAACAATATGTCTTTCATTCTTCTGTCTTAAATTGGATGTAACAGAGTAAATAAAATTAAAGCTCCCAGATCAGACCTATGCATAAATAGGAAGCAGGCTAGATTGCTGTAACAAAATACCCCAAATAACTGAGGACCTTAGCATCCAGAGAGAAGCAGTCCAATGAAGGTAGGACCACCCTGTGATACCTGCTCACTACTCCAGGTCTCCCGTCCAGCATGGCGGAAAGGGGACCAGGTTGCTGGCGTACCTTTCTCTTAGCTGCATGGAGCTCCTCTTCTGGCCAGTGCTCACCGGTTGGCCAGAGATTAGTCACATGACCCCATCAAAATGTGGGCAAAACTGAGAAATGTACTCTCTAGCTATGTAGCTATGTGGAGCTGTTATTAAAAGAGGGAAAGTGCATGGAAGTATTCATGGGAAGAACCCAGTGATGTTAGCCATCATTAGCAGCTTTGTCATTACTGCCTTTACTATTATATAAATTGTATCCACTCATTGCCAATGCACTGGTTTATTAAATGCTCTGTGGTGCTCCCAATCTGCATTATTTCTTTTGGGAAGAGACTGTTTGGGAAATCTTTACTGTATTTATGTACAGGTACCTCTTTTGCCTTTGAAAAACTTGAAAAGTTGAACTATAGAATATTATTAATAAATTGTTGTAAAGTACCCAATCCACAATTCTGCAGGTTTTCGTAGAGGCACCAAGTCCAAATAAGTTTTTGAAAAGTTTTATTAAAGGAGGAAATTTATTAAATATGCCGGCCGCATATATCTTACACAGGGCAGTTCCAAAGTCCCAAATCGTACATCTCATTAATATTCTCGGGGTTGGTTATATACCGTTAATTATACATAGGCGGAGAAATAACCTGACATCACGGTGTAAGCAAACCTATACCTTTTGTTTTCTCCTATACGGGTTTGGGGAAAGGGTGAAGGGAAGGGGGGATGGGACACAATTCATTAGCAAGTCTATAACATCTGTCTATAGGATTCACAAAAAAAACGTTTCTACACATTAAAACCTACAAGGCAACACAATGGCAAAAAATGTCACTTCACATACTAAAAGACATTCCTATACTTTCTAGTGTTCATTTGCTATTCCTTTGTCCAGAGATACATACATTAACTACATGCTTTCAGGAGGGGAGAGGTATCAATAGTTTCCATGGGAACAAATGCCTGTAAATGGTCCATTGGTATAAGAAAAGGTTTAATTTAATTTTTTCCCCCTATACCTGGCTAGCTATT
The DNA here is from genome assembly GCF_036850995.1 of Saccopteryx leptura. Classification (NCBI taxonomy): domain Eukaryota; kingdom Metazoa; phylum Chordata; class Mammalia; order Chiroptera; family Emballonuridae; genus Saccopteryx; species Saccopteryx leptura. The sequence goes on along the minus strand of NC_089505.1, from coordinate 15,537,274 downwards.
CGCCCATTTTCCCATAGGTATGGAGGAAGGTCAGAGAATCCAAGTCACTTTCCTCTTCTGCATTTACAACACAATGCCATCGGCCATCTTGGTTTTATGCTAATCACAAGTATAGAAATCACACTTATAAAATCTTTCTTCACGCCTAGCCCAAATTAATAAAATGTTCTTTAAGCTTCCTAAAATATTAATATTAATTCTGTAGCCTTTGGTACCTTACAACAAAATAAGATCAGTAGAGGGATGTACTTAAATTGGTAGGGCTTTTTTGTTTTGTTTTGTTTGTTTGTTTGTTTGTTTTTAGTGAGAGGAGGGGAAGCAGAGAGACAGACTCCTGCATGTGCTCTGACTAGGATTCACCTGACAACTCATCTGGGGCTGATGTTCTCCCCATCTGGGGCGTTGCTCTGTTGCTTAGCCACTGAGGTCTTCTTAGCACCCGAGTGGAGGCCATGGAGCCATCCTCAGTTTCCAGGGCCAACTTGCTCCAGTCAAGCCATGGCTCCAGAAGGGGGAGAGAAAGAGGGAAAGAGGGGAAAGGCTGGAGAACCAGATGGGCACTTCTCCTGTGTGCCCTGACCCAGAATCGAACCCGGGACATCCACACATTGGGCGGATGCCCTACCACTGAGCCAACCCACCAGGGCCAAATTGATAGTTTTTAATAACGTTATCAACTACTGCTTCCCAGACTCTTTTGCATGGCCATGGGTAGCTAGCTGCAACGGAGGCTGAGAAACATGGTCATTATTCTGGCAGCCTTATGTTCAGCTAACACATGTTACAGGTGTCTCCCACTGAACAGTGCCTTCCAGAACTAGATAGAAACAAGGGCCCAACTTGGTCCAGAGTAGCAGTCATGGAGGCAGGGAAACAGCTGAGCACATAGCCTTCAGTCTCCCATGATTGGACAGAAGATTTTAGTGCTCATTTATAAGGTGAGTTATAAATGTTCACATATAGTCTCATTTATTCAACACAGTAATATGGTTATTTCACTGGAAATTAAGTTGCTCATCGCAAGCTTTTAAAAACAAAACAAAAATCTTCACAGGTCATGAAGAGTCGCATGCCCACCTGTTCTCTGGCGTCTAGCCGGGTTCACGTAGAACGGTTCGTCCTGGTTGCGTTTTGAAGTTCTTAGACATTTTCTGAACACCCCTCTCCTCTAGTCCACCTGCTGGAGAGCAGCATCCTCCAGTTGTGTTCAACTTCCTCTCTGAAAACCTGGAGGTGCTGACTCATGGCTCTTTGCCCTTGGCGGTTTATTTCTCATGTTACCTGGCTGGAATTTCATCTTGCATTTTTTGAAAGCTGTCATGTGCGTGCAAGACCATGTCAGAATGAGAAAACAAAATTTAAAGGTGGTTAAATGCCGAAATGTGGGCACTGCCTTGGCTGAGCCTTTTCTTTATTACACTGGGGACAATTTTCTTTTTCATTTTCTGTTGCATGAAGTTTTAGAACTGTTTCTATATATTTCTACATCGCTGATTCCAAATCTGAAATTCGTTTTTTGGCACATGCTCTAGTTTTTATGCAATTTTAATTTCTTTTTGTTACAGTCAATGGCATGCATTGGTTTTTAAATTGGATGGAGTTAAAGGGCAACAACTCTTGGATTGAACATAACCACAAGGCAATTAATGTTTTACAAACATCACTTTTACATAATTGTAGTTGTTTTTAAATGTAAAAAATTATCCGATAAAAACACCCTCTTATTTTGTTTTAAGATTGAATCAGCCTGACCAGGTGGTGGCGCAGTGGATAGAGCATAAGACTGGGATGAGGAGGACTCAGAGGTCGAGACCCCGAGGTCGCCAGCTTGAGCACAGGCTCATCTGGCGTGAGCAAAAAACTCACCAGCTTGGACCCAAGGTTGCTTGCTCGAGCAAGGGGTTACTCGGTCTGCTGAAGGCCCGCGGTCAAGGCACATATGAGAAAGCAATCAATGAACAACTAAGGTGTCGCAACGAAAAACTGATGATTGATGCTTCTCATCTCTCTCCGTTCCTGTCTGTCTGTCCCTATCCTATCTATCCCTCTCTCTGACTCTCTCTCTGTCCCTGTAAAAAAAAAAAAAAAGATTGAATCATAGCTTCTTTGAGTAGGCGTAAATGTAAGAATAGTCCTGACACCTTCTGTTATATATGTGGCTGTTACACACTTCAATGTCAGAGACGCAGTATTTCATCATCTGTAACACGTGTATATATTGCCTATTTTCAACTTCCCCTTGGCGATCAAGACAAGAATTGGGCTCCTCATATTGTGTGTCATAATAGTGAGGAAATGCTTTATGACTGGACAAAAGGAAAATGCAAAGGAATGCCTTTTGGTATTCCCATGGTTTGGTGTGAACCTAAGGACCACAGCAGTGACTGTTATTTCTGTCTGATCCATACAAAGGGCATCAGCAAGAAAAAATGGCATATGATCGCATATCCTAATATTCCTTCAGCAATATGACCTATCCCACACTCTGAGACCCTCCCGGTTCTAGTTTTCAATGGTTTTATTTCTTCTAAGGATGAAGAAAGTGAACATGGTGGCCAAGTGTATTTTGATAAGATGCATGAGGAAATGGTTGTAGAATCTGAAGGGTCTTCTTCTGATGCCAAGCAGTCATTAACCCCTCAGCAGTTTAGCCAACCCGAATTGAATGACTTAGTAAGAATGACATAAAAATTGTCCTCGACTTTCTGAAGTATGAGGAGCATAACTGGATCATTTGTGTGGATCTTAAAATGGTAAATTTCCTGCTAGGACAACAGAGAAGTTTCACGAAGTATCCTTGCTTTCTGTGTTTGTGGGACAGCCGAGCTTGGGAGAAACACTGGGCACAGAAGGAGTGGCCAAAACATGAAGCTCAGGAAGTAGGGATGCAAAATATTGTAAATGAACCTGTAGTTAATCGAGACAGGATCATTTTTCCCCCAGTTCACATCAAACTTGGCTTAATGAAGCAGTTTGTTCAGGCTTTGAATAGAGAAAGTGAATGCTTTCAACATATTCTTTCTGCTTTTCCTGCCTTGTCTTTCGAGAAGATAAAAGCAGGTGTATTCGATGGACCTTAAATTCGAACCCTCATTCGTGATGAAGAATTTGCCAGGAAGATGAATAAGGAGGAGAAAGCAGCATGACAGTCTTTTGTTGCAGTTACAAAGAACTTCCTTGGCAACAAAAAAGCAGAAAACTATGAACTTCTGGTTCAAAGGATGCTGTTAGCTTTCCACGACATTGGATGTAACACGAGCCTTAAGATTCACTTCCTGAACAGTCACCTTGATAAGTTTCCCGAAAATCTTGAGCAGGCTACTGCTGGAGCATCAAACGAGATTGTCCTCAACAAGTACACAAACGCAAGAGCTACAAATGCAAATTTTTGCCTAAATAGAATTTAAATGTTTTGTGCAAATTTTATGATTAAAATGTTTTAATATGTTCATTTCAAAATTGTAGACAAATTCTGATGCAATCATATCTTTTAGTATATTAGTGTATTTACTACATTATATAAATTATTCTATTTTCACAAAGATGATGCCCAAGAAGACATTCTACTTCATTATGTTAAACTAAATGTTGAAAATTTTACAATAAGATGAAAACCTATAATCTTGAATTGCAATAAAACCAGAGCTTACCGAGAAAAACTAATGTCAGATTTGAGATCAGCACACTCGAATTAGGTAAGAACAAGTGTTTTTGTGGATGCAACAAAAATTTTGTTCCCCAGTGTTATCATAGGAGGGGGAAAAGCCAACTTCGTGTGCAAGTGGAAACATTCCGTAAGGATGGTGAAGCTGGGCTCTGGGATTGCTCAGAAAGAGACTTGTCCCACCTTATTTATGGTTAGCTGCACTGTGCTACCCTCCATAGTGCTTAGGACCAGGTAGCCCCTGCTGGGGCTTTTGGGAGGTCCAAATACTTTGTGCAGAGTCCAAACGAGTGAAATGCTCTCTTCCTAAGAGGCCTTAAGAGACTATCAAACTCTGACATATCTCCAGTGTTTCTGCCACCTTTTCTTCCCGGGCCCTGCCTTCTGCTCCCTTCCCACTCCTTCTTTAAACGCGGGGACCTGGAATCTGTCCTAAACCACCACTTCTCCAACAACCTTCCCATGCCCCTGTCTTCACAACCGTCCCTCCACCAACATTTGCTTTCTCTCTGGACCCCAAACTCTTTTTTCCAGAGGGTGCAGGAAAGGGATTATTTCACAAAGAAACTCAAACTTTTCATTACAATAAACTTGGAAAATACCAAAGGAAAAGAGACCCCTAGGAAATTACTCTTGACCTCTAGTGTGCTCACCGGGGCTTGCTTTGAAAGTGAGATTGCCACTCTTTGCCCTGTGTTAGTATTTCCCGATGGCAGCAGACTCCTGCCCTGCCCTGCACACTTCCCACACGTGCGGCACAGCCGTACGTGGTCTAGTGATTTTCACTTACAGTGACGAACACTCTAGGGAAATGTGTTGTATCCGTCCTGTCGAGTCTCTAACAAAGACGCGGTATGTTGTTTTTCTTTCTCGGTGTAGAGATGTCATTCAAAATTCAAAAGAGGTTCTGCGTTTATTGCAAGAGAAAAACCCTGCCTTTAAGCCGGTTCTTGCTATTATTCAGGTAAGTGGAGAACGTGGCTGTGTCTTACTATTTCAGGATGCCTTTCGATTTAGAAGATAAGTGTATACAAAAGGCCAGCTGCGTTTCTTGTCACCAAAGTGCCATTCGGGCTTAATGGAGGGAAGAGAGTGTTCAGTTGGAACTGCTCTCATTCCCTCCCCATGGTCCTTTTGCTCCCACAAGGTCCCAGGTTAGGTACCTCCCTCCTAGAACTTGTCTGCTGTGGGTCTTTCTCCCCTGGGGTGGGTAGTTTTCAGAGGTCAGGAGGTTAGCGCTCACAGAGGTGCCATTACAGAGGATTTATTGTGGTCCGCTCCTAAATGCTTATCTCCTGTGAGTCGAAGGGAAAAGTTCCCCTTTGTTTCTGTGGATGACATACGCTTGCTGAGACATGGTATTGGGTAACCTCACTATTAAGTCTTTGAAAGCTTGCCAGGAGTTCGAAGGGCTAAAAGTCATTCATGTCAGGATCTCTTCCGCATTCCATGTGCATCTTTTGGCCGCGGCCCCTTCGTGTCCTACTGCTGCTGGCACCACTTGCCATCCTTTCTGGCACACCCATGTGATGACAGGTGCAGGGAAATATTGAGGTGAGCCAAGCCTGTAAACTAACTCAGCACAGCAGTTGGACTGCTCCTGTCGTGGTTGGCATGCGCTTCGTATGTCAAAATAACAGTGTCTGGTTCCATCAACGCTGTGATTTTTGAGACTGTAGAGCTACACTCAAGTCACCTGCATTCCTTGGGGTCTGCCTGCACATCCCCTTCAAAGGTAGGCCTGAGAGAGGAGGAGAAAGTCAAGTGGGTCAGGAGCCTGGGACTCGGCTTTGCACCTACGGGCAAGCCATCTAATCCCTGTGTTCTGTGTCCTCCTTTAGAAAGGGACACAGGCTATCTGGCTATAGATGCCTTAGGGGGACTCTTATGTAAAAGAAAAAGACACAGTTGGAAAGCCTGAGAAGCTGATATGCCGATGAATACCACCAGCCTGTAGTCTCCTTTTATGAGCAGTAAGAGTCCCTCTGTGCACTTTCCCTATCATCTTTGTAATTAGATCAGTTATGATCGCAGAATTAGTCTCTGTTTTGTCTTGTGCCTTTTCAGCATGCTTCTCTGTTGTTAATTCTCCTTCTCACTCCCCTCTCCTAAGGCAGGCGACGATAACTTGATGCGGGAAGTGAACCAGGATTTGGCTGAGGAGGTGAGGACTGTCGCTTTTCAACAGCTCATTTTCGTGTTTTGATGCTACACCCTCTCGCAGTGACAGAATAACCTCACGTTCTCTTTTCAGGCTGGTCTGAACATCACTCACATCTGCCTTCCTCCAGAGAGCGGCGAGGACGAGGTAATTACAGCGGCGCACTTGAACCCTTGCTTTGCTCTCCTCGTTAGACCTGATATACCTGTCAACGTCTCCTAGTTGTGGTTGGAACAGATCGAGCCTTTTCTTGTGGCTGAACCTTCAGAGGGAAGCATTCACTTTTCCCTCTAGCCGAAATAAATGCTCCTTGATCCATCTGTCCCTACTGCCTGTTTCTGCTGAGGACGTGGGCTCTGACGTGGTGACTTTGGTTGTGTTTCTTCAGGGTAACAGCAGGGTCATCGAGCAGAAATTGTCTGAAGACCAGTTAGTTCTGGGTTGTTAGCCCTTGGGCCATTCCTTTGGCTTCTCTGGGTCACAGTGGCGGAACAGGATGGGGTAATCTTCAGGGTCCTTTCCAGGCTAACATTCTGTAAATCCTTCAGTGGCAGCTGATAAAAAAACAAAACAAAAACCCATAAGATCCTTTCACTTATGCTGCGTGTGATGTAGTGGTTCCTACCAGCGGGGAGTAACAGCTTTCACAAGTGTCGTCTGCAGCCTGGGGGGGAGCAGCCACCCCCAGGACGAGTGGTGAGGACACTGGACCTTCTGTGGCAGCTTTCCTTCACGCTAGGGCAAATCAAGATTGGGTTGGACTTTCCGTGATAGAAACCCTCAAAGAGCTAAGTCTGAAATAACACAGAAGTTCACTTTTCTTGTACGTGAACAAAGTTTAGAAGCAGGCAGCCCCTGGCTGGTGTGCTGGCGTCACGAATTCATTAGACACTCGGGCACCTTCGATCTTGCTGCTGAGCCGTCTTTGTCGTGCAGCGTCATATCCAGGGTGTCAGATTCAGCTCAACACGTCTCATCATTCTAACAAAAACCAAACCTGGCCCTGGTCAGATAGCTCGGTTGGTTTGAGCATCAACCTGGCCTTTGTGGTACACAGAGGGTGGGGTGATTTCTTAGCTGTCCCCAGAATCATGGGGCTCGGTACAACAGGACCTTATCACCAGCAAGTTAAAGGAAAGCCAAAGACCAAAGACAGGCCTCCCAGGCTCTTCCCTTCAGGGACCTCTCTTGTGAGTCACAATTCTCATTCCATTGGCCTGAACCTAATTGCTTGTCCATGATGCAGGGGAAGCTGGGAAATGTAGTCTTTACACCAAGGTGGTCTTAGGTCATTTATTATCACAACTAAAAATCAAGAGTTTATTCTAAGGAAGAAAGGAAACCAGATATCAGGCAGATAAGTTTCTGCCACGCTTGCCATGATAATATTACAAATATTGACGCCCGTCAAACCAATATTAACAAAAAATGCAGAGAAGTGCGTTGTCTGCTTTTCAAAGGATAACCATTGTTGACGGTGGAACCCACGTTACTTGAGGGTGTTTTGCCACCATATTGATTGCGTTGTACTTTTCTTTATTTTCCATGACTGATTTGTTAGCAAGGAGTCATTTATACCCTATTTTTCTTTGAAATACCAATAAATGTGGATTTGCCTCGTGGTGTTTTGTTGGAAAAGAGGAAGGATCTTAATTTGTTAAGATTTTGTTGTTGTTGCTTCTGTCACATCCTAGTTACAGACCGGTCGCCAGAGGGCCCTCATTTCATTCTGGACTTTATTTAGATGTCTCCCTCCCTCTGACCAGCTCCCACCTGACGCCACTGAACTAGCCCTTTACCCTGTTTAACCTGCTGTTTTTCTTTACATCATTTACCACTTCCAAAGAATATAGTGTTATTGTTATTGGTCTTATCTTCCCCACTAGAATATAAGCTTCATGAGGGCAGGAATTTTGTTTGCAACTCTAGTTTCCTTTACTTAGACCTGGTCAGAGTAGGTGCTCAGAACAGCCAGCATTTGTTGAATAAAGAAAGAATGATGAATGAATGAGATTTTCTTTCTGAATTTTGTATAGTGAATAGCTTTTTCTTCTCTTCCCGTAGTAATTTCTGCTAGACATTGAAAAAAAATGGTATACCAACACTTCCTAGGAAGATCCGTATTCATGAGCTGTCTCTCTTATGAACAAGTAGTATTATTAAGTGAAATGAATCATTTCTCTCCTGGCATAAAAAATAGAGATAACTAGAAAGGGCAGAGCATTGCTGGCAGTCATACCTAGCCATTCATTAGTTATTACATTAGCTTCCCAAACTGTACTTTAGTCTTTTTTTCAAAAATAGTGAATTATTTCAGTGTTTCCCATAAAAAAGATCTATCATCAGCCTTTGGAAATGCTTTCTGTGTGCCGTTCAGGTCCAGAGACCATGAGGGCCTGAGTGACGCCTCCTTGCATGTCATGATTAGTAAGCTTTTATTGAACACACTGTGTTTGAACCACAGGCTTGGCCGGGCCAGGTGGAATGCTCGCAATTCTTGCTTCCTGGCCTCCCTGAGAGTTGGCAGTCCGCTTGGCTTAAATATGATTGTTGACAGCAAATTGTCTTCTGCCTGTCTAAAGTTTACTAGCTGTTGAGCTTTGGTTTTGTTCTGTTCTCTTCTGTTCTGGCCGAGAGCAAAGTGGTAACAAAGACTGAGAAGTCACTAAAAAATTCAGCCAGGCTCTTTTTCTTTTTCTTTCTTTCTTTTTTTTTAGTTTTTAAACATGACATAAAGGGAAAATAAGATTTCTTCATTCCAAGTATTTGACAAGGGGTAAAAAAAGAAACGACAATGTATGTATCATATATACATTTATGTATATATACATAAAGCTTCTTTTGTTGTGTCTTATTCTTGCAAAACAGATTATTTTAGGTTTTTTTCCTCTTCAGATCATAGATGAGATCTTGAAGATTAATGAAGACACCAGAGTGCACGGCCTGGCCCTTCAGGTCTCTGAGAACTCGTTCAGCAACAAAGTCCTCAACGCCCTGAAGCCAGAGAAAGATGTGGATGGGTGAGAAAACAGGAAACAATCCACTGGAATCGCTAAATCCCTTTTTCTGCTGTGCTGGTTTTAGTGATCTGTTTCAACCATGGCAGTAATTAAGAAAGAAATCATTTTACTATTTAATATCATTTAAAATTCAGTATCACTTAAATATCACATAATATTTTAGGGAGTTAACGGGGCTTCTTAAATTCTGTAGAAGAAAATGACATGTTTCAGAAACCACACTTGTCCTTTCGTAGTGCAGAATGAGAACACCCCAGGTTATCTAGACTCAGGAACCACCGTGAAGTTTCCTGAGGGGCTACTCTTAAGAAGCTAATGGCTCTTATTCCTCCCACTCTTTAACTTATATTTAATTATTTAATATATCTACCTAGGCGCCACTGACTTGGATGTTATTGGGGATTAATCCATGTGAATTACAGATGAGTGAGTTTTGACCAGTTTGACTGCTGGTTGCCTTCTGTTTGGTTTCAGAGTAACGGACGTGAACCTGGGGAAGCTGGTGCGGGGGGACGCCCACGAATGCTTTGTTTCACCTGTTGCCAGAGCTGTAATTGAACTTCTTGAGAAGTCAGGTACGATGCTCTTTCAGAAATGCTGCTGTTTTCTCTTTATTGGTACTTAACATTGTTTTTAATAAGGATTTGTTTCTAGAGTGTCAAGATTCTAGTTGAAACGTGGCTTTATTTATACCATCATTGGAGGGATATGAATGATATAGGAAGTTTGCAATTTACAAGAGAAATCAGTAAAGATAACCTGTTCTAAACCAATTCTCAACTTCTCTTTTGAAAATAGTCAAAATAAACACGGTGAAAAATGCGTCGTTTTAACTTTTCAAATCTGTCAACATGCGATACCTTTATAAGAGTTATCATTAAGACTTAAATGAGCTTGACCAGGTGGTGGCGCAGTAGATAGAGCATCGGACTGGGATGGGGAGGACCCAGGTTTGAGACCCTGAGGTTGCCATCTTGAGCGCGGGCTTATCTGGTTTGAGCAAAGCTCACCAGTTTGGACCCAAGGTCGCTGGCTTGAGCAAGGGATTACTTGGTCTGCTGAAGGCCCACAGTCAAGGCACATATGAGAAAGCAATCAGTGAACAACTAAGGTGTCGCAATGAAAAACTGATGATTGATGCTTCTCATCTCTCTCCATTCCTGTCTATCCCTATCTATTCCTCTCTCTGACTCTCTCTCTATGTTAAAAAAGAAGACTTAAATGAGGAAACTGTTGGTTATAGTTTAGCAGGCGTAGTCAACCTTTTTATACCTACCGCCCACTTTTGTATCTCTGTTAGTAGTAAAATTTTCTAACCGCCCACCGGTTCCACAGTAATGGTGATTTATAAAGTAAGGAAGTAACTGTACTTTATAAAATTTTTAAAGCAGAGTTACAGCAAGTTAAAGCATATAATAATAATTACTTACCAAGTACTTTATGTCGGATTTTCACTAAGTTTGGCAGAATAAATCTTTATAAAACAACTTACTGTAGTTAAATCTATCTTTTTATTTATACTTTGGTTGCTCCGCTACCGCCCACCATGAAAGCTGGAACGCCCACTAGTGGGCAGTAGGGACCAGGTTGACTGCCACTGGTTTAGGGTCTATTCATAGAGACCGAGATTGGGATTTATCAGTGAGCAGTATCTCTGAGTCATAAGTATTTAATTTCCATCACTTCCCCCTTGATGTTGTATTTTTATGTTCGTGACAGATACACGAATAATTTCTTCCTCTTGGTTATTAAATTTAGTGAGTAAATTGTTACTGGTGTCTCACATATTTATGGACTATAGAGGGAAAAGGGGCCCCATGCTGAACCTGACCAGCTCAGGAGAGGCCTGCCTGGTGGCCTCGCAGACTCAGAGACCTAAAGTGACCACACAGGATGGTTTGAAATGAAAACTTTATAAGTAGAAGCAGTTCTGTCCTAGGGCGGTATTTTTCTCTAACAAAGGTCCATGCTTACTTTAATTGAGCCTGTTGTCTTTTTGCATCTACAATGACCTGATAATATTCCTTGAAAATGTAAGAGTAGGGCCCTGGCCAGTTGGCTCAGTGGTAGAGCATCAGCCTGGCGTGCGGAAGTCCCGGGTTCAATTCCCGGCCAGGGTACACAGGAGAGGCGCCCATCTGCTTCTCCATCCCTCCCCCTTTCCTTCCTCTATGTCTCTCTCTTCCCCTCCCGCAGCCGAGGCTCCATTGGAGCAAAAGATGGCCCAGGCGCTGGGGATGGCTCCTTGGCCTCTGCCCCAGGCGCTAGAGTGGCTCTGGTCGCGACAGAGCAACGCCCCGGATGGGCAGAGCATCGCCCCCTGGTGGGCGTGCCTGGTGGATCCCGGTCGGGCGCATGCGGGAGTCTGTCTGATTGCCTCCCCGTTTCCAGCTTCAGAAAAATACAAAAAAAAAAGAAAGAAAATGTAAGAGTAATCTTCTTTTCCAGCTCCTTTGGGGCATAACCACCCCACAGAGCAGAGAGCACAAATCACCTCATTGTTATTATTATCATGTTAATTGTTAACTGATAACTATGAAGCCTGCATAAGTCTGTGTCTGTTCCTTCTATTTTTTCTCCAGTCTCAGGGACGTCCCCACTTTGCTTTCTCCCCCCTCCCTCCTCTATCACCAATGGGTTTCACGGAACCCCTAGTCTTCTCCTTTAATTCTGCTGTGTGAAGTGGTGAAACCACCACTTTCTGGAGCATTCTCTCCGTTCACTGGGACTTGGCTTCCCAGCAATTGTTGACAGTTTGGCTCAAATAAACTCACAAAAATTTATACAGGTTTGGACATTTTTCACATTGACAGGACTCTAGCTGAGTATGTAAAAATTCAACTAACTAAATTTTTCTCTACTACAGCTTGAGGAAAAAAGAGGCAAATGCCCCTCCCTCTCACCTGAACAAGCAACAGTCAAACAAAAATACCAAAATATTTACTAAAGTTCAATTAGAAGATTAACTTTCAAGGTATACCTTTAGGACACTGGCTATAAGGCTCAAATCTCAGATAATTCATATAGACAGTGTTTTTTCATCCTTGGGATGAATAGGATGGTGATTCTTGGTTACTCTACCATAACATTTGCAAAGAAAGAGTAAATTTGGCTTAATTGTTGTGGGGCGGTGCTCCGAGGGCCTAGTTTTACAAGGTTATTTTTCTTTCCATTAAAGCTGTATCTTAGAGAGGCTCTGATATTTGGATTGTAATGCTACTTTCCATTTGGTGGACAGGTGTCCACTTAGAGGGAAAGAAGATTTTGGTAGTGGGAGCCCATGGGTCTTTGGAAGCCACCCTCCAGTGCCTGTTCCAGAGGAAGGGTTCCATGATGATGACCTCCCAGTGGAAAACGGCTCGGCTGCAAAGCAAGGTAAGCATCACACCTGTTAGAAACAGAGCCTGACCTGTGGTGGCGCAGTGGGATAAAGCGTCGACCTGGAACACTGAGGTTGCCGGTTCGAAACCTTGGGCTTGCCTGGTCAAGGCACATATGGGAGTTGATACTTCCTGCTCCTCCCCCTTCTCTCTCTCTCTGTCTCTCTCTCTAAAAAAATCAATAAATAAAATATTTAAAAAAAAAAAAAAAGAAACAGAACCTTAAGCGCTTGCATTAGAAAAGGAGAAGGGCCGGAAATGTAGAGGCTACGTATATATCACGTAAGACGTTGGGGAAGGAACCGCAGAAAAACTCAAAAGATGGATACGATGAAGAGCATAGATTAATGTAACAGAAAACAAATATATATGAGAGATTATCAACAAAGCCCAAAGTTGGTTTCTGTAAAAGTCTAGCAATACAGACACACCATTAGCCAAAATAATCAAGACCAAAAGAGAGAACACCAGCCATGTTAAGAATGACAACAACAACAAGAGTGGTTTAACATCAGGAAAGCTATTACTGTAATCTACCATATCATCAGGTTAAAAACTAGACACTTACTATAGGAGCTGAAGAAAAGTCATGTGATAAAATCTAGTATCCTTTATGTAGAAAACCTCTTAGATTGGGATCTAAAGAGATTCCTTAATTCAGTAAAACATCTATGAAAACTTAGAGCAAGTATCTCATTTAATATTGAAATATTAGAAATGTTTCTTTTTAAATTTGGAAAAACAAAGGGTACCTGTTATAGTACTATTAATGAGCACTCTATAGGAATTCGTAGACAAACTGTAATAGAAAGAAAGAAAGAAAATGTATAATGATTAGAAAGGAAGACACCCAACTGTCTTTAATCCTAGATGATATGGCTGTCTACCTAAAAATGTTCAAAAGAGTCTATTAAAAACTGTGAGAACTAGTAACCGTTTAGCTGGATTCTTGGTTATAAAATGAACTTGCAGAAACCAATTGCATTTCTAAATAGTACATCTACAGTTAGGAAATTACATTTAAAAAAAATACACTTTTTTTTTTTTTTTGTATTTTTCTGAAGCTGGAAACGGGGAGGCAATCAGACTCCCGCATGCGCCCAACCTGGATCCACCCGGCATGCCCACCAGGGGGCGATGCTCTGCCCATCTGGGGCGTTGCTCTGCCCATCTGGGGCATTGCTCTGTTGCGACCAAAGCCACTCTAGCGCCTGAGGCAGAGGCCATGGAACCATCCCCAGCGCCCGGGCCAACTTTGCTCCAATGGAGCCTTGGCTGCAGGAGGGGAAGAGAGAGACAGAGAGGAAGGAGAGGGGGAGGGGTGGAGAAGCAGATGGGCGCCTCTCCTGTGTGCCCTGGCTGGGAATCGAACTTGGGACTTCCGCATGCCAGGCTGACTCTCTACCACTGAGCCAACCGGCCAGGGCAAAATTTACACTTTTTAATAGCAATAAGAATATGAAGTACCTGGGAACAAATTTAACAAAAGTTATTTCTGACCATTTGAAAGGAATTATGTAATTTTAATGAAACTCATTAAGACCCAAATAAACGCATGGATAAGAAGACTCAATATCTTCAAGATACTAATTCTCCCCAGATTAATCTATAAGTTTGAATCAAAATCCGACATAATATTGTTTTGTAGAATTTGACAAGCTGATTCTAAAATTTATATGGAAGCACAAGAACAAAAACACGACGCTCTTGAGAGAAAACTAAAGCTGTAAATATCAATATGGAGGGACTTTTTAAAACAGCATTCATTGAAAAAAGCAAGATGAATATTGCAGAAGGATACATTTCATTTCATGAACACCACTTACATAAGGTCAAAATAACAATACTACCTGGTATATATTTGTAGGGCTACACACATATGAAATAAAAGCATATAGAAGTGAATGGGAAGTGTGAACCAAGTTAGGGAAACCATTTGTAGGAACAAAGATGTGGTGTAGATAGGGAGGAGACTTGGGGACCTTCACTTGTATTGGTCATGTCTTTTTTCTTACACTAGACAATGGATAGGGTGTCCAGGTATGTTACATTATCTTTTTATATATGTATAGTTTTATGTCTTGAATCGTTAATACAGTTTTTAATTTCAAAATATCCCAACGCATTTCACAAACATCCAGCAACGTAATGTCAAAGCACATCAAGTGCAATAAATTAGCACAGAACAAAATCTGAAAGTACATCTCCGCCATGTTTCTGCGTGAGCATGAACACAGACAAGTGGTCATCCTGCCCGGGGAAGGCTGGCATCTCGTCTGGGACTTCAAGTGTTTGAGTGGCAAGTGGGTCAAACCTATCTAGTTCTTTCTTGTTTTAAGACAGCTCAGGAAGTTGGTCTTGCAACTCAAAGCAAACCATTGTGTTGTGTTCGGTTTTCTTTAGCGTTCACCACATGGTGGCAGCCTAGTCAAGAAAATTCGAAGGCAGTGCTTTGTAATTTAGAGCCCGGAATTTCTGCTTTGGAAGCTTAGTGGAAGAGAAGAGGAAAACAAACCTTGCCCTGCACTGAACAGCTGGGGTAAAAGAGAGAAAAATGCCTTCGCTGGCCATGGAATGTTTTCACAGCTGTCACAGATACTTTTGCTCGCTGTATCTGTATTTTTGAAAAACAAAGACACCTTTTAAAGTAATTTTTATTGTGGAAATAAATCACCTGACTTCTCTGGGATAAATCTCGTTCTAACTTTGCGAACGATTAAGTAGCTTTACTCTCTAGGGAATCTAGAAACTGGGTAACATTTCCATTTTCATAAATCTAAGAAGGTTCTCTCCGAAAGCTCACGTTGCTCACGCATTTTGTTTCCTGAGTCCTTGGTACTTACAACAGCACCACCGTGAATCTCGGAGCCTGTCAGCTCTCACTCTTTTTTATTGACTCGTCTTTGTAGTGAAAAATATGGAAAGAAAGGTTCGGGGCTCCCCATACTTGTCTTTGAAGTTTATTTGGTGTCTGGTATTTGGCCCTCTCTGCCTAGCTACTTACGAATGACAGGCTCCCATCCCACCATTTTTCATGCTAGTACTTAGGACGTCACCAACCACTTAACCTTCCCACCAAAATGTCTCCATACCTCTCTGTCTGACTTTGACTTTTCACTATTCCTATGCCTTGTTTCATATGGTCAGTAGGCCCTCTGCAGACCACAGTCAAAGAGTGGCAGTTAATATGGTTCAGAGAGCATCTAGGCATATGTTAGCGTCCTGGGGCTCCCAAGTGGGACAGGCTGTGTCCACTCCCGCCACACCCTTGGAAGAGCATCACTCACCATGAGAAACATTGAATGTACTAGTTCAACAACAGATTGAGATTTTTGCATCTAATTTCATCAGCAGTAAATAATAGTGCGTTTTAAGATCCTTGTCCACTTAGCTTCTCAGTGTGATCAGCAGTGATACGTTAGGGAAACTAAAGGCTTGTGGCTACTATGTCGAAGGAAATTATCTTTGGAAGTCATTTCTTACGTGCTTATTTGTACCTGGCATGGAACGAGAATCCCTGTTGGGCATCTGGTTGGAGTTTTCCAAAGAGGGGTTTCTGGGTCAAGGCATGCCCATGTAACACCAGGGTCCTGTCTACCACCTCCTAAACCCCTTCCAACCTTTCACGTTTGGGATGACCTGCAAGTAATCCCGGCCTGCCTGTAGCCAGTGGGAACTGCTTTCGAAGGTCTGGAGTCAGGCACATCTGCGTCCTCGGTAACCAGTGGAGCATAGGCTTCGGCGACAGACAGCTCTGAGTTCAAGCCTTAGCCCTCGCTTCACTGCTGGGAACTCGTCTCTTCGTGTGTAGAATGGGGATCATGGTACTCCTTACCTCACAGGGCTGCTCTGAGGGTCCAAAAATTGTGTGCGTTTGCTCAGCACAGACTTGGGCGCCTGTTAATATTAATATCCACATTCACAGCTGGGCTGCTGTTAATGGTGAGTCAGGAAAGACACTGGCGCGTTTCACCGTACAGATGTGTAATTGACCCACCATGTAGGAAGGCAGTTGGGTCCATCAAATTGTAAGGGGATGAAGCCTAGCCGAGTCCAGGATCCCTCATTGGAAGCCTGGAATGCCTGCCTCACTGCATGGCTGGGGGGAAGGAGGGAGTCGCTCTGTGAGGCTTCCGACGGCATGTGGAAGCCAAGTGAACTCAGCCAAAGAGAAACTGAAAGACAAGGTCTGAGAGAAAGTGGGTGCCCGGTGTCGGCCAGGCCCAGCTCCCCCTCTGGTCCTCACCAAGAGTGTTATCACCATTTATTTTTATTTATTTTTTGCTAGAGAGACAGTGAGAGAGCAGGGGAAGGGACAGACAGGGACAGACAATCAGAAAGATGAGGAGCATCAACTGGTAGTTGCTGTGCTTTAGTTATTCACTGACTGCTTTCTCATTCGTGCCTTTTCCGGGGGCTCCAGCTGAGCCAGTGACCCCTTGCTCAAGACAGTGACCTTGGGCTTCAAGCCAGAGACCATGGGGTCATGTCTTTGATCCCATGCTCAAGCCGGTGACCCTGTGCCCAAGCTGGCGACGCCGCGCTCAAGCTGGTGAGCCCACGCTCAAGCCAGCTGAGTCCACGCTCAAGCCAGTGACCTCGAGATTTTGAACCTGGGTCCTCAGCATCCCAGGTCGGTGCTCTATCCAATGCACCACCGCCTGGTCAGGCTGTTATCACCTTTAATTAACGCAATGGAGAGCCCTCTGGTCCCCAGCTGTGGACCTCTGCCTTCGCATGGTTCCTCTGTTGCTCGGAAGCCACTTTATTTCAAATCACGTCTGCTGGGGATTTCTGGTTTACCAATTATCCCTTCCATGTCCTACAATTTTGAGGAGCAGTTACATCCAGTTGATTAAATAGAAACAGATCCTTTGTCTATCCGCCTGCCTAATCTAAGGATAGTCTTTGAATACCAACAACACATAAAATCTCCATGGAGCCATAGTGTGAGAAATTGAGATTGGCCACTTTAGAGTTCTACAGAAAACAGGAGGTTCCTGTATGTGGTAGCTTTATCGCCGATGCCCTTCTGAGTGTATCCCTGAAAATTAAGAATCCGTTTCCTGCTTTGTGTCTGAGCTCTGAGATGCGTTATGCATTTATGTTTGGGGGAGGGGAAGAATGTCTGGGCATTTGTCCAAATGAGCCGCATGCAATGGAGCATCAGATGTCGGTGAGCAGAGCGCTGGGTGTGATGCTTTTGCAGAGGGCTAAGAAATAACCTACTTGCTCCAGCCCCACACTCAGCTTCCCAGGCCCCTAGAAGTGACCCCAATGTGGGGATGGGACAGAGCCATCGCCCAGTGAGAAGTGTCCTAGATCTGGAGATATCCTCTTCTTCACCCTATTGAGTTGTTGTTCACCTTCATGCCGAGCACAGTCCGAGGTGAGAGAATGTTCTGCATCTAGTTGTTAGGAGGCAGAGTGGTACCCTCTCCAGGGAAGAGGGTGACCGGCAGCACGGCGCTCTGCGTGTGTGGTGCCTGCTTGCTCCCACCCCAGCTGAGAGCCTTCTCTGCATCTGTGTGAGACACAGCTGGGCCACGATGGCAAATGGCCTCCAGCTGTGACAAACTGTGTCCATCCCAGCTGCGTATATAAGAAACAGCCTAGAAATAAGAGAACCGTTTTATTTTCTTTTTCTCAGAGGATCTCTTTCTCCTTCTTCTGAGCACAGACACCCTCAGGACTAGAACTAACGGGGAAAAAACACAGGTCTTTCACATTTGATGAATCAAATTGTCTTGTTTGGGAGCAAAGCTAAATGATCACAAAGTTGTTACCAGTTTAAATTCAGAGCATAGCATGGCTTATAAGAAGCTTTTTATAGTGAATTGGAAAATTCTAAATATATTTGTGTTGGGCATGTGAAATCTTGAAAAAAAAAAAAATAATTTCTTTTCCAAGATAGGGGTGGGGGAAAACATTAGCTTTTAAACTGGACTAGATTAGTGAGTTACAAGATAATCCTTTTCTTTTTTTATACTTATAATTTTTGATGCATTTCTCTTTTAAATCCTGTAGGAAATAAAAAGTGTAGTTATAAACCAAAAATACAATAATACTGGCTTTTCTGGAGATCTTTGTCCATATGGCTTAGAGTTACTATCTCATGTCCCCTCATTGCAACCTGAAGAACTGCTTTTCACATTTCTTGTAGGGCAAGTCTAGTGCTAATGCACTCTCTTGGCTTTTATTAATATGCAAATGAATGAGTTTCTTCTTCAGATTTTTTTGAAATACAGTTTTGCTGGATATAGAATTCTCGGTTGACAGGTTTTTTTCCTTCCAGCACTATAAACCTGCCATCCCCCTGTCTTCTAGCCTTTAAGGCTTCAGATGAGCAGGATAATTTTTTTTTAGCAGGAGGGGCTTCACTTAAACCAGTATCATACTATAACAGCAATGACGGTGGCTAACACGAATCGAGTCAGTGGTTACTGTGAGCCAGATGCTATCCTTTGCTTCCGTTTTCTCACTGAGTCCACACCGTCATCCTACAAGGCAGGACTCTCATTCCCCTGGTATCACAGATGAGGAAACTGAGGCTCAGAGAAGTAAAGACACTCCAAATTCCAAATATCTACAATTTAGAAAATGATAGTGGTGACACTATAGCCTGTGTTTTCCCTCACTGCCCTGTGTCCTCCGCTCTTATTCCAGATAATCAACGTCAAGTCTAATCACCGGTCTTTAAAACCCAAAGTACCTGACAGCTTGTACTGGGAACATCAGAACATTAGACTGTTGAGTTCACTGTTGTTTTATGCCAGCAGTGAATAATCCGACAGACACCCTTTTAAAGAGAAGGAAGCTGAACTAGACTGAGTGCTGTTCCCTCCCTGAGGCCTGGGCTTCTCACCACCCCTCTGGGCTCAGTCCTCAGAGGGAAAATGTCCGCCATACTGAGGGCAGGGCAGGAGGATGGCCTCATTGTTGTGGGGGGGGGGGCACGAACAGCCCCTGACCCCAGAAGACCACATATCTTATGCCAAACCAATACCAGGGTTACTCAGTAACGTGTGATGTGGTGACCTGAGCAATGAAGGCCCCTGTGCTTGCTTTGACAGGTTTTTTTAATATTCAAGGCCTGTAGGTGCCTTTGGGTGTCAGCTCTCATTCTTCTCACTGTTGCTTCTGCCTCATCCGTGCCTTACTTATTAATACCCCCAAAGGGGGTGACTAAGACTTTTATAAGAGCCCCCAAATCAGGCCACTTAAATTTAGCAATGTTGAGAACAGGATTTTTGAGAGAATCTGTTGAAATTAATGGACATGTGATCAAGAGGGGGCCGTGTAAAGCCCCAGGCCGGATAGGCTTAGATGGTCCAAGGTGTACCTTGCACAAAAGGATGCGGGCTCCCGGCTGTGTCCTCAGAGAACAGGCCAGTTATGTCACCCCAGCCCTATGTATCATCCCTGTTCCCCTTTCTGCCCCATCAGCAGAGCCTGGCTTCAGTTTTCACCCCTTCTTCTCTGGTGTTAATGCTTTTTAAGGATACAGAATTAGAATACTTTAATCGGAAGGTCTTAAACATAATCTATACCATGACAGTAATGCACCTTATATTTATATAGAGTTAGTTTCCCAGGCCTCTTTGTATATTATCTCATTAATTGTATGAAAACCCTGGAAAACCAGGTGTCGGGCAGGGTTCCTTCACCATGGTCATCGGTGAAAAGGAACAGAGCCTAGACTGGAATCCAGAGCCTGGGACTGGACCCAGAGCACTCTTCCCATCCTTGCTGTCAAGTGCAACGTCCTCACTTCTCAGCAGAAGCAGCCGAGTCCCCGAGAGTTCCTGGAAGCACGTAGCATGCAGGACTCTTGATGTGCCATCCGAGGTCCAGACCTGGAGAGCGTGAATGTGTCAGGGAGTGCAGAGCTAAGTTTCCACGGCCACAGCAATTTGCATTCGCTCGCACATGCTGTGGACATTAAAGCTCGTGGTTAGCAGCATAAGCGTAAATCATGGGGGGCTGTCCTGCCTCTGTGATGTGCGGCTGGTTCTGGAAACTGTCACTTGGGCACTTCCTCATTTTTTTGCCACATGGTTCCGAGTCTCTGTCCCGCTAGGTTCCCTGTCCGCACGCACATGCGTGCACCAAGTCTTTCTGCGCCTCGCCGCCCTCCATTCTGAGTTTATGTCTTTCCTCTGCTGTGCAGAAGGGAACTATCTTTGACAAGTCATTACTAGATTTGAGTTGTGCTTCCTTTTATCATCTGTCATAACTTAGGGGAGTGTCAAGGTCACTTGAAGAGGGATTAACTGTTTTTTCCATCGTTTTGGACACAACCATGTATCTTTGATATTCTTTTCTCCTTCACGGAGCAGTAAATACGTTGACTGGTGATGTAAGAGGTGGACTTAGGAACATTTGGAAAAAGGAAGGTCATTTATTAGCTTTTGGGGGGGGGAAAGGTAGATAAGCGCTGTGATCATAAGCCCTCATTGTCTCCTTGGCCCATAGTCATTCTGATTTGTGAAATAACCATAAGGTAGGTCTTAATTTTCAAGGCCAGTGATCTGTTCTACTGATCACGGAGGACAGTGGAAAAAAGAAACATTTCCAGTTCCTGAAAGGAAGATTCTCCCAGGATGAGATCACTTGGGGTGCATGAATTGGGGGGGAATTACCTCTTGCTGGGTTTGTCATTCTCCCATCTTGCCAAAGTATTACAACATCTGAATGAAATGGGTTGGACATTCTTATTTTGAAGTGTTTACGCAGCCATGTTAACCTTTCTATTTGATAGTGTGCTTTGTATTTTCGGGAAAATACGGATTTTGATCTATGAGTACAAAGCAGTAATCTTATTGTCGGTGTTCTGTTAACTCAAACAAGAAATTAGACATTCGAAGAATAATATATGTATAAAGAAGGGTTCTGCTCGTGAAAACCCTGCCTGCATTAAATCTCCATAGTGTAAAGAACACACTCCACTCAAAGGGCAAGAAGTTACCAGGTGTGGTTCCCAGTGCCCATTTCTGTAGTAAAGTCAGTGATGAATTCCTGATTGCCCAAAATGGACTTTTAATCTTTTTTATTTTTATTATTATTATTATTTTTGCTTTTAGCTGGCTTGCCCATTGGGCGCCATTCAAACCTGTCAACCACACCCTTTCCCCTTCACCTGTGTGAAGACACCTCCCCTTGGGCACAGCAGAGTTGTGTCATTTGTTCCTCTTGTCTGACCACTTAAGAGGAGTCCTCTCCGGAGATGTCCTGTGGCCCCTTTTCTCATTCTTCCTGTTTCCCTCGGAGCTCGTACCCGAGCTGCCGGATTTAACTACATCTGTGTGTGGCTGGAGCCCCAGCTGGGTCCCCCTCCTTCCTGACCCTCAGCTCCATGCCCAGGGCATCCGGCTTCCTCCCAGCCCAGCCGTCTCCTCACCTCTCACCCGCGCCGCCCCCTTCTCCACCCAGCTTCCAGAATCGTCTGCCTAAAACGTGTCTCATGGTGTAAGGGCAACCAAAGAAAGTAGCTCAGTCTGCCCGCGACTTGTCTGTTACCAAGAAAAAGTCAGCAAATGTGGAAATTTGGCATTTACTGAAAAAAAAAAATGATATTCCATAAAAAAAAGAAAAACACCTCTTTTTAGGGCTTTGCCATGAGCTCATCGGGCACTTCCATGCCACCTAAGATTCTGGGGCCCTCTGTCAACTGCAGGGCTCTGGGAAGAGCCTTCCGTGGAACATGACACGATCTTGAAAGCCACTTAACTGGGCTCACACAAACCACCATGTGTCTCCTGTCCCTTAAAAGTGAGAGGCCGCCTCCCTGGGGAGTCCTCCCTATTCCGTCTGTGTGTGACAGCTGCCCAGCCAAACACAGGGACTGATCAAGGGTGCCGGTGTCGATCCAGGTGTGAAATACCAGTAAAACTTACTTTCCAAACTGTGCGGGCAAGATCAGTAGCAACTGAGTGTTTCGTCATTTTTTTTTCCCTATGCCACAGGTTTGTCCTGTGCGCCTACATTGTGGAGCCATAGGCTGGGACTTCCTTTTCAATCCTCAGTGACCTCAGTGTCCATGGGTCACACGAGAGGTGGCAGGTGAATGAGCGTGGTCACTAAAGAAGCCTGGGTCACCTTTATGCTCCCGAGGGAGTGTAATTTTAGAATCCCGTCTTTGCCGGAGAAAGCACCTGCTGTTGATTTTTTTTAAAGCACTGTTCTTCATTTTGAGCTTTACTTTCTGAACTGTGCTGATAACTTTTGAAGGACATGGAAATAGGTTTTGTAGTCTCAAGTAGTATAAACCACAATTCTTCAAAAATAGCTCTCAACCTTTTTTTTACTTTTCTTTAACCCACCCCAGGCTTTAGAATACAGTATATACAATTCTCATACTTGAGATTCTCAAATGTACCCTTTTGACATATATCAATAGCAGAAGGTAAACTGTCTTCTAGCCAAGGATGGTGAGGCTGTACTTTCTGTAGTTTAAATATTAAAATGCATTTTGTTTGCAAGCCCTGGCCAGTGGCTCTGTGGATAGAGCATTGCCCGGCATATGGACGTCCTAGGTTCGATTCCCAGTCAGGGCACACAGGAGAAGTGGCCATCTGCTTCTCCCCCCACCTTTCCCCCTTCTCTCCCTCTTCCCCTCCCATAGCCAGTGGCTCAGTTGGTTTGAGCTTGGCCCTGGGCATTGAGGATAGCGCTATTGGAGTACATCAGCCACAGGTGCTAAAAATAGCTTGGTACTCAAGCATCATCCCCAGATAGAGTTGCCAAGTGGATCCTGGTTGGGGTGCAAATGATAATCTGCCTCACTATCTCCCCTCTCACCTTATAAATAAATAAATAAATGCATTGTATTTGCTAAATACAAAATTAGGATGTTCCTCATAACTTTGCAAATCACGTCTTTCCTCCCGCTTCATGTTCCGACACTTGCCACCGCCACCCCTCTTAAAAATCCATGAGTTAGGGAGAAACATTTTTCATGTCGTCTAAGCTTTGCGGCCCTCCCATATGCTCCGTGTTAAATAAATGTCTGCGTCTCTGCATCTTGCTATTGTTTTAACATTTGGTCTTCTGCCTGGGGAGTGGGCGGTTCTCTTTAAGCTGTTTCTACTCAATTCTCAGCAGAGAAAGCAATATTTTGTTGGGAGGTAAAGTTTCAAGCCAGGCTCTGGCCAGCGTCTTCCCATCTGGGAGGAGGAAAGTGGAACTGCCAGTTAGACGATGAGTCTCCTTGAATTTTTAGCTCATTAAAATCTTCCCTGGTCCTCAGTGGGTTATTTATTGATATAAGCATCTAGCACTTTTCCCTTCCAGAAAGAATTAGCAACTCTGATGTGATCATTGCTAAGGGAGGAGGTTTTCGTCCTTCCTCTGTGGGATCGCCTGTCCCCGGCTGCTTCCTAGCACAGCCCCCTTCAGAGTTGTGTTCAGGTCAGAGCTCAGGGGTGGGAAGGAGATGGCCGAGATTTATAGGTAATGAAAAGAACAGGTTGTATCAAAGACACCACACGTAGGAAGAAACCAAGTGTTCTTAGGGGACTTGTGTGAGCCTGTGATTCTTAGTAGCTTTTTCCAAAATGAGCATTTCAGTCTTGTACATATTAACTTTTTATAAATGTTTGACATGTTCTGTTTTCTGCTGCTATTGTGCATGAAAATATAGCAAAATGGTGTTTCTAATCTGCTGATCATTTTCAAGCGTTACACATTTGTGTTTCTCTTGAGCCTTACTGCAGTTGAACATCTGCACTGGTACAGATAGATGAAGAGATGCGTTTTCTTATTCAGATGTGTAAAACCCTCTTTCTATAAGAACACTTTTCCCCTGAAATAGGACATCACCCAAGGGTCTAGCAGCTTTTCAGGTCTATCAGTAGAGAACACGTGTGGCATTAACACCCTAGATTGTCAGTAACGTTGGCTTTAAACGTCTTACTGCATTTTTACAGTAGTGTGACCACATCGCCTAAGAAAAGAATGGCTGTTTTAGCAGGGGCTTGTCTTTTTAATGTGGTGCATACATACAGTCGGTCCACTGAGACACCACTTCAAAGAATTTGGCTTCTTCCTGCGCCTCCAGAGAGCGCCGGACCGGAACACAGCAGACACTGTTTGGCTCGTTCGTGGCGCTCGGTGGGTGTTAATTCACTTTGTCCTGTGTGCGTGATCAAGTTGATCGAATGTTTCTGGGATGTTTCTTGGTTTTATTGGCTCTTTGAAAAGACATGCATTTACATTGTTACCTTGCTCCTCCTCTGTCGGGGCAACTTGGAGCTGCCCTGAGCCTTGCCCGTTTGATTCGTACACCAGGGCGGACTGCCACGGGTCTGCTTCCCCTCGCTGCCGTCTCTGGTCCCAGATACCGAAGAGACGTTAGCTGACGCCGTCTCCTGCCCAGACGGTGGTGCAGACTCTCAGGCTGAGGAGCCGGCTCGGTTCCTCCGCTGGGATCTTCACCGATCGGCCTGTGCAAGCCGAGGATGGGGGCGGACGTGTGGAGCACCGGGCGGTGGGGAGGAGGCAGCAGCAGGGCGTTGCAGTCTGTGGCAAGAGTCATGGAGGAAGGGCCGTCCGTGTTGGAGAGTAGAGGGCAGGCGGCTTCCCTCTCTTCCTACCTCCCGGAGGATTCCAAGACTGGCTCCATCCGAGCAAACAGGACATCCCACAGAGATACTTATACTTGCTGAACCTCAGTTCTTTGTCTGTTAAATGGGTATAGGAAACAGCACCCTCACATATTTGGGGTATTCGGTGAGATATTGACAGCACCAAGTGGCCATGTGCAGGTGCAGCTACCCCCCCATCTCCCTAAGGCTCTAAGATTCCTTCTCCGCCTCTGTCCCTCCAAACATGGATTCAGTTTCAGATCATCGGTTGCTTCGTTGGTTACCTGGACAGGTGGGAGCTCGTTCTCTGGTGGAGCTCAGAGCCAACCGCTTACCCTGCCCCTAGACGTGACCTTCCCACCAGACATGGTCCTCCAGCTCCGTGTTGTCAGAGTCTGAACAGGACGGACGTGATGCGTGTGTTTTGTGGCAGCGTTTGCCTTCTGTCCCCCTCTCTCCCCCCCAGATGAGCAGTGTTTTGAGAGATTAACCAGGGCCTTCAAAGAAAATGAGATTCTTTCTCTAGCTCTTGAAAAGCCTTCCCTAGTTCTAGTAGAAGTTCCTTATGGCTCTGAGGTTGATGGTGCAGGCCAGAGGCCCCCTGCGCTGGTCAGATCTGCGAGTGGCCTCGGTGCTACATCAGCTCTCGTGTTCCTCCCACGCTGTGGCATGAATCAGGATGCCACCCACCCCGGTGTGTCTTCCCGTCTCCTCCTTCCATTGCTAGAGTTTTCTTTTTTTTTTTTTTTTCTAAAGCTGGAAACGGGGAGAGACAGTCAGACACACTCCCGCATGCGCCCGACCGGGATCCACCTGGCACGCCCACCAGGGGGCAATGCTCTGCCCCTCCGGGGCATCGCTCTGTTGCTACCAGAGCCACTCCAGCGCCTGGGGCAGAGGCCAAGGAGCCATCCCCAGCGCCCAGGCCATCTTTGCTCCAATGGAGCCTTGGCTGCGGGAGGGGAAGAGAGAGACAGAGAGGAAGGAGAGGGGGAAGGGTGGAGAAGCAAATAGGCGCCTCTCCTGTGTGCCCTGGCCGGGAATCGAACCCAGGACTTCCGCTTGCCAGGCCGACGCTCTACCACTGAGCCAACTGGCCAGGGCCCATTGCTAGAGTTTTCTTTGCTCCACCCCTTTTCTTGATGTTGCCGTGAGTGATGAAAACATATAAAAGACTATATATACCACACGGAGTCCACAGGCCGAGGTGACTACCCTGAAGAAACTTTTAATGTCTCTTTTTCTTTCTAGAACGTAATAATCACGTTCTGTCAGTGCTAATATGGGCGTCATTAGTGAATCAGTGACACTAACAGGACTCTGTCCGTGTCATCCGTGTGGAACTCGGGCCCTGCAAGGACCTCTTACGTTGAAATCGCTTGACATTAATCGTCTGACATGTATTTGTGCTACAGGTTAAAACGTGTGTGCCGTTGTTCTTTTTCCAGCTTCTCGAGGCTGACATTGTGGTCTCAGGCTCGCCCAAGCCGGAAGAAATTCCCCTTTCTTGGATACAGCCGGGAACTACTGTCCTCAACTGTTCCCATGACATGCTCTCAGGTAAATGTGTTCAAATAGGTGGCGGGCTGCTAATCAAAATAAATATGACAGTTATGAGATGTGTCACCTTATTCAAAAGAGTGCACAAGACCCTGAGGTTGCTGACGTGGGGAGCACATTTTCCAGCAGGGAGAAGCCAAGATGCCAAGGGCAGTGACTGCCATCTCCTCCCTGCTGGCCTCTGGCATCAAGCAGTCAAGTCACCTGTGGCCTAAGCTAGATAATTTGTACATGTGTGAGGTCAGCTAGAAACAGTGGTTTTTAGGGTCTTTTGAGAAGTAACAGAATCCTGCCTCTCAAAGAAATTTCATCTAAACATCAACATAGATGGAAACAGTTGCTGGGAGGGGTGGAAAATGGAGGCAAGCCCTCCTGTCTCCCTAGTGCCTCCTGTGAGACCCCCCAAAGGCACCTCAGAACAATGTGAAAGTCGCCGTTAGAAACAGAGGTGGTATTAGCATCAGTGCTGATATTTGATGGTGTTTCACCAAGGGATCCAGGAATGCCCGGGACCACACCAGGCGCCTGGTTAGGGTACTCAGGCTGGGCCATGGGCGGCACACCCAGCCCGGGGCCGCAGGAGCAAGCACGCCAGGGGTGCCCTTCTCTCACTCACAGATGGACACTCTGGGGCCGCCTCCTCGAGTCCCTGAGTCACATGTAGAGGCAAGGGACACTGGCGGAGGGACAGCCTTCCTGCTTACCGGTGGGTGGCCTCCAGGTTTCGGCGTGGAGAGGAGGACCGTCCTGAGCCGTCCTGGAGGACAGTGCTGGTTTCCCTGACCAGGGCCAGAACTTGGGGCCGGACCAGTTGGAGGCCTCTGTCCTCGTCCACCTTGCCGGTCGCACACTGGAGTTTTATTTAGATCTTGAAACCTTAGAGAACAGTGTCCGGAAGAAACTAAAAAATAACTTCTGATCCCATCACCTCGAGAGAATGATTTTACATTTTTCTCATTAAAAAACATTCAACTTAACTTTATGGGATATTCTAGATGAAAAAAAAAATAACATACTAAAAGCATTTTTGAAATTCATATCACTCTTTCTTCAAAGAGAGATACTGGATCTTCCCCTCTAGGAAATGTAGCTTCTCCAAGACTTGAGCAATCAGATGACAGACCTGGGGGCTGAGGGGTGGGGTGCACTGGGAGGGCACGGGGGGTGCGTGCTCAGGGATTTGCGGGGTGCTCCTGTACTGAGCTCTCGGGTGATGAGCACGTGGATGAATGAAGCAGTTAGGTGTATTCTAATTGTGGGATTAATGGCCTTTTTTTTTCTTTCTTTTTAACAAATAGAGAACCTGCTCTAAATGACCTCTTTGAAATATAGTCTCTGGATATAACTTTTTTCCCCCTGAAAAAAGTCAGTCCCTAACCCATAAAGTGCTAGGCACGGCAGGTTGACCCCTCTGCTCAGAGTCCTAGTTGGATGAGGAAAGTCAGTTACGACATTATTTATTCTAATGAATGTTTCTTTGCTATAATATTTACTTGCAGTTTTTTATAAGAGTTTATATATATATTTAGGACAATTTTGGTATAGTCCTGGCTGGAGATAAGAGAGTCTATTTCCATGTTCTTTTGGAATTTCTGCCCCCCTTCATCATGATTATATGAAAGTGACATATTTTATCAATGCAACTCTGCCTTGTTTTTAATAAATTTCTTTTTAGAACCGTTTTTCTTTTTTCAAGACATTCTTTAAAATATCAGGTTTCAGTATAACAATTCTCTGAGGGTCGGAGGGGACCGCATCCTTCTGTTTCCATTTATCAGTTCTGTGTGGACTGATGGCAGTTAGTTTATTTTAAATTTATCTGATCCAGTAGTAGTTTTCCTGCTGTTTTTCAGTGCCAAGAGCCCAGGATAGTTCCTGACACATAGTAAGGAAGTGCTCAGTTAATACTGGGTGTTGGGTGAGTGAATAAATGTGGGCTCAGCTCAGAATTAGTCTCTGATTACAGTTTTCAGTTGGTTGTAGATTTAGAGACACTTCCTTGAGCTTGACCCCCACTTAGAAGCTGTGCTGATGAAATGGACGAACATTTTCCAGTTCGTACCATTTATGATAACATTACCTTCCTCAATAGTCAACATTTTAACAACTTTGATTAGTATGCACATTTAATCTATGAGTACACTGGGGAAGGAGCTCCCCCCCCCCAATTATATAATCTTGCCCCTTTGACGAAATAAACAGACTTTTTTTCAGTCATTTTTAAAAGGAAAGGTGCTTTTATTTCAAGTTAAGAACAAAAGAATTTTTAATAAACTTGTGATTGCATGAAGGCAGGGTTGTATAATGACATTTTCATCCTCATCTTAATGGTGCAGGATTTTCCTACCCTCCCACCCCCGTAAAAATAGACGGGTTATGGTGATTTATGATGAGGTAATTCCAGAGAGGCATTTTATTGAGTACCTGATCTCTGGGGAGGTTTTCCTGATGGCTGATATCCCAGAAGCAGTGCTCGGAAAAACAATTACACCGAACTTCTTGGATCTGTTCACCCTTCTATGGCACAATTCTGTTTAGATTTAAAACAGAGACATAACAATGGTCAGTTTTCTAGCTGTAAGTGTAACTAATATCTTTATTCATAAAATAATTATCTCAAATGAAGGAAGTGGGTTCTGCTTGCTACAACAAGACCGTTTTGAACCCTAATAGTAGGACTTATTTCCCGATTCACCAAACGAGAGAGAGAAGAAACTGGTCTCGTGTCTCAGGGTCAAAGAACAGCATTAAAAGAGCGACTTTGTGGGTCGGAATGGTTTTATAGCATCATGTTAAGCGAAAATACTTATATTTAGTGTGGGGTGGGGACAGAACTCTGGGCGGCATCCCAGGTTTCATGCTAATGAGCTGAAGGACCCTGGGGGACTGTTAGGGATCTGAGAGACAGTTCATTACGAGGGTTTTTTGGTTGTTTAATTAATAATTGCATTGTACATACAGGCTGTGTGACTTTGAGCAAATAAATTAAGCTCTCCGTTCTTCATTGTCCTTGTGGGCAAGATGGGAGCAAGGCTATTGGAAAGAATAAATGAGATGCCCACCTCCAATGCCATGCCTCTTTCATCATAGCTGCCAATAAGTGTTGGTCCATTTCCTCTCTCTGCTTCACTGTTGTCACACCACCAGCACACAAAGTAACTTTCAGATTCTTGTTAACAGAGTGTAAGTTTATATTTGAGAAATCAAGCCCAAAGTAGGAAGACAATCCAGTGAGATTTTAAGAAAGTAAAAAGGCAATTTTAGAGAAATTAGGCATGCATATAATATAATCATTATCCTATGAGAGTTGGAATATTTGCTTATGACTTTTAAACTTTAATTATTCTAAAATTTATTGCATCTATTACTCGTTTTCCTTATTTTTTTAGGAAATTTTAGATATTTTAGACCTATCCCTGAGATATATTATTGCCCGTTTCTTTTCATTTTAATTCATTTTCAATATAATATATTTAATGTTTTTTTACTTTTTTAAAAGGTTTAGCCATTTAGAATAAACAAGTCTGTACTAATTTCTTCTTAATTTGGATTCAATGATTTCAAAAGGGCTCCTTATATAAATTAATACTAATATTTTAATTATATTCTTTTCTCTGAAGATTTTTACATTGTACTCTTTTTAAAAATAGTAATATAGTCATTTGCTAATGGAATTCAGATGTTTTAAGTTACAAGTGAGAAACTCTTGAACATTGTCAAAACAATTATACCAAAATTATATTTATTGCATTTTACTGTGAATGTATTTAACTTAATATATTAACTTGTTTATACATTTAACATAAAAACTAATCTCCCATGGTTTGGTTTTTTCTATACTAATTTGTGATTTTTAGCTCTTTCTGTTTTCAAGCCATCACATTAATTTTTTGGTAGCTTGTTCTTCTAGAAGGGGGAGAAAATATTTAGAATCCAGTCTGTGGGTTCATACAGTGCATTTTCGATGAGAAGGGTGCCCTCGGCCAGACTGCAAAGAAAGCGGAAACGTTTCTATATAACAGCGATGGCAGGAAGGCTGCAGAATTTGCCGTGGTCCCGCCCACTTGACTTATTCTGGCAAAATTCCCGGGGTGAACTCAAAATAGCTCCTGTCAGAAAAGGCCTGTTCTGATTTCCAGGGAAAATAGTATAACACTTTAGCCTTAAAGTTTCTTATTGTGGAGAGTTTGGTTATTATAATAAAAATTATAAGTGAAGGGCTGTCTTTTAATGTGATTCATTGACTTGTCCCTGGAGGAGCCGTGAGTTAATGGGGAGTGTTTAGTGGGAAGTGAGAAGACCCATTTGGTTTGGGAAGGGACCCTAGCTGGACTCACAGGCCAAGTGTAGACAGCCCTCCGGATGGGGGCCACCCTCCATAAAGGCTGAGGGTGAGATATGTCTTCCTTTCTCCATTCTCTCTAGCCATGAACTTAATAGTAAGGATATATTCCTAATTGGCCGAGTAACCATCTTAATTGCTTCAAATTCTCTGGATTCAGAATTTTTCATTTAGTTTTAAGATGCATTGATCTTACTACAAAAGCAATATAGTGTTCACGTTAGAAATTTTGTGAAATACAGAATAGTACATGGAAGAAAATAACAGTAACTCTGAACCAGTCACCTTAAGATAACCATCATGCATTTTTCGACACACACACTCAAAAAAGGCATTGCACTTAATTTTATTGGATGGAATATAATAGAAGAAGAAAATAATATGATATAAAAAAGCATTACTGAAATTCAATGAACTTTCTTCAAAAAAGAACTATTGGTTCCTACATGATTCTTCTAAGATTTAAAATATATGTGTATTTTGTATTGTGTTTTTTCATCTTTGTGTTGATTATAGCCACGTTCTATTGTGTGCAAGTCAGTGGTTGAGATTATGGAAGGGATGATTCACTGTCTAATTCTATCGACAAAATATTCTTTATTCACATGGGTATTTGTGATTCCGTTCCGGGAACATGCATTTCTAAATTGATACCACCAGTTCCTAGAATGTAGCTTTTTCCTGTGTCTCCATCATTTACAGATATAGATAAGAACAAGAGAAGCATATTTCTTTTCTGTAGTGGTTGGACAAGACTTTCAGATCAGATCTCT
Source organism: Saccopteryx leptura (assembly GCF_036850995.1). Classification (NCBI taxonomy): domain Eukaryota; kingdom Metazoa; phylum Chordata; class Mammalia; order Chiroptera; family Emballonuridae; genus Saccopteryx; species Saccopteryx leptura. Next base: position 15,505,790 of record NC_089505.1, on the reverse strand, counting down.
AGTGATTTAAACAAAACAAAACAAGTCTCTCTCATTTGCTAGACTCTTGGCTTTTGCCCGAATATGATTTATAAAACTGAAGTGTTGCTAATCTTTAAACAATACCTGAGGGATATGATTTTCCAACACCCTTAATACATTTGACAATAGAACATCACAGAACACTTACTCTGTCAGCAAAATGGATCGTTTAAAAGTGAAGTGGCCAGAAAGAGGGAGAGAGTTTCTTAATACAGAAAAGTCACATCAGAAATGTTTCTTTTCTCTAAGGGGGGATGTAGGCTACGTCATCTTACACGCGTGTTTACTTTTTATAAACTTTAGAGTGCCAACTAAAAGAGGGCAAAAGTGGAAGCCTTATAAAAAGTGCCTCTCTGTTTTGAAAATCAGGTAGTCCCCCAAATTAAGATTCTAAAATTTCTCAGTTTGTATGGGAAGTTAGTCATATCACTTTTATGATAGAGATTTTTTTAAAATAACCTTTGAAAAGCCTGATCGCCTGGCCTGTGGTGGCGCAGTGGATAGAGCATCGACCTGGAATGCTGAGGTGGCAGGTTCAAAACCCTGGGCTTGCCCGGTCAAGGCACATACGACAAGCAGTCAATGAACAACGAAAGTAAAGCAATTATGAGTTGATACTTCTCATTCCCCCCAGCTCCCTCTCTCCTCTCTCTGTAAAACCAGTCAATAAAATCTTAAAAAAAAAAACAAAAAGGCCTGACCTTTCACATAACACTCTGCTCACCTTCTCCTGTAGGTGCTTAGTGCCCCTCCTTATATTTCGTTTCCAGAGTGACATCGCTTTTCTTTTACACATACTGTTTAAACATACACACCACATGCCGAGCACTTTACATACCGTATCCCACTCAATTCTCACAAAAGTCTGTGAGCTGGATATTACCCAGATCGAGTCATAGGCCTCCAAGTCACAGTTGCTAGGAAGCAGTAGAGGCAAGATTTTAATCCATTCTAACTCTATAAAGTGTGTGGCCCAATCGAGAGCCCCAAGCTGGTGCCAGGGACTGGTGACCTTCCTGTAGCTGCGCCTGCCGTGGCGTTCTAGCTTACTGGGATGAAACTGAGAACATCAATGACTCAGTGTGCTGACTTTTTACCAGGAGCACTTGGTTATAAATGACGATATACTGAAAGTCTTTTTCTTTCCTGAAATTTTTCACAGGGAAGCTTGGCTCTGGTTCTCTGGGCATGCACTCGAGTGGTCCCATCGCAGAAAATGATGTGAGTCTCCTGGCGGCAGCTCTGCGGATTCAGGTGTGTTTGACGTGGCCACTTGGAAATTCTTGCGTTTGGAGCTTTGATTAATAGCGGCTAATATTTTACAAGTGTTTCTGTTTGGCAGACGCAGTGTTAAACAATTTGCACACATTATGTCATTTAATTCTCGCAACAATCCTATTAGATAATGGCCCTCCCATTTGATAGATGAGGAAATGGAGACTTAGAAAAATGAAATTACTTGCCTTGCATCACATGACAAGTATGGGACAGGGAAGCCAATCAGGGTTTGTTATTAGTTATCTATTGCTATGTAATAAATGACCCCAGAAATTTAACAATTTAAAACAACCAACATTTATTACATCACATAGGAGATTTGGGAGGAGCTCAGCTGGATGGGTCTGGCCCAGAGTTTCATATGCAGTGATGTCTGCCGGGGCTGCAGCCATCCGAAGGCTGGACTGAGGCTGGAGGATCCACTTCCAAGATGGCGCACTCATGTGGCTACTGGCCTGTGGTGTTTAATTCCTCACTGGCTATAGGCAGGATGTCTCGTTCCCCGTTATGCGGACTTCTCTGTAGGGCTGCTCACAATGTGGCAGCTAACTTCCCCCAGAATGACTGCTCTGCAGGGAAAACTGAGGAGGAAGCTGCAGTATGTTTTATGACCTGGTCTCCAAAGTCACGTGCCACCACTTCCTCTTTCCTGTTCAGTAGAAGAGAGCCACCCGTCTAGTTCCCATTCAAGAGGAAGGGAGTTGGGCTCACTGCTTGAAGACAGGACTATTAAAGAATTTGAGGGCACTCTTGAACCAGCACCATCTATGTGACATAAAGCCTAAGATCTCCCGGTCTCCACTACATAAGCCTCTTACCTGTGCTGGCCTGAATGTCACCTACAGTGACGGTGACAGCCCGCAGAGGCACGAGCTACCGCTGCAGAAGCCTGCACCTCGCATTCGTGCCACAGTAGAATTAAACAGAAGCGGGTTTTAGCTCATTTCTTTCTTACGTGCATCGCAGTGCACAGTGAAAAGTTTTTACTTCAAAATGGAATGCAAAGATCATGTTACATTTCAACCAAAGCCAAGTTTTGCTTGCGTGCGTTAATAATTCCATTTGCAGGGACAGTACTTGAAATGGTGCTGCAGATTTGGGGAAGGCAGCCTCCAGCCTGATCCTGCAGGCGTTCTTATGTTTTCCTTTTCTAACTCAGATGCAGAACCCGCTCTCTCATCTTAACCTGTGCGCCTGACGTCTTAGTGAACACAGACTGTACCTGTATCTTTTACGTTTTCCTTACTAAGAAAGAACAACAAATATAATTACACGAGAATAAAATTATGCCTGGTATTCGCTTGCGTCCTTGTGCCAGTTTATAAACTTCTCACGGCAGGTCGTCCCCGAACACTGTTTTCACAGTTCAGAGGCGCGCCCTGCCAGCTTTCACTCTCCTAACGTGTTCTTTTCTGTCCCTGCTGCAGAACATGGTCAGCAGTGGCCGGAGGTGGCTCCGTGAACAGCAGTACACGAGGTGGAGGCTGCACTGCTTGAAACTCCAGCCCCTCTCCCCAGTGCCAAGGTATCCGGGCGGCGGGTCTGTACCGATGTCAGCTCATCACAGTGCCTTCACCTCCACAGTGACCCACAGAGTGTGGGGCGTGACCTGTGGTATAGGGCTTTGGTGCTAGGTCATTTTCTCGAATCAAACGGCCACACTATTTTTTTTCTATCGTATAAGTACTCCAACATTAAATAATAATGAAACATGTTGACCACATCCTATCGTTTCTAATGTGTTTCCTTTTTCACTTCTGAAGCCAGGATGTACCTACTGTCACTGATGAATCCTGTACTAAATGACAAGGGTTGTTTTTTTTTCTTAATAATTCGTGAAATCATGGTCTCTTAGATGTGACCAAATACAGTAATGCAGTCATTGGAATATGTTTTTTAGGGTTAGAAATACCCAACATGTGCCATCTTGGTTTTGAGGGCCATGTAGGGTTTCTACTCTGGGGGTAGACAGCCAACCCCAGCCGAACACCAGTCTGCGTGGGGCCCAGGCTCAGCGTTCTTCAGAACACAGTGCTATCCACCGTCTGGCAGGATGCTCTGCTCTGGTACAGATGGAGGTTTCTTCAGAGTGGGATTTAATGAAGTGTAAGCTGCATATTCTCTCTGTAAATTTGGAAATACAAACTGGAGAACATCGTCTCAGCATTTTTAGCATAGTTAGGGAAGATAGCTGAGCCAGAGCAGTGCATTCTGCAGCCTCAGAGCGGGTCCTCTACGACTGCCCCAGCTCAGGGAGTGGGCCCCGCCCCTGTCGCCACGCTGGAGGCCCCGCCCCACTGCCCCAGGCGATCCGATCGCCACTGCTGGGAAACAGCGTCAGTAGTAATTGACTAAGGTTCACTTCCCATACCCGCTGCTTTTTAGGTTTGACCTCGGTTTCCTTGGGCAGTCACTACACACTGTGGTTCCGTTATACCCACCAGGCTGTGCTCTCACCCCTGAAATAGACTAAACATCTAAACATCTTAGTCATCCTCTGTGCTCATTAATGCATAAATTCCAGGGGATGTTGTTTTCCATAATTTCATTGCTGCAGTTCTGTAATCTGTTTCATAAAATCCTTTTCCAGTTACTTAGGTCGTTCTAGGACCTTAATTATTTTACGTAAATGAGTGAAATCTACTTACAGAGAGAAAAATGTCTGAGATGGACTCCAGAAAATTGTGCGCCACAATCTTTGCCTAAATCAAAATATTATAAATTCTACTTGGGGGAAAAAGTGCTTTAATTGCTTCACCAAATTTGACTTCTAGAGCCACTAGGGAAAGGAAGGCAGGCTGAGTCATTTATAAATAACTCAAAAAATCAAAACGATGTCACTGTCACTTTTTAGCCAGTAAAGAGAGAAAACCGTGGAGATTTTCCAACTGTGAGCTCTTTGGTTTCAGAGACTGGGGGGGAGGGGTAGCTTGGAACGGAAAATGAAGCAGGAGCATGGGCAGGATCTGGGGAAGGGAGACCCTGGCTGGGGGCACAGAGCTCAGCCCACATCTGGTCCACGGTGCCCTCTCCCCACTCTCAGCTGTTCTGCCACCCTGCGGAGAAGTCGGGGTTGGAGGTAGCTTGACTCTTATCTCGTGGGGTCGTGGAGAAGAAGTTGGGGTCCGATGTGACCGAGAGTAGATTGCCAGCAACAGCAACAGAAACAAACCAGAACAGGGAGGGATCTGCCGCCAGAGGAGAGGAGGGTCTGCCCCCCACTGCAGAGCCCGCTATACACCCCAAAGACGGGCTCCAGGATGCCTGCTCCCCCCACTCTGGCTTGGGCCTGCCAGGTTTCCCTCACAGACAGATGGGCGGCCTGACCCCCAGTGCAAACATGGCCAAGCTCGGGAACCCCAGAGGCTCTCTCTCTGAGAAGGGAGGGGCAGCGGTGTTCCCTGTTGCCAGATGAGAAAATAGAACAGCGTGTTTGCCCAGTGATACCCCAGAGCGCCCAGATTCTCCTGTGTCTGAAACTGAGCTTCGGGTTTGGGTCCATGACAGTCGTGTAATTAATAAAATATTTTGGAATATGATTTTGGACTAGAAGTAGGAAAGAGAGAGGGAAAGTGTGGACACAGATAAAACAAAGTAGCGTTTCCACATTTTTGAAAAGCCAGAAGACACATGGGGCTTGCCCAGTAAGAGTAACATTATACAGTAACCCATCTATTTGTGGCTAACAGACACAGCAATGACCATGGAAAGCACTGTGGTCAATGAAGGATTTATACATCCTCCTATTCTAGGGCACAGGTGTTATCCTGGTACCTGGGCAGAATTCTAGGATCTTTACTGTTTGTTAGGAGTGGCTGCTCTAAAGTGATACACCATTTTCTCATGTGCATTAATTGTTAGCAGTTGTGCTTAGGGCTGCTTGGGAGACGGGACCATGAAGCCGTGGTGTTGATTTGATTGTTGGCATGGTGTGTGGCTGTTTTTCATTCTAGCAGCGACCACCTAAGCTGAAAAGACTCTTGCCTCTTATATGTTTACCCCTCTCCCCAGTGACATAGAGATTTCAAGAGCACAGACTCCAAAAGCTGTGGACGTCCTTGCCAAGGAGATAGGATTGCTTGCAGATGAAATTGAAATCTATGGCAAGAGCAAAGCCAAAGTACGTTTGTCCCTGCTGGAAAGGTTAAAGGATCAAGCAGATGGAAAATACGTCTTAGTTGCCGGGTAAGACTGCTTTAAAATCCTTTCTACTAAGAAGACGTGTTTATCAAACTGTTCCCTGTACGACCAGCTGTCATCACACCCCTCAAATCTATCCCGTTCTCAGACTTGACGTTAACTTGTCGGTTGCCCTTGGCATTCCTTCCTTTGACGAGACTTAAGTGTTTCTTTTCAGTGCGCAGGCAGCAAGTTAGCCTCCACAAAATGTAACGTTTAACAGGTTGCTAATTCAGTACTTGATTTTTTTTGTTTCTCATATTGTGTTTTGATCGCCCTTGCTCTTTCTCCACCTTGGATTTTTCCTTTAGTTTTTCAGGATGAAAATTAAAGTCAGAATTGAAAGGAAACCCTTTTGGAACTGAGCAGGTTGTTTCTGTGTTCCACTTAGAAATGGCATTTTAATGGCAAATGGACGGATAATTAATTCCCTGAAACTTTGGTTTTTCCTGCTCATGTTTTTAAATTTTCTTACAGATGTATTTGAATTATAAAAACTCAAATATTTCTCTTTTCTTGTACTTCGAAATTGATGTTGGACCAAAGACAGATGCACAGTATTTATGAAAAGGAGTGTTTGCCTTATTTTCTCTCTTTTTTTAAAAAAAGAAATACATTCACTAGCTGGAAAAAAAAATGATAGAAAACAAGGGATTTCAAATATTTATTCAGTGTGACCTCAGGGAACATTTTAAAATTTCATTGCACAAGCTTTCTGATGATGTATAGGCCAAAGCTTGGGGCACACAAACTTCTTAAACAGGCGGAGACATTTCTTATAATTGGACTTGACTCATTTATTAACTTTGCTTTACATATTTAATTATTAATGTAAGTGCTTCATTTCTTTCTCTGGTTATAAAAATCATGCCTAGTCATTGTAGAAATATTTCAAAACTACAGAAAGTATAAACAAGGGAGTGAAGCATCCCAAATCTAGCACCCAGAGAAAACGGCCGTTAGCGTTTGAGACCATCGTGACACAGATACGGTCATTCACGAATGAGATCACTTACATGGCTCTTCCAGCGGCGACTTGATCGTTGGACATTGTGTTCCACACCCCGGACTGTGCAAGTCAAGACAGAGCCACATTATCGCTTTTCTTTTCATGGCTACATACCATTTCACTGTTCGCATCCAGGATTCATAAAGTGCTAAGGAAGGGGGTTCCCCAGCAGAGCGGGAGGTGGAAATACCCAGGGTGAGGGTGGGTCCCACTTTCTACATCTTCCCAGCACCGAGAAGCATGCTGTGACCCAGCCACATGTTTCTAATGCTTCAAGTCAATTGAGGCAGAAAAATGATTTGAAAACATCATAAGGATGTCCCATAATTCGTTTAACCAATTCTCTACTGCTGGGCACCTAACATGCCTCCCATTTTTGGCTGTTATAAACTGCCAAAATGACCAGCCTTAGGGATGCATGTTCATGCATTTATCCAATGTCTTCTTAGGAAAAATCCCTAGAGGTGAATTCAGTGTTTCAAAAGTACCCCAAAAAACAACATATCATGCAGAATATCACCTCTTTAATGGTATAATAATTGCTTCGTATCTCCTCTTCGTTCTTCTCCACGCTCCCTACCCCCTCCTTTTTCTCTGGCTCCTTCTGTTACTGTTTTGTAAGAGGAATCAGCACCGGGGTCTTCCAGAGTCATGGAGGTTTTAAGGGATTGGTACTTCGTTGCAGCACCTTGGTTGCCTGTGGCTTAAGCCTTCTTCTTCGGGCTGCACAATTCACTCTGAGTTGGACTTCCAGCCTGAATTAGGGTCCTTTCCGACCTAGGACAACCCTGCCCCAACCCGAATGTCCCCTAACTGAGCTACAGGAAAGCTCCTTGCTGAGCGATGTGGGTCCCCTCGGGCCAGTCTGTGAAATGAGCCAGCTGACGGAGAGGACTCTGGGTCCCCGAGTTTGCAGGACACACTGAGTCAGTGACACTTTATGGTCATGTGCTCGCTGCAAGTTTGTCTGCGGTGAATAAACACACTGGCACCTTGAGAACTTCCAAAGCAAAGTCGGCGTCTTATCGTTGGATTTGCTTTCCTTCTCCCGGGCCTTGGGTGACCTTGGTGGGCGCGGTTGCTGCGTACCTCACCCCGTTTATGGAAGGAGGACTTCAGGAAAACTCAGGGCGGTGGGGGGGGACACACTCTCAGTTTACCAAGAAAAAGTCACATGGCATTTTTTTTCTCATGGAGTGACTGTGGTTTCCTGTTTTGGGCTTCTGAATATTGCAAATGAAGGCCCTGGCCAGTTGGCTCAGCGGTAGAGCATCGGCCTGGCGTGCAGAAGTCCCGGGTTCGATTCCCAGCCAGGGCACATAGGAGAAGCGCCCATTTGCTTCTCCACCCCCCCCCCCTCCTTCCTCTCTGTCTCTCTCTTCCCCTCCCGCAGCCAAGGCTCCATTGGAGCAAAGATGGCCCGGGCGCTGGGGATGGCTCCTTGGCCTCTGCCCCAGGCGCTAGAGTGGCTCTGGTCGTGGCAGAGCGACCCCCCGGAGGGGCAGAGCATCACCCCCTGGTGGGCAGAGCATTGCCCCTGGTGGGCGTGCCGGGTGGATCCCAGTCAGGCGCATGCGGGAGTCTGTCTGATTGTCTCTCCCCGTTTCCAGCTTCAGAAAAATACAAAAAAAAAAAAAAAAAATATATATATATATATATATATATATGGCAAATGAAAACACAGGTATAGACAGGGCCCTGCCCTTCGCCAGGAACGCAGAATGGATGCTTCTGCAACAAACGCTCTGCTGGTATCGTTAGCAGATCCTTCGCCTGAAATCCTCCTGCCGAAGCCTGGCCCCCAGTCGTGTGCTGGAGAGTGACCACTGACATGGCTAAACAGGACAGCAGCTGCCCGCCGGCCTGCGCCCAAGAGAACACCGCTCTGCACGGCCTCTCTCTAATGTTTACATGTGCACTTGAGCTGAGGAAGCCAGGCGGCCTTGTCATAGAGAGAAAGGAAAATTAAACCTGAATCCTCAAGTACACAGTTAACCCCAAGAGATTGGTTCTTTTCCTGCAATTGTGGTATAAGTGCCCTTACTGAACAGAGGGCCTGTGAAGGCACAAACATTAAGCTGTGTTCCTTGCAGCTGCTTTGGGGAAGAAAAACAGCTGTAAAAGTAGGATTTTGAGATGTATACGCATCTGCAGCAGAGCTTGAAGTTTTTTCGAAACTATATACCACACCGTATTCTGTAAGACAGGAATAAAGTCCTCCCGTCAGCACAGCAAATGGTATTGAAGTGTGTAAACTGCCTTTGTCACCTCATCTTTTCAAAGCTGGATGCTTGAGATTAGTTTAAAAAACAGAGATTTTATTTATACTCCCAAAATGATGCCCATCAGTAGAGCACTGGTCTGGCGTGTAAATGTCCCAGGTTTGATTCCCGGTCAGGGCACACAGGAGAAGTGACCATCTGCTTCTCTGTCACTCTTCCTTCTCTCTCTCTTCCTCTCTCTCTCATGTTCTCTCTCTTTCTCCCTCTTTCAGTCATGGCTCCATTTGAGCAATTTGGCTCCAGGCACTGAGGATGGCTCTATTGCCTTGCCTTAGGTGCTGAAATAGCTCACTTGCTGAGCAGTGGAGCAGCTGCCCCAGATGGGCAGAGCATCACCCTGTAGGGGGCTTGCCAGGTGGAGCCCGGTCAGGGCGCATGCAAGAGTCTGTTTCTCTGCCTCCCCACCTCTCACTTAATAAAACAAAAATCACCTCCATATTCTTACTTTTGATCAAGTCAGTTATGGAAAAGCGACATTTTCAAACCATTGTATCCTTCTTTGGAAATATAAATGATCCCTCCATCAGATGGAGACTTTTTCTGGAAGGTGTTTTTTTATTCTGAAAATAATGCCGGCTCACTGTATAAGAATTTAATGTAAAGAAGAGTAACTAGAAGGAGAAAATGAAACCTTTCTCTCATTACTCAGAAGTGTTAAGAAATTTTTATATCTCCTCCCAGGATTTCATCTGTGCATTCGTCCTTTTTACACATTGAGATCATGCTGTACATCCCACTCTGTGTCCTGCCCTTTCTGTCTGAAGCCCATCACATAGAGCTCTCTCCACGCTTTAGAATTCAAATGCCCACGTGGTTTTTAAATAAATAACAACATATTCGTTATTGTACGTTTCAATGTATGTGTAAATGCGATGTAAATATATCAGCAGCGGGATGGATAGATAAAACGATGGATTAATATTTTCCCCCCTGCTAGTAATAACCCAAGAGCAGAACAGATTAATTTTGAAAAGCTCTTCTTCCAGCTTGAGAATTTCTTACTCTGTCAGAATCATCTGTATTTCATCAGCTACACATTGCATGGTATTTATACCTACACATCACTCTATTTGCTTTGCCTGACAGAAGGAGAAGTATTGGGAATCGTTCAGGGAAGTATGCCAAGAGAATCTACGGGCTCTTGAGTTTTACATACTTTCCCAGTTACACTAATGAAAAGGAATTTGTTTGAGAACTTGACTCGGAGTGCAGCTGTAGGGCATTGATTGTGTGTTCAGGAGCTGTCCCCATTGGCCCTTTCCTGATTTCTGTGCAGAAGTTTCTAGAATGTCTCTGAATAGCTTAGACAGAGCAGCCCAGCTCGGTCTGTGACAAGACTGAATTTCACATTAAAGAAAAATTAAAATTATTTACATCCCTCTTTTTTCCTGTACATCACCATATACCTGATTTGATGATTTTATTTTGTTAACTGTTTCTACCCCTTATTTTGGTCTGTGTATAAATAAATAAGCTTTATAGGCTTTTCTAAGATTGTGCCTTTCTGCCTTAGGTAACAATTTAAATATCTGTGAGTTTTTCTTTTATTGGTGTGACCTGCACGATAGAACCAAGGTGTTTAGAAGGAACCACTACAGACAGGACCTCTGACCCATTTCCCTCAATCACATGTGAAGGGACACACCCGAACATACTGAGGAGTTTATCGTTAGATAATAAAAGGCTTTTTAAAAACACTCCTTGTCGTGAAGATGCCTGGAAGGAAAATGCACTCGGGGGCTGTTTGAGCATATCGTGTTTGGAGTTTATGTTTAGATCCACGGCTAAGAGCAATAGATTCTAGATTCGGAGAACAGTTCAGTTTTACCATGACCTAAGCAATCTCTTTGATCTTTGAGTAAGTGACCAACTTCGCCCTGTGTCCAAGTTGGCACAGAGCACTTCCATTTTTACTGTGGTTGACAGGAAACATTCGTCTCAGCCAAAGGCGTTAAAATGGCTTTGTGAAACGGTTTTGTGCCCCTCTGTAACCCTGTACGGATGAGAATGGGCATAAACCTTCACCTCAGCAAGCTTGTGGCCTGGCAAGTGAGGCGAGGTGTCAGGAAGCGTATCGTAACGCCGCCTGGAGAGTTGTAGGATAAACATGTAATAGATTGGAGCAGATCAGTCTGCTGGGGAGAGTAGAGAAAAATAATGACCCCAAATCTCAGTTCTGTCTCCATACACCCTTAGCTCTTATACACAAAGAAATTTGGTTGGCACGGGGCTTGATTTCTAGGTCAACAGGATACATTGGAATCTGAGCCGAGGACACGGGGACAGCGATTAAAGCACATTTTGATGCCATATGCAGGAACGAGGTGAAATAAGTTTTTACTGTAGCTCTTCTTTTATTGCCCCCAATAAATACTTCCTACTCTCTGATTTCCCTGACTTGGAACCGTTGGCAGGAAGCTAAGCGGCCCTGTGTTTCTAATTAGGAATTGGAGGGCGAGCTGGAGCTTTGCGGAGGTCATCGCTGGGCGGGTCTGCTCTTGGCCGGCTCCGGCAACTATGTTAGCACATCCTTGGGACCAAAAATGTAATCCCTCGTGTGCAGCTTAAGTAAACCACCCGGTTCCTCTGCAAACAGTAAGTGCTCAGTTAAAAAGGGAGTGGACTCAGAGCCTAAACACCTTCGTGTAACTGTTGAGTCTTTGTGCCGACCAGGTATCATGTGGCTGGCGGAGTCTAAGGGTCACTCCACCCAGCAGTGTTCAGGTTGGGTCACCAGCTCCTTACCAGTGACCTCCTCGGTTTCTCTCCAAGACTCCCTCTCACACCCCTGCCTCTTCCTCAGGGTTTCTTATCTTTTTTCTAACTCTATTCACTGTCACCGGCTGATCTTATCCATGCTTCAGACAGCTAATGTTAGCTAATGATTTCCATCTATGGAAATAACCTGTGCGAGGGTTTGATTTCCAGTTCTACTGATTGGGTGACCTTGGGCAAGTTACTTAAATGCCTTGTGCCTCAGTTTCCTCATTTTTCCAATGGGGATAAAAAATAATTAACCCAATAAGTATAACACAGAGGCTAGCGTGCCAACCACCCCGAACCCACCCTCAATTTTGTCTGGCTATATTTATTCACTTATCAGGTCTCAGTTTAGAATTATTTCCTCCAGGAAGCCTTCCCTGCTGTTCCAAATCTAGTTAGATCTCCCATGTGCTCTCATAATACAGTCTAATTGCCCTATTTCTCCTGTCTTAGTGCTTATCACATTCATTGTAATTGCCGGTTTATCTGTCTGTGATTAATTATGAGCTCCATGAGGGCAGTGGTGGAGTCCAACTTGGTCATACTAGACCCCGGGGTCTAGTAACCTGGCATAGAGTGGTACTTAATACATATTTGCTGAACGAATGATTGATTGCATGGCTCGGGTGGTCTGAGATAGTTACGGATGATGTATCTAAAGGCATTAATTCTTTGTGGTCACGTCACTAGATTTGGCAGGTCAAAAAACTTCATCATCAGTTTTGTTGTGGTTGAGTATCCTAAACAACTTGACTCACACCATCTGACTCATAGAAGACAATATTGTAAGCCCAAATGACAGTTTTTAAAACTTTATTTTGGAGTTAAGGGTATTTTCGTTAGAATATGCTAAGGAACAATTGTATGGGGCCTTACCTGGGAATGTAATACACACCTGTCCTAGCACATGATGCTGTGATATTGTTATATCTGAACGTGTAATGTTTGTTTTGTAGGGTGTTAGAGCCAACGATAAGCTCCCCAGAGCACAGGCGACCTCCTTAGTGCACTGAGGAGCTCTGGACTTACTCTTTCTAAATATTTGCAGGGCTGTTGTATGGGAAGGGATGAGGCTTAGTGTGTCTGACTCCAAGAGATAGGAGGCTAGAGGAATGCAGGCATCTCTTCTTTAGGGGAAATGACTTTCTAACTTTATATAAATTGCCTAAAAATGAGCCACCCTGGAAGCATGAGCTCCTGTTGCTGCTTGTTTTCAAACATGATGGGGACAACCCTGGACACTATATCCAGAAGGAAATGGATGAGTGGAGGCATTAGGATCTCTTCTGATCCTGGGAGATGAGCCATGCCCTCGCTCACGGACCACTGAGTTAGGCCCTGTGCCCACATTCTGTCCCAAGTAAATGGCCTTGGAATAACAAATGCCAAAGTACCTATCAGCAAGAAGTGACGTGGGATTAATTTTTGAAACCATTTTGATGGATGATTCTATGTGGATTCTTGAAGGTGATGTTCTTAACACCACCGCCAAATAACTTTTTTTTTTTTGTCTCTCGGATCAAGTTGTGTCTATATCCTTACTTTAACTTAAGCTGTGGCCTGTGTGATGTGGGTAGACCATATGGTTTAAGAAAATTGATTAAGTGTATTTTGGAATGGTATGTTCTCTCCTAATAGCCTCTGATTTGGCTTTGGTACCTTAAATTTATTTTGCATAGGTTGTCTAGGAAATAGTCTTAAATTCACTTTTATTTTCCCTCTCTCTCCCAAATCAGGATCACGCCCACCCCTCTTGGCGAAGGGAAAAGTACCGTTACTGTTGGGCTCGTCCAGGCTCTGACCGCACACCTGAACATCAACTCCTTTGCCTGTCTGAGGCAGCCCTCTCAAGGGCCGACTTTCGGAGTTAAAGGTACTTTGTTTAAACAGCTAGCATGTTTTTTAGAGCAAAATTGGGGAGTAAGATCTTCAAAGTTTAAAAAGAACATCATCAACAGATGTGGAGTTAAAACTTATCAGAAAAACGGGTACATTCTATCCCTACATGCAGCCCCGCCTCCACACTCAGTAGGTGGCGGTCCCCCCAAGTTGGTCCTCCTGCAGTGGGGGGTTTTGGCAGAGGCCGATCCCCTTGGTTTCCCTGAACAGTTCTTGCTCAGGAGTCCAACCTTGAGCAGATGCCTTCTGTTTCATCAGAACCTTCTTTCCCAAGCAATTTTGAAACTCTGCCATGTATGTTGGAGTTGTAGCATCCCAACCATGATGAAAGATCTTTTCATTCAAGCAGCCCTGACCCTTTCGGCTTGACCCAAGTCTCATCTTGTTCTGAGCTGCTGGGTGGGGCCTGAGGAGCTCTGGAAACCCACTGGCTGGGAACAGAGTTGTGCTGGAACTCCTCCTTGGCTGTGGTTGGGCTGAGAGCTGGCCCCGTCCCATTCTCTACTCTTCTCTCACTGATTTATTGTGAAATGATTCTCCAACTCACTTTACAATAGCATCTATTGCTCTAATGACTCTTTATTCTTGGCACTATGTGGATTTTAGCAGTATTATATTTATATTATTCTTGCAAATATTAGTAACTGCTCACTCCTTAAGTACTGGTAACTTATAGAATGTCATGCATTATCCAGTGGAATGAATGCTAGACTTGGAGCAAGAAGGTAAAGGTTTCATTCATGACTTGTCTCTTACTGCTGTGTGACCTTTAGCCAGTCAAAACCTCTCTGAGCTGCAGCTGTAAAAGTGTAAAAAGGCATAAGTCAGGCTTACCAGGTTACTGTGAGGACCTAATGCGGTAATGTAGGGAAAAAAACAAAACAAAACAGGATAAGCTATGAAATGATATATTTTTAGTAAAAATAAGTCTTTTTAATGTAATACCTTTGTAATTTTGAGAGATAAGCACCATGGCAAATCCTATGTATTATTATCTGAAATAAATTGAAATTTATAATGTTAGTGTGAGTTTATCAGATTGATTTTTTTAACAAAAATTTTTGAAACTTCAACTCATGTGCAACTTGAGTGAAGCATAGCCACGTAGATCTAGTAATAAATAAAAGAATCTCACATTTGCTGCAGTGACACTTGCTGTATTATTTTTACCCTTTGTTTAAACAAGGAAACGGAAGTCCTTCAACTGCAGAGTTAGACATAGCGTGAGCTTTCCCCCCTTCCTGTCCTACTTGGATAAATGACTGCGTTTCTTGCCACCTGTTGCTGTATTTATTTCGTCCTGGGGGTACGTGCCTCCCTGGTGGGTCTGGGAGCCGCGTCCCCAGGGCTCTGTTCATCTGCGTTGTCACTGTCCTCGACAACTCATTTTCTGTTCTCTCGGTTGTTTAGGAGGAGCTGCAGGTGGCGGATACGCCCAGGTCATTCCCATGGAGGAGGTAAGGTCTCAAAGGGATATGGGTCATGTGTCACTGCTTTTCCTTCCTGTGCTCCCTTAACACACCTTAACTTCTGTGCTCCCAGAAACACAGGCCCACGATCCTCAACTCCAAAGTCCTAAAGGCTCTGAAAACCAAAACCCGGCATTTATTGTTATGAGCGATTCGTGGATTTTGCCTGTTGCCGCTTCATAGTTTGCCGCGGAAACGCCGGTTTTAATGAATGCATGCCGACCAGGTTGGGTGGAGACCATACCCCGGAGAACCGCTCAGGGTTTAGCCCGCAAGGATTGAAAGGGCACTGGGGTCCGTCTGTCATGGCCTCGGCTGCCTGGCTTGGAGTCGGGCGTTAGACAGCAGGAAGTACCTTATGATCGTTGCGTAGGTCAGAGAGTCACACAGTTTGTTCCTTGAATTCAAGGACCTCCCACATCTTTGTTTCTGTCCCCAGTCTGAGCACAGTGCTTGGCACTCAGAAGATGTTTGTTGACCTTGTCAATTAACAGGCGGTGCGTACTGGAGGAAACTTAGTAAACGTTCATGGGGAAATGTTAGCAAAGAATTCCCAATGGACTGATGAAGTGAAAGTGAAAATACTAAGACTTGAAGGGGTAGCGGCCCCCGGAAGAGGGGGGAAAGCCGTCCGGGCAGTGGGAACCGCTCGGGGAAAGGCCTGCGGCCGGCGAGGTTGACCTGTCAGGGGGGACGAGAGGACACCAGCCCAGGCTGGAGGGCCAGCGGGACGCGGAGGGAGACGAGGTAGAGGAATGGGCAGGGGCCAGCTCTCGCCTGCCATCCAAGTTCATAGCCAAGAGGCTGGGTGTGGTTTGAAGTCTCATGGTCAGCCATTAAAGGAGTCTTGACAGGGTTTTCTAAAAGTCACTCTGGTTTCTGTGTCGGGAATAGATCGATGCAGGCCTGAGTGGACCTAGGGGTCCAGTAAGGAGACTGGGCAAGTAGCCCAGAGAAAGAATGGTGGTGGCTTAGCCCAGGATGGTGGCCGTGAGGATGGAAAAAAGGGGTGACAATGATTTCAGACGTGTTTGCCGATGTTTGCAGAATTAGATGTGGGGGGTGAGAAGAGGGGAAGTTTCAGGGATGATATTCACGCTACTGGGTGGAGCAAGTCGGTAGAATCATTTATTGAAATGGGGGACCAGGGATTTAATGGGTGTGAGGCTGCCTATTGGGTGGCGAAGGGTGGGGTAGTCGTCAGAAGAGTCCTGTTGGGGGCCTGTGGCCCTCCAAGTGGAGATCAAATGGACAGCTGGGAAGAAAAACTTATACCTCAATTCTAAAATGGGCAAAGGATTCAATAGAAACATCAGAAAAGACATAGTAACTAATCAGTGAATGTTTATCTTCACTAATAATCAAATGTTTATATTAAAATGACTATCAGTTATTATTTTACTTGTCAAATTTACAGAGTTGGATTTTTAAAAATAGTACCAAATTTTAGCAGAGAGAGACTGAAGGGCACTTTTATACACTGCTGGGAAGTATTGGTAAATCTTCTCTGGAAGAGGGTTAGACACACGTATCACGAGCCTTAAAAATATTTGTACCGCCTGACCAGGTGGTGGCGCAGTGGATGGAGCGTTGGACTGGGATGTGGAAGGACCCAGGTTCGAGACCCTGAGGTCGCCAGCGTGAGCGCGGGCTCATCTAGCTTGAGCAAAAAGCTCACCAGCTTCGACCCAGGGTCGCTGGCTCCAGCAAGGGGTTACTCAGTCTGCTGAAGGCCCGTGGTCAAGGCACATGTGAGAAGGCAATCAATGAACAACTAAGAAGTCGCAACGCGCAACGAAAAACTGATGATTGGTGCTTCTCATCTCTCTCCGTTCCTGTCTGTCTGTCCCTGTCTAACTCTCTCTCTGTCCTGTAAAAAACAAAAACAAACAAAAAAATATTTGTACCCTTTGGCTCAAATAAATCCATTTTTAGTTTATCTTAATGAAAAATTGCTGGTGCAAAGATTTAATTTTAAAACCTGTTTATCTTCGCAGTTTATAGCATTAAACAATTGGGGAAAAACTTAAATGTCTAATAACAGGATAAAATTAACTATATTTTGAAGACTAATAGTGTAAAATGCTGGTCTGGTCATATTAACATTAAGTGTAAAAGCGAAGGTATAAACTGTTATGGTGTTAGGATCTCAGTGTTTCAAATTACAAATATAAAATATGTGTACATATTTAATTTTTTATATTTTTATTGATCATACATTTTTATGTTATAAAATAAGACTTTAACCACTAAATATAAATGTTTTACCTTCCAAGAAATGAAAGAAAGGCAACTTACAATACGCCACTACTTTATCAAATAAATTATTTTTTCAGCCCAAAGGTTACTTTGTTTCTGAAGTGACTGACTTGGTAGTGTTTTCCAGTGGTACTTCAAACCTTTCAAGAAGCAATGTGGGGCCCTGGCCGGTTGGCTCAGTGGTAGAGCATTGGCCTGGCGTGCAGGAGTCCCGGGTTAGATTTCCAGCCAGGGCACACAGAAGAAGCACCCATCTGCTTCTCCACCCCTCCCCCTTCCTTCCTCTCTTTCTCTCTCTTCCCCTCCTGCAGCCAAGGCTCCATTGGAGCAAAGTTGGCACGGGCGCTGGGGATGGCTCTATGGCCTCTGCCTCAGGCGCTAGAATGGCTCTGGAGGCAACAGTGCAACGCCCCAGATGGGCAGAGCATCGCCCCCTGGTGGGCATGCCAGGTGGATCCCGGTCGGGCGCATGCGGGAGTCTGTCTGACTGTCTCCCCGTTTCCAACTTCAGAAAAATACAAAAAAAAAAAAAAATGAAGCAATGTGGTCATATTATCAAGATCCTTTTACCCAGTAGCCACACTGCTAGAAATATATTGCTTCTTAGCAACTTATTTTTAATTGTAGACTTCTTTAAAAAGTAAAAATGTGGATGCCACTTAAATTACCAATGGTAGAAGTCCAAACTGTTTTTGCTACATCTGCTCAATTATACAGCCCGACGAACTGTAACTATACATAAACAAGATTATTACAGAATAGTAAGTCTTTTCAAAAAGCAAGTACCAAATTCTAAGTATGCCGACTTTGCAAATAATAGTCGTTTGTGCACATAGCACTGGAAGGAAACTAGCAGAATTAATAGACTTGTGAGAACGACGTATTTTCTACTTCTCAGACTTTCTGTCATATTTTATATTATTCTATTGTTCCTGTTTGTTTCATGCCCTGCCTCATTCCAAAATATATTTGATGTGGTATCATTTCTAAAGCAATGCATAAAAATGAAAATAAGGAGAACAAAATAAAGAAATCAATCACAAAGTCTCTCAGAATACTTGACCCTTAACCAGAGGAAGACTTTGTGGCAATAGGTCTGTGTAGGAGATCTTTATGGTCAAGTGGAAGACCCCGACATTGATTTTTTCTGACCTAGGCTATTTTGTGGGCTCAGCTCATTATAAGGCTATGTCATCAGCATAATATTTTATTCCCTCAGAAAGTCCTTGAACACTCCCATAGTTGTTTAGCCCTGGCCGGTTGGCTCAGTGGTAGAGTGTCGGCCTGGCGTGTGGGGGACCCGGGTTTGATTCCCGGCCAGGGCACATAGGAGAAGCGCCCATTTGCTTCTCCATCCCCCCCCCCTCCTTCCTCTCTGTCTCTCTCTTCCCCTCCCGCAGCAAGGCTCCATTGGAGCAAAGATGGCCCGGGCCCTGGGGATGGCTCCTTGGCCTCTGCCCCAGGCACTAGAGTGGCTCTGGTCGCGGCAGAGCAACGCCCCACAGGGGCAGAGCATCGCCCCCTGGTGGGCAGAGCGTCGCCCCTGGTGGGTGTGCCGGGTGGATCCTGGTCGGGCACATGCGGGAGTCTGTCTGACTGTCTCTCCCCGTTTCCAGCTTCAGAAAAATACACACACACAAAAAAAAAAAAAAAAGTCCTTGAACACTCCCATAGTTGTTTAAAACAAGTAGAAAGATGTTTTCATTTTGTTTCTAGTTCAACCTTCACCTGACCGGGGACATCCACGCTATCACCGCTGCCAATAACTTGCTGGCTGCCGCCATCGACGCGAGGATTTTGCATGAAAACACTCAAACTGATAAGGTGGGGGAGGATTTCCTGTTGGCCGTTTGGGAACTCCTGTCCTAGAATCCCTGTATTCTTAAGGAGTTTGTGGGGAAGCTTCTGGAATCTCCAAACTCTCTGAAGTTTTATTCGACATCTTGTGAATTTATGTGTGTCCTTGTTTCTTGGGAGGGGTTCCATACTTTGCTCAGATTCTCAAGGGAGTTTAGGACTACTGCCAAGTTGTTGAGAGCATTATGTTAATTGTGCTTTTTAAGCCAAGTATTCTCTGAGAAGAGTCTTTCGTTTTGAAGATAGTTGGTGTGCCACAGCTCTTCGTTCTGTCCCTAGGTCTAATCTCTGTTCTATCCTGAAGGGATCGGAGAGAGAGCTTTATAAGACTAATTTACATGTAGCTGTCCTAGGTGTGCCGTGAACAAGGTCAGACCCCCCTGAAGGGCTTCAGATGCACGCAGTCCGAGAGGTAGACCATACACACCTGAAAGGAACAGGTTACCAGTTGCTATCTCTGCATGGACGAAGACATGGTTAAAAGTGAGATTTTCTGGAACTTTTGCAAGGGTCCTGATTACCTCCAATTAAAGTAACTCTCTAGGGAGCTTTTGGAGCCAAACTCAGATAAATATTAATTTGATAGTTATAAGGCTGTGGATCAAGAAATATGTATTTATGCAAACTATTTGCCATGTGCATTATGTCAGATCTAGTCAGATTTATGAAAATGACAGAACTTAAGTCTACATTGCTTATCTTAGCCAAGAATTTTAATAGGCTCCATAATCTAAACAGTTTGGTTATAAATGTAATGAACTTGGTTGTATCCTGTGCATTGTCCAAGTTTACGGTTGGCCCTAAAACTTTGGTGGGGTTTTATTTTTGTTTTGTGTTGTTAGGCTCTGTATAATCGCCTGGTTCCTTCAGTGAATGGGGTCCGAGAATTTTCAAACATTCAACTTGCTCGGCTAAAAGTAAGTTTCCAGTGCACGGTTCTTTAGAAAGAAAATATCCTACAGACAAATCAGAAACATGGTCGAAGCCAGAAGTTTTGAGTTCACAATCGTGTTCGTTTGATAGCCAAGGTGTGGAAACAAGAAGAGCATACATTTGCCTTTTTTAATGTTGCCTTACACATTTTTAAAAGAAAAGTTTTTGTACAATTGTGCTCTGAATGGTCAGGAGGCACGAGGACGTACATGAACGTTCGTCCTGCTCAAAGGGTTAAAAAAGTCACTTGCTTGCTCCTTATTGAACCAAGTTCGATTTGTTAGGAATAACGCCCAAAACGCCCTCCTCAGCGGCTACAACGTGGAGAGTGTGTGGTCCCGGTTCCTTCCTTGTACTGCTTCATTCATAGCCGCTTTCTCAGAATGTGCCCTTTGCAGAAACGAATGCATTAATAATTTCAGTGTTTTTTCTCTGAGTTAGAAATAACTGGTTTGGGAAACACACACATAGAGTTTACCTAAGTTATTGGCATTGGCATTGCAGAAGAAGAACTAATGAACAGGAGCATCAGTCATACAGACAGCAGTTTGTGTCCCTCCCGAGCTCAGCACGGGGTGCCCAGGGAGGATGGAGACCTCGGCTGAGATGGCCCGCGGTCGTTGGGTACCAACCAACAGCGTGACATTTGCAGATCCGTCCTGTTAAGGGCATATTACAAATTTCATTCTTCCACTTATAGGAGATATTGGGTCTTAGGCATTTATTTATATGAGTTGACCTAACCTACAGTTTACTCCAAGTTCCAGTTCAGTTTTTAAAAAAGGCTCTCTGGTCATGGAGAAAAGTAAAGGAAGAGGGATCATTTTGGTTACAGCTTGCTTTCTATTCCTTCTTAAAAAATAACTTTGCACACTCTTTATTCTGGATCATTAGAAACTGGGAATAAAGAAGACTGATCCCGGCGCACTGACAGAAGAGGAAATGAGTCAATTCTGCCGTCTCAACATCGACCCCTCCACCATCACGTGGCAGAGAGGTGGGTGCAGATCTCCAGATGGTGGGGCGGGGGGGGGTCGGTATTCCAGCTGAAGCCCTGAGGTCAGTGTCACCGAGACCCCGTTTTCTTCTCTCTCTTTGTCCGCCCAGCTTGTGCGTCTTCGTCCCTCCATTGACTTATTTCCTCATCCTCTCCTGTCATCTCCGTCTCCTGTTTAAGAGAAAAGACTTCGCCCCTTGTTCAGCCAACTGCTCCACTGGGCCCAGTCACGTCCACTCCCGTGCCCTCCACACGTCAAGGAGGGTCACTGAATTTTCTTCTTCAGTTCTTTCGTCTCTGGCTGCTCGTCCTACATATTTTTAAGTCTCTGTCTCCTGCAGCCCTCTCCACCCACGACCCTATTTTCTTCCTTTCATCTCCCAGTTCATTTGGTTCATACTGTAGAGACGTTGTCCATTCACTGCCTTGCTCTACCTGGGAGACAAAATTCTTCCCCATCCCAAGTAGGACAAAATTGCCATCATGTGGCTCGGCCTTCAGGACCCCTGTAGTGGGGTCCCATACACTCTTGCTCCCCGTCTAGGCAGGGGGCCTACCTTCGCCCTTCTGCCTGCCCTGGCCGGGCTGTCCCCGCCCCGGCTCCCTGCCCCAGCCATCCTGGACACAGCCCAGGCCCACCCCTTCATGCAAACTTCCCTTCTGGGAATCCGCTCATTAAGAATTGAGTGGTGCAGAGACAAAGACAGAGATGCGATCTTGGCTCTGCCACTTACAAGCTGTGCAACTTTCAACACATGACTTATCAGTTTCCTCTGTAAACTACAGTCACAGTTCCAGCGTCCGCCTTGCACAGGTCCACAGCACCGTGGGAGCGCTTCCCAGCTCTAACGCACCTCCCAAATAATCAGCAGATAAATACTAGAATTATATTATTTTTTAAGGCACTAAAGTCCAAGAAAATGTTACTGCTATTGATAAGCCACCTGGATCCAGAGGACTTTAGAATGATATTTAATGTATAGTTTAGCTCTTATTTCCATGAATTAATATAAAATATTAGACTCTCCATGAAATGAATTAAGGACAGTAAATGCAGGGTTTGTTTGTTTGTTTAAGGCAATATGGGCTTAGACTTAGAAATGGGATAACCCTTGTGATGTGATTAGATCCCTCTATCATTTGATAACTAGAGAGGCATCGTTATTGAATGGCCGCGCCTTTCCTTGCAGCCTGTGTGAGAACTCTAACGCTTCCTGCATCCTGTGGTCTCATATCTGAAGCTTAAAGGCCATGTGTGCTTGGCCATGGGGTAGAATCAGGAGCCCGTGGAATATTCCAGAAACATTTGACGTTAGCCAGAGACACAGCAGACGTGGGGCCAGCTTGCTGTGCCTAGAGCACCGGGAGCCCTCGCCTCTCTGCGCCCAGGACCTCCACGAGCTCCCGTCTGCCCCTCTCCCTCTCCCAGCCGTGTGTCCCGACACCTGGTCCCCCGGCCAAGAGCCGCCGCCTCCTTCAGTGAACCGACTCCAGGTTCCTGCTGCCCGGCACCTGACCACGCCGCAGGGAAACCACTGAAACCAGAACAGTGGGGCTGCCCTGCGCTTGTACCTCGGCCCACCTGACCCTGAGCCAGCGGTGGGGCGCACTCCGCATGTCCCTCCAGACAGGCACTGCGGCACTACCGGGGCCAGGTGGAGCAGGAAGTGAAGGAACAGATGGCTCCCCCTCCCGCCCTCACATGTACCTTGCTTATCTCCCCTCTGACAATAAACGCCTCAGCTCAGAGACCAGTGGCTGCTTCACCTCTGCAGCCCTGTGCAGCTAGCACGGGACCTGGCACAGAAGCGGCCCTCGGTGAGCATTCCTGGAATGAGCCAGTTGGAGGCCGGGAGTTCTGAACCACTCACTTAGGCTGATGTCCTGGCATCTTCTGTGTCAGAATTCCACCCTCACGTTTCTTCTCTTGCATCACTGACACAGTCACACGACCCCACGCTCTCCTGGGACCTCTCCAGCGTGTGGACGTGAGGTTCCTTGCTCCGCTGGGGTGTTGTTACGCCCCTGGCTGGTTTTCGCGACCACCCACCGGTCACAATTCCTCTTGCCAACACTTTGTGGAGGTGGGGGGCTTGCTTGTGTTTCTCTTTGCTGCATACAAAACAGCTGAATTTCCAACAGTAAGATCATGTGAATCTTGTGCCAAGATTATGCATACCACATATGAAAGTAGGAAGTATTTTCACTTTAAATGACTCTGCACCAACTAGAAATCATATTGAGAAGCATTGCTTTGTCTGTATAGACATACTCTGCTAATACCTTAAAATCATAAAGCAGGTTTTTGCGTGTGTGATGAGTGTTGTGTGTGTGTGAGTGTGTCTGGGTGTTTATATGTGCGTGTGGGGGAGGAGCGTGTTGTGTGTAGATAAAGAGATGCAGCAGCTGAGTAGGGGACACAGAGGTGGGCAGGTCTGCGCGTGCTCTGAGCGGGAAAGGAAGGGTTAGCGTGTCCACCCTGCAGGTGCTTCTGGTCCCCAGATACGTCCTGGCCGTCACCGTCGGCGGTCTGAGTTGTCAGTGTGGACAGCTTGTTATCTGAAGCCACATAAATTGTTAGTGGCGTCTCAGCCCTTCTGGAGTTGTTTCTGGCGTTGTAAATTTAGTTTTCACTAAACCAAATCTAGTTTTCGCAAACAAAATGCAAATCAGTGTAATTCAAACAAGCCAATTAAAAAAATAAAAGATGAGGAGACGCGGTGCCTGCTCAGCGCATGGCTGACTTCTCCCTCCCCCAAACTCCTTTACTTCTTTATTGTGGTTAAATATACCTACGTCATTTTAACCATTGGTAAGTGTGCAATTTAGTGCCATTCAATACATCCACAAGGCTTGCAACGATTACACCGCCACCACTATCTATATCCAAAACCTGTTCATCATCTCAGCGAAACCTCTGCGCCCGTTAAGCAGTAACTCCCCTCTGCCAGCCCCTGGTAACCGCTGTTCCGCTTTGTCTCTGTGAATCTGCCTAGTCTAGCTAGAATCATACAGTGTTGGTCCCTCTAGCGTACTTCATCATGCCTCGTGTTTGCAGCGTCTGCCCCTGTTGTCGCGTTGGCTGTATCATATCCCATTGTACGTGGATACCACATTTCGTTTTTCATTCATTCGTCAGGCGCTTGGCTGTGTCCCCCTTTCAGCTCTTGTGGCTGATGCTGCTATGAACGTGGGTGCGCAAGCATCTGTTCAAGCCCGTGCTCTCCCTTCTGTCGGACAGATGTGTAGAGGTGGACTTGCTGGGTCATCTGATGGTTCAGTGTTCACCCTTTTGAGAAGCTTAATTGCCTTCGTCTGGGGGCTGAGGTTTCAGCTTGTCGCCACGTCAGAAGTGCTTTTCCAATGTGCTTAGTCAAAAGTGGCCCCTCACCGCCCCCCCCCCCCCAACACGCTGACACACACTGTCGCCTCACCTCCTTTCTCGACTCACGGCACTTACCACTGGCTGACATTTCCCTGTTGGTTTGTCCCTCCCCATGTCCCCACACTGGAATGTCAGCACTGGGGAAGCCAGGCCTTGTCTCTTGCCCTCCGAATACTGCCAGGCTCACACTGGGCAGCCAGTCCGTACTTGCTGGTTGAATAATCTCTGTTCTCCTCTCTTTCAGTATTGGATACAAATGACCGATTTCTACGAAAAATAACGATTGGACAGGCAAACACGGAGAAGGGGTGTTCCCGGCAGGTAGGTGACCTCTGATTCCCAGGAGCAGCTCTGTTCTGCGCCGCACTGGTTTACCGCGGCCCAGGCTGGTTCTGGGCTCCCTGCACTGGCCCTCGGGTCTCCCTCCGCGCCAGGGTGTCGTTTCCGGTCCCTCCGCGGGACTGGGAGGGGTCAGGAGGCGGCAGGAAGTCTCCTGTATCATCTTAGCGTCCTTTTCTTCTGTGATTTTAGTTGTGTTTCTGGGATGAGCCACTCAGGGTGTCCCTCGAATGTCATTCCTCACATATTTTATTGCAGACCCACCCAGTTGTTGCTACATCTACATGACAACTAAAAAAAATGAAAATCTCAGACACATGACTCAAATTTATAAACGAGAGGGGAAAAAGAACACCTCGTTATTTGGCGAACAGCCTGAGGAATTTTTAAGGATAATAATGTCTTATTACCCAAATCCAGAGCAGGGAAGATAAATTATGATGTCCACCTTGATTTTCATAGGTCCCCAGTGCGGGACAATGGCGTTTGGGGAATATAAATTCCTTCGGTGAGTTCTCAGCCAGGCGCAGAAGTCCTCGAAGTTATTTTTCTTGTAATAAATTTTATATTTTAAGACAGTTTTAGATTTATGGCTTTTATATTATTAAGTTTTCCTAGTGAAAAAGAAAAAGAATCACTTTGACTTTTATTCTCATTGGAAGAAAAGGAGAGATAATTTTGACATAAAAAAAATTAAAATCTAGCTTATGAAAAAAAATGGCATATGAAAACATAAAAAGACCAGGAAGAACGAGGGGAGATTACTTGCAATATATCGTATTTTTCACTCCATAAGATGCACCTGACCATAAGACACACCTAGGGTTTTCAGGAGGAAAATTAAAATATATATATATATATTCTGAACCAAATGGTGTGTTAAAATATTTAATAAAATGCCGTATTTTTCGCTCCATAAGACGCACAGGCATTTTCCCCTCCACTTTTTTGGGGGGGAAATGTGCATCTTATGGAGTGAAAAATATGGTAGATAAAACAAAGAATTGATGTGCCAGACATAAAAATTATTTCCAGAAGTTAACACTCAAATATTGCTCTCCTTCAGGCCTGTCCTGCCACCTTCTTTAAAACTGGCTGCCTGTCCTCCCTGTTCCTTCCCCGCTGTCCTCACTCATCTTGTCTGTTTTCTGCCTCCCTCCCTAAAGCACGAGCCTCGCGAGGGTTGGGGTCTTTGTCTCTTGTTCACCGCGGTGCTCTCAGAGCTTGGTTTTATGGTTGTAATAGATACTCAATAAGTATTTTCTAGATAAATGAATAGGCTAAGTCAAAGACAATTTACAGAAACAAATAAAATGCCAATCATTAATCGTAAAACCGCAAGTTAAAAAGGTGAAGTATTTACCCATGAGCTCATCAGAGCATAAATTACTATTCAATGTGAGTGAGGAAGCAGAGAAATAAGAGGCAGTTATGCAGTGTTCGTGGGTATATAAATGGGTCCAGACTCTTGAATGACAGCTTGTTGGTATTGAATTTTGACATGACCCAACAATTTCTACTCCAGGACTGTAAATGTCACAGGAAACGGAGGAAGTGAGAAATATATGCCTAGGTGCGAAACACATCTATGTCTAAGGATATTAATTGCGGCATCATTTGTAATAGTGGAAACTTGAAACACTCTAAATGTTCATCAGTAGGAATGGTCACGTATCTTTGCTGCCTCTTCCTATGTCACAGATATGTGTGTGGCAGTTGAAAATAATAAGTTGCACGTAGTGGGAGAGACATAGAGCTCTCATACCATTGTGAAATGGAAAGGTTAAAAAAACAACGCTAAAGAAATTGAAGTAAACCTCATATACCATAATCATGTGTATGTTAAGGCAAAGCCAGCATACATGTTCATATATGTATATAAATGCATAAAATGGAAGCCAGTAAGATATATACCAACCTTTGACGTAGTTACATCCGGGAAGAGGTTTGAGAAAGAAAGGAGGTAGTAAGGGGGGCCTTTCACATTTTCTCTGCCTAGTTTTTACTGTAACTGGCAAAGAGGGAAGACTAATAGCGGCAGTGATTTGAATGCCTACGACACACCTTGTATCAGTAGGCTCATGACATAGGTTAGCGCAGTCAGCTTGTAAATCTGGTTTACAAATGAGAAAAAGTAGGCATATTATATTAAGTAAGTTGCCCAAGGTTATATAGCCTGTATTGCTTTATGTATACTTGTTTTTAAATAAAAAGGGATTGGATTTTAAAAACTTCAATTATTTTTTTTTAAACCTTAAGACCCTCTTGAGGACATCTTTTTATGTCAGTAAAGGGAAATCTATGTGATCACTTTTTATTTTTATTTTATTTTTTTTACAGAGACAGAGAGAGTCAGAGAGAGGGACAGATAGGGACAGACAGAAACAGAGAGAGATGAGAAGCATCAATCATTAGTTTTTTTTTGCAACACCTTAGTTGTTCATTGATTGCTTTCTCATATGTGCCTTGACTGCGGGCCTTCAGCAGACCGAGTAACCCCTTGCTTGAGCCAGCGACCTCAGAGTCTCGAACCTGGATCCTTCGCATCCCAGTCCAATGCTCTATCCACTGCACCACCGCCTGGTCAGGCTAGGATCACTTTTTAATGGCTATGGAATACTCCATCTTATAGATGTGCCATAATGGATTAACCAGTTCCCTGTGAACCCTTGGAGCAGTGAGTTGTTTTCATGCTCTCTAACCCCCAGGAGTGAGGCGTTTTTTATTTCAAAAACTAAATTTAGTTCCAGTTACAGTTTTATTAACTTAAAATCATGTTTGTTTGCTAACCAATTTATGGAAACCAGAAGAACATACATTTACCTTTTTTAAATGTTGCCTTACACATTTTTAAAATCAATCAATTATACTCTGGAGGTCAGGTGGCACAAGGATATACATGAATTTTTGTGCTACTCAAAGGGTTAGTGGACGCGTAGGGCGTTTGCAGTGTTGAACTGCCATCAGTAAGCTGATACACAAAGGTAACGTGCACACATACTAATGGGACAGATTCCCAGCTCCATAACTGCAGAATAGAGGATGCAGATTTCAAATGTTGATGTATATTTCCATGTCAATTCCCATTCTTGCCGACATTGCTTAATGTCCTTTGTTTATATTTATGATAAACAGTAAAAATAATCACACTTAACATTTATATGCGTTTGAAATATTTTATTTGCAAAACAAAAATCAGCAGCCATCTCTATAGAAGTCAATAAAATGAATAACAATGAAATTTATATTGGTCCAGTTTGTTTCACTTTTTTATGTAGTTCAAGATATAAAATTTTGAGCCTGACCTGTGGCGGTACAGTGGACAAAGTGTCGACCCGGAACACTGAGGTCACTGGTTCCAAACCCTGGGCTTGCCTGGTCGAATCACATACAGAAAGCAGTTATTACGAGTTGATGCTTGCCGCTTCTCCCCCTACTTTCTCACTCTCTTTCTCTTCTCTCTAAAAATCAATAAATAAAATCTAACTATATATATATATATGTGTGGTCTACCGGAAAGTTCTGTCCATTTCTATCACAACAAGTTTCGACACGTAAGCACATGTTTATTTGGCGCATGTGTGCCTCTCTATTTTTATCACTTAATGTATACATACTGACGTAGCAAATTAACTAAAACAAAGTTGATTCACGTTAGTCTTATGTGTGAAGCGATAGTGTACCCATGGCTACTGATAAAGTTCATTTATGCCACTGTAATTTTTACGAATTTCAACAAGAAAGAAATGCTACAGAAGCATGTCTGTCGCATCCACCATATTCCCTGGACTTAGCACCCTCCGACTATCACTTGTTTTTGTCCTTACAAAATTTTTTGAAGGGCAAAAAATTCAAAAATGAAGAAGATATCAAACAAGCACTGGTTCAATTTTTTCGCATCAAAAGATAAAATATTTTTCAAAAATGGGATATACAAATTACCCTCACGCTGGCAAGAAATCATTAATAATAATGGCAATTATATTATTTAATAAAGTTTATTGACAGTAAGAAAAATTTGTATTTTGTTTTATTCCAAAACGGACAGAACTTTCCGGTAGACCTTTTATATATATATATATATAAATTTGAAATAGTAATGATTACAAATGAAGAACTTGCATATATGTTACAAATTCCACTTCTTACTTATGCAGGTGATTTCAAGACTATGTCTAGCCTCATGTTTTATATAGAAGGTCTCCCTATTTTTAGTCATTTTTTATATGCACTGTTTATAATGGAATGGTGGTAGAGAGAATTCTAAATATCATAGTGGAAAATCACTTATGTTTGGAATGGGTTCTATGGAGAATATAATAACTGAATATAGTTGCATTTGACTTTCAGGTAACATTGTTTCACTAAATCGATGACTAATGAAATCTCACTCAGGAAGTAGCCAGAAAGTTCCTTGGTTCCTTCATTTCCTTTGTAGTCAGTGACAGGAAATGGACGATAAAATGTTCCATCAGGCGATCCCACGAGGGCATAGCCACTTTCTCTCACGTAAGCTTGAACTTGTCTGGCTCCCCTGCCCCTTGGGAGGGAGAGAATTCAGCCGGAGTAATGGGGCTGTTTGTCCAGGGGCTGAATGAGGAGGAGGAGGAAGCTCACTGTCCTCGTGTCTCCTTTGGTTCCTGTTGGTCCGTCCGCCTGTGGCCTGGGTCCCCAGCCAGGAGAGTAAGAAAACCCAGGGGGGTTTGCAGAAAGCAGTTGCTCTCCAGTGTTCGTTGCTGGGCTCTTCAGAGGCTGATGTGGCCATGCCCTCATGGACAGCTGAAAATTGATTGTGTCCTCCTTTAACATGGTGGATGACACAGGTCAGGGTACCCTTGCTGCCGGGCGAGCTCTAACTCTGGGACACTGGCCTCAGGACCATCTTCTTTCCCTGTCTGCTCCTCGTCTCTTTCCCGGACAGATAGGTGCAGCCCTCTTGACACCACGATGAGCAACATCAGATATAGTCAGCAAGCTGTTTATCTATTCAGCCGATACCTATTGAGTGCTTACTGGTTTCACGCTCAGTCCTCCAAGCTGGGATTCAGGAGTGAACCCTCCTCAAAGGGTCTCTGCCGTGATGGCCCTTAGAGTCCAGTGGGAACACGCATCAAACAGGTAATCGCATGAGTCATTCATTACAAGTCTGAAATGTGCTACAGAAGCAAATAGTGCCACGAGCTGCTGTAACGGGCCCAGCCAGGCCGAGTCCTGCCAGCAGCGCACACAGAGGAGCTTGTGGCCACCCTAGAGAGCACCAAGCCCAGGGCCCTGCGTGTTCGAGATGCTCAGAAACCGTGTGCTCTTGAGAGTGGTCCATCGAGGATAAACCCCCAGACCTGCAGGAACTTCAGTGCTGAGATACAGCTTCCTGTGGAAAGGGCCGCCCAGACAGCCCTGCAGCTGACCGCTACCTCCACTTTTGTCGTTTCAGGCGCAGTTTGACATCGCGGTGGCCAGCGAGATCATGGCGGTGCTGGCCCTGACCGACAGCCTCAAGGACATGAAGGAGCGGCTAGGAAGAATGGTGGTGGCCAGTGACAAAAACGGGCAGCCCGTAACAGCAGACGATTTGGTGAGTGTGTCCATCTCAGCAGCTCCAGAGAGCTCGCTGTCCTCGTTCCTTTGGTATGTGGTGATGAAAGTTATTCCTCTCTTCTGCACGTGTGAACTGGGAATTCAGAGAACTTCGGCACACACATTTCCCCCCTCACCAGCCTGTGTGTTTACACACCTTCATAATGCTCTCACAGGCTTTTATACCCTGCTGGTCATTGGTTGCAACCACAGCACCTGACATTTATTTCATAAGCTTTTCCTGATTCTTGCCAGTCCTGATCTCTGCTCCACCTGGGGTGGGTCGTCCTGCAGCCCACAGCTTTTTTCAAAAGTGTGACCTCTGCCTGCTTTAAATTGAGGGCAATTCACCTTTCAAAGGAACAAGAGTGGCTCCACCCTCGTGACAGGAAAGATTCAGTTCATCTGGCACACTTTGGGCTCCAGCCTGCCCCCTGGGCACCCTGGCTTGCTGGAGTCTGTGCCTTCAGTGTGGGCTGCACAGTATGCGGGCAGGTCCCACCTTACGTAGCCTCGCTCATCTACGTCCTCTTTGAGTGGACTGCTGCTTTCTGTAAAGCGTTTTGAGTTCCTGTTCTCAGGTGGCACACTGATCGTTTTGTTCTTGTTAAGAACCATCCGCGTTGTTGACTTAAACCCGATCAGTGGTATAGTTATTTTATTTGCTTGTATGTGTTTATCAGGACGTAGGTGGGACGTAGGCCTATTGAACAGCCGTTACTCTAAACCTAAGCTTACTTTCCACGTCTTGAGTCACATACAATAATGGAATGTAAAATACACACTGCAAATTGGAAAACGGTTGTGGAAGGGGAAAGGCAAGGTAATATTTCATTAATTCCAAAAGCTTGGGACATACTATGAATCCTTTGCCAACATGTCTTGATTACTTTTTGGCTGCTTGGGAAGAAATGTATCTGACTGACTCACCTCCTAGGTCTTTGTCAAGTAAATGAAATAGCTATGTTTGTATCAGCAGCTCTATGGAAAGCTTATTGCAAAGCTTAGAGAGAAAGCCCATGCTCAGCTTGCTATATAAAAGTACTGCTTTTCAAAAATTGTCAAGCCCTGTACACTTCTATCTGAACTGACACAGTACAGTTTCTGTGTAAGTATATTTTGCTGTATCCTATTAACTTTAAGTACACGATAAATACGTGGCAGGAATAATTTGAAACTTAATCCTCAAATAGTATTTCCCTAAACTTTGTGGGGGTTTTTTTTTCTGTGTGATAAAAATCTTGGATCCGGAACAAACGCAGTTTACTCTCTTGAGTTATCTTTTGAGTTTCTTCTCTGAAAAAATGCCTGATCTCTGCAGATTGCGGTTCACTGAGTTGGAACTGTCAGTGGCCAGTCTGCCGTAGAAAATTAAGGGAAGACTCTCAGAGCTTCTCTGCTGTCAGATTCTCCCTGACAGCTTCTTTTGGTCCAGAGAATTTAGGTATTGCAGTGAAAACGGGAATAGGTGATTGATTCTGACTTCCCCTTAAAGACTGTCCGAGCTTTCCCCTCCGTGGACGTGGGATAGGGAACCGGTGACCTAGCTCATAGTGGACGTGACAGCCCCAGAGATGCTCCTGGTGGTAAAGATTTTTTTTTTTTTTTTTTTGCATGGGTTTGATAACAGTCTGTGTGCAAGAAGCAGCAAAAGGTGAGATGCGGTGTGGAAATCCGAGCAGATGGCAACCCACCTGAGAAAATCCAGACAGAAACACCGAGTTTCCTTCCTCCCGTAGTTTCTCGAGCTAGGTGCATTTGACCAGGAGGTAGAAGCAAGGATAGTGGCAGAAGAGCAGGCAAACTGCTGTTCTCCTCCACACGCTCTGCGTCAGGAGAAGAGACCTGCTTTCTTTGCGCCCCCTCTGGGCGCCCCTCCCCCGCCCCCCCCTGCTTTTACAATAAAACAGGTGAACGTGTTTCTACTAGCTGGCTTACATTTCTTGCCATGCCTGTTTTGTACAATCAAATAGAAAAGAATTTGGATTTCCTTCGAGAACTTAAATGATGAAATAGCATAAAAATGGAAATTGATCACATAAGAGAAATGTACTGTTATTGCTGATCGCAGGGGGACAAAGTAATAAACCAGTGCGCTTTGGAGAGATGACATTCTCTAGATTCTACCCGCTGATGTTAAGAGCTGTTGCTTGCCATTGAATATTTTCACAGCTATATTCACATGCCTTTGCTCACAGGATAGCCTTCTGACAATAGACTGATTTATTAAATGACACTTGTCCTCAAACCTGTAGAATGTACAACACCTCAAGTAAATGCTAATGTAAACTGGGGGGGGGGGGGGGGGGGGGGTAAAAGAAAGACACTTGTCCAGTGTCTTTAGAAACCTTGGAAGGGATTTTTTTTTAAGCTTAACCATGTGGCCTTCCTTCACACACTTTTTCCAGTAGTGCTTAGACTTCTAACCTTCTCTCTACTTTTCCAGGGCAGGGGGCTTAGCGGGCACCCAGCCCAGAGCTTCTTAGGACCGGAAGGAGGCAGCCTCGTTCCGGGCAGTCAGAGAGCATGAGGCGCAGCACGAGAAGCCCTGAGATGCTCAGTGTTGGGAGTGCCTTCTGTCTGTGGGATGAGAGGCTGAAGCCCTGAGATGCTCAGTGTTGGGAGTGCCTTCTGTCTGTGGGATGAGAGGCTGAAGCCCTGAGATGCTCAGTGTTGGGAGTGCCTCCTGTCTGTGGGATGAGAGGCTGAAGCCCTGAGATGCTCAGTGTTGGGAGTGCCTCTGTCTGTGGGATGAGAAGCTGAAGCCCTGAGATGCTCAGTGTTGGGAGTGCCTCCTGTCTGTGGGATGAGAAGCTGAAGCCCTGAGATGCTCAGTGTTGGGAGTGCCTCCTGTCTGTGGGATGAGAGGCTGAAGCCCTGAGATGCTCAGTGTTGGGAGTGCCTCCTGTCTGTGGGATGAGAGGCTGAAGCCCTGAGATGCTCAGTGTTGGGAGTGCCTCCTGTCTGTGGGATGAGAGGCTGAAGCCCTGAGATGCTCAGTGTTGGGAGTGCCTCCTGTCTGTGGGATGAGAGGCTGGGAGGCGTCTGTGGGAGACCAGGACGGGTGCTTTTAAGGAGCTCCCTTTTCCCCTCTTCATGCCCACTCTGTGAACAAGCCTTGTTGCACTTCCCCTTCTTGTTTCTTCAAGCAGTAGTAACATCCTGCTGATGACAAAATAATGAGCATAATTGCCATAAAACACTTGTAGGTGGACTGAAAGATCTGCTTTCTGGCAGACCTCTCAAGCTCCCTTAATGAAGGCTTTGAAAAAAGTGCAATGACTGTTACTTCTCCATCACTCTTCACGTCCTGCCTGGTCAGCATCCATTCAGGCGGGGAGAGATGGGCGGGGACACAGTGCTGTGTCACAGTAACCCAGAGGTAGCGCAGCCTGTGGGGATGCCCAACTAGGGGACGGGCAGGTGAGAAATGGATCCTCTTTTGTCAACAACCTCAGTGTCCTTCTTTATAGGAGAAACAAATTTTTTTAATTTATTTTTAATTATGGTTGACATTTAGTGAGTGTTATGTGAGTTTCAGGTGTATAACATAGTGGTACCACATTTATATGCCTTGTGATCAGTACACTAAGTCTAGTGACCATCTGCCACCGTACAGAGTTGTTAGGATATTAATGACTCTATTCCTTATACTATACGTTACATCCTCGTGACTTACTTTGTAACTAGAAGTGTGTACTTTCTGATGCCTTTTCCCTTTTTCTGCCCGACTCCCCTCCCCCCTCCTGTCTGATGGCCATCAGTTTGTTCGCTGTATCTCTGAGCTTGTTTCCGTTTTGTTTCGTTTACTTAATTTGTTTTGTTTTTCAGTCTCCACATGTAACTAGAATCATACGGTATTTTTTTCTCTCTGACTTGTCATACTTACCACGATAGGTCGGTCTGTCCATCCCGTGTAAGTGGCCAGGTTTCATTCTCTTTTTTGTGGCTGAGTAATATTCCATTGTGTACATGTACCACCTCGTCACTATTCACTCAGCTATCATGAACACCTAAGTTGCTTCCATGTTTCGGCTATTCCTAGGAATGCTGCCGTGAACGTAGAGGTGCGCAGCTCTTTTAGAATCAGTGTTTAATTTTTTTTCAGATAAATACCCAGGAGTGGAATTGCTGGGTCACAGGATAGTTCTATTTTTAATTTTTTGAGGCATCTCCATGTTCTCCACAGCGGCTGCACCAGTCACAGCCCCACCATCAGTGCACGAGGCTTCTCTTTTCTCCGCATCCTCGCCAACACGGGTCATTTGTTTCTTTGTTGATAATACCCATTCTGACATGGCAGAAGGGAATAGCGTAGGGTTTTGGTTGGCATTTCCGTAGTGTTTCATGATGGATGCTGAGTATTCTTTCATGTGTCTGTTGGCCATCCCTGTCTTCCTTTGAGAAATATCTGTGCAGGTCCTCCTCTGCTCATTTTGTAACTGGATTATTATTATTTATTTTTTTTTTTTTTTTTGTATTTTTCTGAAGCTGGAAATGGGGAGAGACAGTCAGACAGACTCCCGCATGCGCCCGACCGGGATCCACCCGGCACACCCACCAGGGGCGACGCTCTGCCCACCATGGGGCGATGCTCTGCCCCTCCGGGGCATCACTCTGTCGCGACCAGAGCCATTCTAGCGCCTGGGGCAGAGGCCAAGGAGCCATCCCCAGCGCCCGGGCCATCTTTGCTCCAATGGAGCCTTGGCTGCAGGAGGGGAAGAGAGAGTCAGAGAGGAAGGAGGGGGGGGTGGAGAAGCAGATGGGCGCTTCTCCTATGTGCCCTGGCCGGGAATCGAACCCGGGTCCCCCGCATGCCAGGCCGACGCTCTACCGCTGAGCCAACCGGCCAGGGCCATAACTGGATTATTTTTTGGTTGAGCTGTATGAGTTTTCTACATATTTTGGTTGTTTATTATCTGATATATCATTTGAAAATGTCCTCTCCCATTCAGCAAACTGCCTTTTTATCTTGTTGATGGTTCTTTCCAGTGTGCAGTAGCTTTTATTTATGTAGGTCCATTTGTTTATTTTTTCTTTTGTTGCCCTTACCTGGAGATACATGTTCAAAAAAGTAGTATTAAGAGCTATAAATAGTTGATTACCTATGTATTTTCTTCTAGACGCTTTATGGTTTTAGACCTTACATTTAAGTTTTTAATCCATTTTGAGTTCTTTTTGTATATGGTGTACAAAAGTAATCTGGTTTCATCTTTTTGCATGTATCTATTTAAATTTCCCAACACTATTTATTAAATAGACTGTCTTGACCTGATTGTATGTTCTTGCCTCCTTTGTCCTATGTTAATTGACCATGTACACATGGATTCTTGTCTGAGCTGTCTGTTCTGTTCCATTGATCAATGTGTCTGTTTTTGTGCTGTAACTATGCCATTTTGATTATTGTAGCTTCATAGTATAATTTGAAATTCGGGCACGTGATACCTCCAGCTTTGTTTTTTTTTGTTGTTTTGGTTTTTTTTTGTTTTTCTTCTCAGGATTGTTTTGGCTATTCAGGTCTTTTATGCTTTCATATAAATTTTAGGATTATTTGTTATAGTTCTTTGAAAAATTCCATTGATAGTTTGATAGCGATTAAATAATTGCGGGGTTTTTTCCTCTCTCTTTTAGGGGGTGACAGGTGCTTTGACAGTTTTGATGAAAGATGCAATAAAACCCAATCTGATGCAGACCCTAGAAGTAAGTGATTTTCTTTTTATAGAAACCATTGACAGTTTGCATTAATTAGATTGCTTGTGTGTCCCTATGCAGTATGAGCATTTCCAGCCAATATGAGCCCACGGGAACATCAGGAGAACAGTCCTTGGTCATCCAAAAAAATTAAAAATGTACTTATATGTTCTTTAATGTAATTCATATTGTGGCTAATGAAGTACTAATTGACCAGAGTAGAAACTTGGAAATTCAGTGTCCATTTAATATCTAAATTGTGTAGCCATGCTTACATATATTTTCTTTTGTCTTTTTACTTTCACTTAGTCTCCCATAATAATCAGGTTATGAATGTTTTAATTTTTGTTTTTCCCGAACAAAACACATAGTAAATGCTGAGGAATGTTTTCCGGGAGAGTAAGCTGGGCTCTGCTCTTATGAGAGTGTTTTTCTGTATAACTTTCCTGCTCTTGCCTTCATTGAACCTACATTTCCTCATCGGAGTATCTGTTTCATCTAGGGTTTTTAGTCACTCATCTTGCTCATTTGATGTAGGGATGATCTAATTCCCTCATCCCAGCTGATGAGAACCCAGGGTTTGGGTACAGACAAGGAGGCAGTCTATGGGTCGGGTTGACAGAGAGACAAGTGGGAGGGTGGGCGTCGAGGTCTGGGGAAATAGTGGTATACTGGTAGGTGTTTTAAGAGCCAGTGCTCTGGGGTGGAAATACCTGATTTGTAGCATTTGCCAATTTCTATGGTGTAAATGTTCCCACAACGGCCAATTTCTGGCTCCCTTCCAGATGTCACCGAACAGTGGAGTTGGAAGGAAATGCATTCCATCGGTGGTGCAAACATCTGTTTCTCCTTCATGTTGTGATGGGGACAAAGGGAAGTGGAGGTGACCAGAGGGCAATCCCGTTGGGGGGAGACAAGCAGAATATCCATCCATTTATTCATCTATTCAGCTGATACAAAGCTGAGTTTGAGTGTTAACTCTGCCGTTTACTAACGGTGACCTCGGCAAGCGCTTTAATAATCTCATTCTCCTCATTCTCCCATGTAAAATGGTGAGAGTCACAGTGACTGACCTAACAAGGTTATTATGGAGATTTACTATTTGTTGAGCCTGTGATCGGACAGGCCTCGTCGGGTGCTGGGACATGCAGTAAGCCCCGGAGTCCCTGCCCTCGATGAGCACCCTCGCAGGTGGGCCAGATCACAGGGAAATAAATCAATGCAGAGCCTCTCAACTGGTGGCAAGGATGGAGGAAGAAAAAGAAGAGGGAGGGAGGGGGCAGAGAGCGATGTGGGCGTGTGGTGTGGCGTCTGACAGGTGACACCTGAGCAGAGATCGGAGTGGCCGAGGGTGTCTGGAGGAAGAGCCCTCTAGGGACCGGGTGACAGACATCCAGCGCAGAGGCCCTAAAATATACCAAACTTGTGATAGATAGTTTTATATCTTGGTATTAGCCATGGCACTTTTTTAGACAAAGTATTTAACTGTGTACTGTATCATCTAGCATCAAACATCAGCTGAGTGTGTGAACATAGGTGCCTGGTTGAATGTCTAACAATGATACTATTCGCATCTTTCTGTCCAGACTCCATGCTGGGAGTTTTAACACCAGGGCCTTTAATTTTAAATGAATTTTAAAATGCTGCTGATCTAGTCCTTGGAGCGGTCATATCAGGAATCGTGTTATGTTTATGCTGAGTATGCCACACCCTGTCACCTGTCCCCCCACTGGAGACCAGTGCCTGGTGGGTGTTGGGCAGATGGCCACCACGGTCAGGGTTGTAGTGCCCCTCCCCCCGAGGTGGAGCCTGTGACCTTGTCCTCCCTGCACTAGCTTTCTCAGACAGCGACACGCTGGCACTGGCAGAGCTGGGAGGTGACAGACACTTTGTCTTTAAATAGAAGTGAGGAATCAGACACAGAGAGACGGGTCGATCTAGACACGAGACCTACGTATATCCATAGCCATGAACGTATGTGTTGGGGTTTTACAGTCCCAACTTCATTTCCACATACATTTGTGTGACCTCATCAGGATCCTGGTATTGTCCCTCCTGAGGACTTGGGGGGGAAAAGCAAACAGAGAGCTCACAGCAGCGTGGCTTTAATAAACCCTGTCTTTTTCATCCTGAGAGGCGATTTTTCCTTCACTCCCTTTCTTCCTGCGTTTGTTCAGCCCTCTCAGCTCCGAAGCCTGTTCAGCCGGCAAGCCCCTCGTGGGCCGTGGGAATGTCCCGTGGCTGGCAGCCCCACCTCCCGCACGTCACTCCGTCTCCCGCCGTGTCAGGGCGAGGGCGGCCTCTATTTTCACAGGTGGAGCTGAGGCTTCGTGTGCACAGACCCCGGTGGCCCTGGCCGGGCTCTGAATAAAGCTTGAGCGCTCTTAACGGGTGTGGATAAGTGCTGTGGATAGGACTGCAGCCTGTTCTCCTTGAGGAAGGAAAAGTGTAGAAATGACATTAATTTAAATGTACAGATTTTTGTTCAAAGAATTAAAACATAATGGTTATCAGATTTTTCACATATAACACAATTTACAATGACAAATGCTTAAACAGCATTTTTAAAAATCAGAATAATAGGCTTATCATTGTGAATGTAAAGACTTTATATTTACCTAAGTGTCCTTAGGTCATTGGCCTGCCGTGAATTGAATTGATTTTTATGCTTGCTTTATACTTTTCTTGAACTGGTTAATTTCTTTTTTTTTTTTTCATGAAGTTTACATTTTATTTTATTTTTTTTTTAAATGAATTTTTATTAATGGTAATGGGATGACATTAATAAATCAGGGTACATATATTCAAAGAAAACATGTCTAGGTTATTTTGTCATTAGATTATGTTGCATACCCCTCGCCCAAAGTCAGATTGTCCTTCGCCATCCTCTATCTAGTTCTCTGTGCCCCTCCCCCTCCCCTAACTCTCCCCCTGTCCTCCCTCCCCCTACCCCTGGTAACCACCACACTCTTGTCCATGTCTCTTAGTCTCATTTTTATGTTCCACCAATGTATGGAATCATGTAGTTCTTGTTTTTTTCTGATTTACTTATTTCACTCCTTATAATGTTATCAAGATCCCACCATTTTGCTTTAAATGATCTGATGTCATCATTTCTTATGGCTGAGTAGTATTCCATAGTGTATATGTGCCACATCTTCTTTATCCAGTCTTCTATTGAAGGGCTTTTTGGTTGTTTCCATGTCTTGGCCACTGTGAACAGTGCTGCAATGAACATGGGGCTACATGTGTCTTCACGTATCAATGTTTCTGAGGTTTTGGGGTATATACCCAGTAGAGGGATTGCTGGGTCATAAGGTAGTTCTATTTGCAGTTTTTTGAGGAACCACCATACTTTCCTCCATAATGGTTGTACTACTTTACAGTCCCACCAACAGTGAATGAGGGAACTGGTTAATTTCTTAATGAAAAAAAATATATTTAAATAAGCCTCTTAGATCAGAGTCTTAATTCCATTTTTTTTAAATATATAATGCCAGGTAATGTGAAATAAGGTAAGGAGTTTATTTCATGGTCACTGAAAGCAGCTACCACAGTGGCTTATCAAAATCATTGTGGGAGGTCATTGATTCTTAGTGCATTTCCCCCTTGATGCAGCATGAAATGTGGAATAACACCGTTTTAGAGTGCGTAAGGAACTGGGCCCTTTGAAAAAGTCAGGGTGTTTTCACGTTCTTTGAGAGAATTTGTGCATTGCATTTGCAGTGCCCAGGAAAGCAGAATGGCTTGGGTGAGTCTTTTAAGTACTCGACAGTGTACGCCGCCTTCTGTGCCCCAGCTCGACCTCGCCTTTGTCCTGTGGGATTTTAACTGGTTCTCCTGCTTCCGCAGGGGACGCCCGTGTTTGTGCATGCCGGCCCCTTTGCCAACATTGCCCACGGCAACTCTTCAGTGCTGGCTGATAAAATTGCCCTCAAACTGGTGGGTAAAGAAGGATTTGTAGGTAAGTCATTTCTTTGAAATGTAGTTGTTGCAGAGTATTGAAGAAATCTAAAAGGCTTGGGATAGAGTAATATCCACACTGACGTGAAATATAAGTGTATTCTTTTCGACCCATCTTCCATAGATGGTTTTGGTATCGGAAAAGCCTGTGGTCTGGGCTCTGCCAGTGAAATGATATTTTAGTCGAGCCATAGATTCTGATATCAAATGCGTATGGGTTTGAGTATGAGCTCTGATTGCTTGCTGGCTGAGAGACCTCAACACGTTTTGACGTGTCCTCAGTTTTCTCATCTGTAAAATGGTGAACACAATATTGTACTCAGTTATTGTGAACACTAAATGGGATTACTCATTCGGCATACATTGAGAGCCTGCCGTACGCAAGGCACGTGACTTTGAGGTGGGGATGCAGTGGTGAGCAGAACAGACTCAGCCCCTTCTGGAATGTGCTGTCTAATGGTGTGTATCATTGAACAGGAGGAAGTGCTCGTTCGGTGTCAGCCATTATTAGCAGCAATAGCATTGTTAATAAGTTACAGTGAAATCGGTTTGCTCTTCCTCAAATCCGAGTGTCTCGTGTGGTCTAATGGAGGGAAGGGTCCCAGCCAGTACACTTGGGGATTGTCACTGGTGGGACTTCAAATCTCTGCTGCTGTCAAGCTCCCCTTTGTGGCACCTGTTTCTCTTTGGCTTCTGTTGGACAGTCCAGCCAGAGAGAGGGAGCACCTGCCGTAAAGTTTACCCAGTCAGTCCCAGATACTCCCATGATGTTCAGGCTGTGACAAAACAAAAGACAAACAAGCACTCATAGGGTGACACCTGTAATTTGACATTGAGAGACCACAGTGGCACATTTTCACAGGCTGACAGGTAAGTTCCATTTAGCACACGGCTGCTTGTAATCCACGAGTCTAACGATTGCTTCTTTCACACCAGTGAGCAGCCTTGTGTCCAACTCAGAAGGGAGTTATCTTATCAGAAAGGGTTCTGCTGGACGGAACTTAGCCGGGCACTTCCGTGCTTGGCCATCACCGAGTTCACTCCGGGTTACTGAGACAGCTTCAGGAGCTCCTCAGACACGCAGCCAGGAGCAACTGGGGGTTTATCTAGTTCGTTCCTCAGGGGTCTGTGCTCTGCAGCTCTCATGCACTTTGCTGCTTCGCAACCAAGCCCGCCGTGAGAGGGGCTAGACGTGCTGTCTAAATGGACCTGCCCGGTTGATCACGGCTTAATTGTGGAGCTAATGGACAGGGAGGCTGGGTGAAGGCGGGCGCTGGAAAGCTGGCTGCTTTTGTGAAGTGGTGGTTCTAATGCATTCACCCTGCGAATAAGAGCTTCTAGAAAGAAAAGCTCTCTGTCTTACGCTGAGGGGGTTCTCTCAGCCTCTGGGCCAGTCCTTACTTTGTCACTGCGTAGGTATGGAATATGTGTTATCATGACAAAGCATCTTTAAAGGTATATGCTGATGGGGCATGCAGAACATATCAGCTCACTGTGCAACCTCAGACAAACCACTGTCTTCCAGCCAAGGTCCCTCACTCTCGGCGGAAGCCCTCTGGGTAGCATCCCTTTTATACAATCCTGCCGCTTCCACACCTGGTCTCCAGGCACCATGTATACCGTTGACCTCCGACCCGCCTTCTGTGGGAGTGCGCCTGAGTCCTCACACGGCCCTCTGTTTCATTCAGCCTGTGGACTTGGGTATA
This sequence comes from Saccopteryx leptura, assembly GCF_036850995.1. Taxonomy (NCBI): domain Eukaryota; kingdom Metazoa; phylum Chordata; class Mammalia; order Chiroptera; family Emballonuridae; genus Saccopteryx; species Saccopteryx leptura. The sequence goes on along the minus strand of NC_089505.1, from coordinate 15,464,183 downwards.
CGCCCCGGCCCCCCACTGTGTCCCCTGTGGCAGAGACACCACTCAGCTTTCCAGTCGTTCTCCAGCCTCACCCACTAGCTCGAGGACAGGGGGGAAGCTTCACATCCTTCCCACGGGAAGGTGGGAGGTGGGGCTCGTCACGTGACAGTTCCCTTTGAAGAAATCCTCTCCTGGCTTCAAACCTCGACAGTGCTTTAAAACCTCAAGGCGGCTGTTGGACTCAGGGATGCAAAAATCTATTTTCCAACAATTTCTTTGCCAGTGCTGCAGTCTAGCATCATGCTTTGGCATGTGAGCAAGTGACACCATTGGGGGGCTTCAAAAAAAGTGAAAGAGCCCCATTTCAACATCCTTCTACAGAAATTATGTGCAGTGGCATGAGTTTACCTGAAGCCCAAGGTAGAATTCGTGTCTTTCAAAAAGCCATAGTTTAATAGGAGACTGTCTCTCTTAAGATATAAAAAGGTCAAACCCAAAAGAAAAAGATCGATAATTTGGGTTACATTACAAAGATCAATTATATATGATAAAAGATACAAGGTTAAAAAGCAAGTGACAGGTTGGAAGAAATCATTCACAAAGAGGAGAGGCATAAGAACAGCATTCAGAATATATAAACCACCCAAGGGCTACATACAGAGTGATACGAAAAATCAAACAGTCCAATAGGAAATGGGCAAAAGATTTGAAAAGGCCAAGTTCACAGAAAAAAAGCACAATCTGACAGTGTCTGGGTAAAACTTAGAAAAAGCAAATGATCCAGCAGGTTCACTTCTCTGTAATACCCAGGAAGGAAATAACTGAAATAATACTTAGGTCTTTGAAATAATTCACCTTGAAACATATTTATTGAGCTTCTGCGACACGACAGGTAATATATAGGAGCCCGAAATCGAAGATAATTGAGACACGTTCCCCAGCCTGCGGTGGTTTCTAATGGAGTGAAGGACACACCTGTAAACACAGTCTCAAGCTGGTGAGTCCGACGCATGAGGAGATTAAGGACCACGTTGATTGACCAGGAACCTTAAGAGGTGGTGAGCATCTGTCTCTTCGACAGGATTTTCCCCGTACTGCCGGTTTAATCTAGTTTTTTGTTCCATCCCGGCACGCATAAGGAGTTATTTTGTCTACTCTGCAATAATTACTCCAAGATAATGGATTCCAATATTCCATTTAGACTTAAAACCGAATAAAGTTTATTTAATTAGTTGCAGAAATTTGCCAGACTAAGGCAAAACAGTTCACGGGAATCCAGGGAAAGTGCTGTGGTCACTGTGATTTCTGTGTCAACTTCTTTAGTCACAGTTCTCAAGGGAATCCACGCAACTTCATTTGCTACTGTCAGGACCAAGCATTGCTCTGGCCTCAGAGCCCCGTCGTGTGTTATTTTTATGAAAGGAAGAAAAGAAAGAAAGAAAGGAATAACAACAGTTGAGTTCCTACGTTTTTAAAGCTCATCTCATATTTAAACTATTTGTAGGGATTTCAAACTTACACATGAACCTCCGTTTCTAAAATTTATTTTCTGTTCCCTTGATTTGGTTTTGATTCCAGTTTTGAACGAATACCTTGCCTTCTCCCCCATGGAATGCAGCCGACATTTTTATAGCCAGGGGATTCTTAACTGATGATGATCACCAGATACCCCTTCCCATAATTAAATGCATAATTATATGAGAATACGTAGTTGAATAAAAAAAAGGGGGGGAAACTCCACAATTCTCATTCAATCCTCAAAAGGCATTCAGGACTCGGAAAAGATAAAGGCCCAGGGTCTGCATCTCATGGCCTGACGGACGTGGTGAGCTGCTTAGCCTTCCCCTTTATGGTGATCTTTGTGAAGATAATGGTGCCCTTCCATGTCCCATCCACATTTGACACTGAGCACTCCCATCCAAAGTGCATGTCTAGAAGTTACCTAACTGAGGGAGTCTTCTCCTTGCCTTCTGGACAGTCGGACCCAGGCTGGGTTCCCCTGGGTACCTGAGCAGAAACAGATGAGGCAGCAGAAGAGAGAAGTTAGACCCACCCCACCCCACCCTTAAATCACACACCGGGCGTGGCCCCGAACGTCAGGAGTGGGCTTTAGAGATCTGAATGAGTAGCCATGGCCAGTCCAAGGCACACTGAGTAGGATTGGGGAACAAAGCCTCACTGATGTTTTCATTATAAATGTTCCCATTCTCAGAACCGTTCCTGAGCTTGAGACCTAAAGCTAAAGCCATCGGGGGCTCTCTCACTCCATCCATAACCAGTTCTGAGGGGTGGGTGTTACGATCCCCACCTCACAGATGCTGCCACTGAAGCTCGGGTGATGACACGTGTACGTCTGCCATCACTCGGGGCTGCTCTCACCAAACCTGCGCCGATGATCCTTTGGCTCTTCTGCCTGCCCTGATGTTTCTCATCTCTATCTGGTTCCCAGCCACTTCCATATAAAAGTACCTAATTTGTTTCAGATGACCTGTCTACAGCAGATGGTCACAGTTAAAAACTGCACCAAGATAATTACGTTGCGCTGATACATAGTAATGTGTGCCAACAGTTGTGGAATACTGTGGGTTCCTTTTTCCTTTTCCTCTTAGGATGTTACAAGACCTCTTTCCCTGATGTGCTGTTAATAAAGGGCATCTTGTTGAGTCCCCCTCTGAGGACTGTCTCCTCGCTGCTCCCTCCCCCTCTTCCTTTTTGCAAACAGCTTTAAATCTTCCTACTTGGGTTTCAGGACACTGTGCTTGCTGGTGGTTACACCCAGTTACTGACTTGTCCTCTGCTTCCATTTTTATTGCTCTGAAATTTTAAATATCCCTTTATTTTGGTAGAAGAGTGCCAAACTAAACATTCTTATCATTTCGTCCACCCTTTAAAAAAAAAATCTCATGTCAAGTGACCGTGCAGCTTTTGAAGTTTTAATTCTCCGGACCGCGCCCTGTTTACATTATTTAGAAATACTGATCTCAGCCTGCACGTCGTCTTTCTTACACTTCCAATTTTTTTTCTCTCTCTACTGATTATATCCGTGGTTAAGTCAAGGGTGAGAAGTGCAGAATTGTGGGAGACCCTGGCTGAAATGAAGGCTATGCGCTAACCTACAGTAACCACCAGTAGTGTTTCTTTAACCCTCTATCTATAGTGACGAAAACCTAGTAAGAGAACCTAGTAAGAGAAGGTTGTTTCTGTTGTCCCTGGTGTTCTGACTTCTCTTGCGTCACACGGTGCCCAGTCTCACTCTCCGCTCACTGCCCGAGCTGGCCTTTCTGACCTTTCCCTTCCTGCGCTTTGTAGGAAGGTGCAGCCCTCTTTCCTTCTGTCAGCTGATCTTCTGCCCTCCCCACCATTAAAAGGTGAATTTTCTGAGTATACAGTATTCTGGAAGGTACGCAGAACAGTGTAATAAGTGCCCATGTTTCCACCACTCAGCTTTGTGAAAACCGTAACACATGGCTGTGTGCTTTAGTTCTCTTTCAATAAAACATTGGCAACAGAGCTGAGGTCCCCGTGGCTCCCTCCCTGATCCCGTTCCCTTTTCCGCCTCTCTAGAAGCCACCCCCCTGATCTAGGGGGGGGGGGAGGGTTGTCACTTCCGAGCCTCCTCCACAAACGACCTCCAGCAGATGCCAGCCCTGCTCTGCCTGGGACACGGGCATCTCGGCAATGCTGCACAGCGCCCCAGGCAGGAATAAATACCGAAAACTTCCATTCATGAAGTCGTTAGGTCCAGGCAACTCAGTGGATACGTATGTCCTAATGACTGAGCAGCTGTCTGAACGAAGAATGCATATAAACTGAAAGAAGAATAGTGATATTTCAATCTTAATACATAGCCACCTTAACTCCTTAAGGAGACGGGTGTCCCCGTGCGGTACCGAACAGATTCTCTTTTTTTTTTTGTATTTTTCTGAAGCTGGAAACGGGGAGAGACAGTCAGACAGACTCCCGCATGCGCCCGACCGGGATTCACCCAGCACGCCCACCAGGGGCGACGCTCTGTCCACCAGGGGGCGATGCTCTGCCCACCAGGGGGCGATGCTCTGCCCCTCCGGGGCGTCGCTCTGCCGAGACCAGAGCCACTCTAGCGCCTGGGGCAGAGGCCAAGGAGCCATCCCCAGCGCCCGGGCCATCTTTGCTCCAATGGAGCCTCGGCTGCGGGAGGGGAAGAGAGAGTCAGAGAGGAAGGAGAGGGGGAAGGGTGGAGAAGCAGATGGGCGCCTCTCCTGTGTGCCCTGGCCGAGAATCAAACCCGGGACTTCTGCACGCCAGGCCGACGCTCTACCACTGAGCCAACCGGCCAGGGCCCCGAACAGATTCTCAATCCCAGGCTCAGCCAACACTCCGAACCTTGTTTTCTGTTCCACGTTGGTTTTCACACAGCCCTTGCTTTTTGCCATGGCAACCCCCAGAAATCTCACTCCTCTAAGATATGATGACGTCATTGAAAGGCACACGGAGCGATGACGTTGAAACGGCGAACGACTCACACTGGTGGGACTTGCGTGGGCCGCCAGGTGCCACGTCGCGCTGCGTCTCCCTCCAGATTGTGACACAACCCCTGGCCCCTCTGAGCGCTGCGTACCTCGTGGCATCTCAGCACAGAAATCTGGGGGCCACAGGATAGGCGGCATGATTTCCTAGTATTTTATGTTCTAACATTTTATACATTAATAAATGCTACTCTCAGCATTGTGCTCTATCTAGCAGGGTCTGCAAACTTTTTCTGTCAAGGGCAAGACAATAAATATCTCCAGCTCTGTGAGTCATAGCGTCTCTGTGCAAGAATTCCACTGCAGGGGCCCAGATAAGGCGCAGATCACACAGGCACGACCGAGGGAGGCTGTGCTCCGAAGAGATTCAGTTGTGGGCTCTGACGCTGAATTGCATGTCGTTTTCCCATGCGATGTGATGATGTTCTTCTTCTGACTTGTTTTTAAACATTAAAAACATTTTTGAAGGAAGGAAAAATGGGAACCTACAGCCCTTTGTCTGCCAACGGCTGCTCCGTAAATTTCTGTTCTCGTTCGGTGTTACCTGTTTGCACTTGCCCGAGCCGCCGTGACCAGAGGAGCCCCCTTCTCACCGCCAGCGTCCTCGTCCTTAGCTGCATGTCACACACGTGTTTTCTGCATTGTTCATCAAAGGGCATTTAGAGTCCTCGGACTTCTGGCCATACAAATAAAGCTACAGGGAACATTCTGGTTCATGCCTCTGAGAATACGTACAAAACGTGTTCTAGGGTCTGCACCGAGGAGTGGGGGGGGGGGGGTGAGGGTTGTAAGTATGCTCTGAATCAATAGATAAAGCCAAATTGTTCTTCCAAGTACCAATTTCTACTAACCCCCAATTATTTATGAGATTTTGGTTTCTCCCCATTCTTCCCCACATTTGTATTATTAGATTTTCAAAGCCTTGCCAATCTGAGGGGAGTGAAATGGAATTTCATTATAGCTGTGAATGCAAACATATGTAAGGACATCTCAGAGCATTTGCGAATTGCCTATTTTCTTTCGGGCCGTTTTATTTTCTGACGAATTTTATAGCTGTTTTTTTTTATATATATTCTGAGTAGGAAGACTTTGCCACCGCGTGTTACAGATATCTTCTTCCCTGTGTGACTTATCTTTTAAATGTGTCCATTGTACCTTTTCTCTTTCCAACATTTTTCCCCCATGATTCCTGCTTTTGGGGTCATAAAGATTAATCTATATTAGCTTGTAAAATGTTGGCTCTTACATTTAGGTCTTTAATCACCTCGGAACTTATGTGTGTTTTTGGTGACTCTTTTTCTTAATTCGTACAATTTGTGCTATCTTCCTTCCTGGGAGATTCTTTCAGAGGTGGCTGTCAACCCCAGCCCTAAAAGGTGGGGGGATGGCCAGAAGCTTCAGAGATCTAAATCATTCGGGAACTCTGCTCGCCTCCTCCTGGGCCCCAGAGTGTTCAAAGCCAGCGCAGGCGGCTGTCAGCTGTTTCCGGCTGAGACCTGCCTCCGGAACTGCTTTTAAATCCATTCACCCTGGGGATGGGTGGGTCACCCTCCACTCTGCCTCCCCAAGAAAGAGAGGCCTAAAGCATGGTTCCTCCAGCTCTGCTTATCACCTGCAGAGATTAGGGACCTTCCAGAAGGAGTTCCAAGCGTCACCTCTCCCTGACTCTTCATCTGTCGATGCTTAGCATTACCTACCAGGGGTACCTGGTCTTTCTGGAGAAATGAAAATCTCTCCTCTTCCTGCCCATATTGATCAATTCTGAACATGTCGTAAAAGTGCCCTTTGAAAAAAAAAGGGTTTAAGTGCGGGCTCATCAGCTTAAGTGTAGGCTCACCAGCTTGAGCGCAGGGTCACTGGCTTGAGTGTGGGATCATAGACATGACCCTATGGTCACTGGCTTGAGCCCAAGGTTGCTGGCTTGAGCAAGAGGTCACTTACTCTGCTGGAGCCCACCAGCCAAGGCACATGTGAGAAAACAATAAAGGAACAAGAAAGAGTTGCAACGAAGAATTGATGCTTCTCATTTCTCTCTCTTCCTGTCTATCCCTATCTGTCCCTCTCTCTCTCTCTCTCTCAGTCAAAAAAGAAAAATGAAAGGGTTTAATTTTATAGTCAAATTCTATATTGTCTATTTACTCTTCTATTTTTATAAGATACTTTGGATAAAATTTCTTTTTGGAATACCAAACATTTTCATTTTATCTATTTGATTCATATGCTGTTGCTAATACATTCATTAAATATGAGTTAATCCAAACATGTTTTTGTGATAAGGAAGAAAGAATCTTTAGAATCAAGATAACGAAGTGAAGGCCTTTATGATCTGGCTCAACACAAAAAGAAATATACGATGGTAGCATATATTTTCTAGAATTGGTTTTCAGAAGAAAAATACAGAACAAATGAATAGTAAGTAACTACAAACTTACTATTAATAAACTCCCTTTTATTGTAGTAAAACAATGAAGAATTTTAATTAGAAGTTTAGCTTTTATTTGTTTTGTTTCTGGGATACATTTGGGATAAGAAATTATTAGAAATCATGGCCCCTCCTTGAGCCCATTTCTCTGCATCCCTACTAGGATGCCTACCATCCTGAATTTTGTACACTGATGATGTTCAGGGTTTTTGGTTATTGCTACCAACTTTCATATGTTCTTTTGTATATATCAAATATTTCATAAACATTTTTAAAAACTTAGGAACTGGTTTTTTTTAATTGAAGGGCATCAGATTTTACAACCTGATCTTTTAAAGCCTCAGTCGAATTAAGTTAAAGTAATACTGAGTTAGACTAATTTTGGAGGGATTCGTTTGGATATCAATATAGTTTATTGCTCATTTCTGCTACAATACATTGAAAATCAGTATAACAGAGATGATTTTCTTCTGAACAGCCATATTAGTTTGCAGGCTCCATGCCCTGGCTGGTTAGCTCAGTAGTAGAGCTTTGGCCTGGTGTGTGGAAGTCCCAGGTTCGATTCCCGGTCACAGTACACAGGAGAAATGACCGTCTGCTTCTCTGCCCCTCCCCCTCCCCTCTCTCTCTCTCTCTCTCTCCTCCTCCTCCTCCTCCTCCTCCTCCTCCTCCTCTCTCTCTCTCTCTCTCCTTCTCCTCCTCCTCCTCTCTCTCTCTCCTCCTCCCACAGCCATGGTTTGATTGGTTCAAGCAAGTTGGTCCCGGGGTCTGAGGATGGTTCCATGGCCTCACCTGAAGCACTAAAATAGCTCCGTTGCTGAGCAACAGAACAGCAGCCCTAGATGGACAGAGCATCTCTCAGCAGGAGGCTTGCCAGGTGGATCCGGGTCAAGGAACATGCGGAATCTGCCTCTCTGCCTCCCCTCCTCTCACTTAATTAAAAAAAAAAAAAAAAGACTGCAGGCTCCAGCCTCCTGGGTTTGAATTGCCCTCTGCCGATGTGCTGGCTGTGATCTTGGGTAGGTTGCTTAACCTCCCCTGATCCTGCTTTCTCTTTACATACCTTAAGGCTTGTTCTGGGGATGAAGTGCAGTGATTTTTTTAAAATTTTTTGAAGTGGGAAGCAGGGTGGCAGAGAGACAGACTCCCGCATGCGCCCAACCAGAATCCACCCAGCAAGCCCAACAGAGGGCGATGCTCTGCCCATCTGGGCTGTTGCTCCACTGTAACTGGAGCCATTCTAGCACCTGAGGTGGAGGCCATGGAGCCATCCTCAGTGGCCGGGCCAACTTTGCTCCAGTGGAGCCTTGGCTGTGGGAGGGGAAGAGAGAGATAGTGAAGAAGGAGAGGAAGAAGGCTGGAGAAGCAGATGGACACTTCTCCTGTGTGCCCTGGCCGGGAATTGAACCCAGGACTTCTACACGCCGAGCCAACATTCTACCACTGTGTCCCTTCTCTTTTAAAGGACATTATCTATAGAAGGGTTCTGAGTACTTCAGTCACCCACCTTTGGGTCAGGGGAATCCTTGTAGAAAGCCTTGTTTTACATGCTTTGCATAGTTACCAGGGAGGAAGCAAGACACTCTGCAACCCAGCAAATCCACAGGCATATGGTGTCCTCCAGGGCACTTCTCTCTCCCTACGCCTCACTCTACCCTGGAATGCAAAAGAGTAGAAGAAACTTAAACATGACAATTGTTGAGAAATACAGAGAGCCTTTGCAGTGGCCTTAAAATAAATAACATATGGTCTTAAAGTCAGCTGGCATATTTAACATCTAAAATGTACGCTCAGTGCCAAAAGGGTTGCTAACCAAAACATTAGGGAATTTGGCTCCTTATTTGGAAAAGATCATCACTGCCAAGGGGAGAAAGGCAAATCTTTTTGTGTTTAAAAAAAAAAAACACAAAAATGGAGTAGCCAAGTCAATTAGTATATGCTACTTTTAACCAAAACTATAGAGTCCATAAGTCCATCTACTGTAGCATCTGATTACACTTTAAATTGATTTGCTCCCATGAAAGTGTTAGTAAATAATGCAGAACTTACTTGGGCAGCTTTTATAAGTGATTTGCTGTGGTTGAATTTACAACTTGTCTTAAGTCAGAATATCATCAAGAGCCCAAGTCAAGGATTTCATTTAAAAAAAGAGAGAGAGAGAAAACTAAACTAAACTAAATTAGTTTGCATTTTAATGTAACCCTTAAATTCCAACCAGTTCTCATGAAATATCCCAAGAGCTAAAGCTGACCTGTATGTGATATGTTCTAATATATTTACCATGCCAAACACATCGTGCAAGAAAACAAACCAAAACAAGCTTTTCATGTAAAAGTCTTCTTCTCTCACTAAAGTATCAGGAAAACCATTTGGAATTTACAAAAATAATGTGGTATTGTGTCTTCTCTAACCTGCCCTTTTCGTTTAATACGTACAGGTTTCTAAGACTTACCCAAGTAGTTGCATCTAGCAGCTGTGACTGTACCGCCATTTATTTATCTGTTCTCTTGTCAACCGATACTTAAGTTGTTTCCAGTTGCTGTGTTATAAGAAATAAATGCTATGATGAGCAACCATTCTTGCTCTTACCTCCTGGTGTGCTTGTGCCAGAGTTTCACGTAGGGAAATTTCAAATATGTTGGTAACAGCCTACATACACATAATGCAAGACAATTTCAGAAATAACTTCCCTTCATTGAAGTCTTACTCTCATCCTCAGAGAAGAATCAGAAAATGTACCAAAGAGAAATTTCAAGTCATTGCTAATAAATTCATACAAAGATCATTGAAATTTTGTTCTAATGCTTTCATACCTCTATGTGGGTTTCTTTATAAAGGGCAGTTACCATATTTCCCCACGTATAAGGCACATCCTTTTTAGAAAAATATGGGTCTAAAAGCTGGGTGCGTCTTATATATTGGCTATAGATATTTTTACTTGCACTTCCTGCTTTTTTCACGCTTGTTTTTGAGCTCATTGTTGAAGACAGTGATTCATCATCAGACACAGATGAGGACAAGCTAATGCATGGGAGTTTTGACAGTGATGAGAAGTTGTATGAGTTTTGTGATGAATAAAACATGAGTTCAATAACTAGTTCAATAACTTTATTTAATACTTTTTTTTTTTTTTTTTCAAATTTCGGGCCCCAAAATTAAGGTGCGTCTTATACACGGGAGTGTCTTATACATGAGGGAATACAGTGTAATCCTATTGAGACGAGTTACTCAGTTTGATCTGGAGCACTTACGTAGAGAGCAATGTTCTGAAAAGAGTCAAACTTAAAACCTTCTCTCCTGTTCCGCTCTCCCCCGACCTCCCCCACCCCCACTGTCCCCTCTGGGGTCTTCACTGTCTTCCCTCTGTCTCCCTGGTGACAGCACTTCCTGCTGCCCTCTCATTCTTCCCTCCTTCTGTTGGGTACTTGTTCTCTCCAAGGCTCTGATGATGGTCACTTCTTACTTTTCCATCTGACAGGGTTTCTTCCCTCCTCCTCCTTGAAGCACTCCCCAGACATCAGCCTGGCCGGCTGGCCTCCGCCTTCGGCCCCCAGGGGCGCTTCCTGCGCTGTCTCTCCTGCTGCAGCGCCATCTTCTCTAGACCTTGCGGTGCCCCAGGGCCCGTCCTCAGATCCGTTCCTCGCCTGCCTGTCTTCCCGCCCCGTACTGTACTGGCCATCTCCACACTCATCCTCTGGCCGGGACCTTTCCTCGACCGCAGGGCTCAGATACCCAGATGCCTCCTCAGATTTAAAATCCCTGAACCATCACTTGGATTCCATTTCCTCAGGTCTCAAACCTGCTTCCCCATCTCAGTGAGTGGCAGTTTCCTCCTCCTTGCCTCCTTTTGTAGCCACACCCCACACCCAGTCCATCAGAATGGATATGACCCAACCACCTTTGTCATGGGCCGCCTCACCTGGTCCCCGTCTCCACCATCTCTGCCTGAGCTTTGTATCAGCCACCCCCAACCCCATCCTGACCACGGGATCTGTTTTTGTCATGCCACCAGAGTAGTCCTTTTGAAGCATCGGTCAGCCCCCGCCCACCTCCCCTCACACCCTGCAGGGTTTGGTCCTGCCTTGCCCTCGGCCTGCCTAGCGCCTGGTTTGGAGACGTTGGTCCAGGCCTCCGTCTGCATCAGGACCTTTGCACCTGCGCTGCTGGCACACTCAGAGCTTTCATAACCACATGGCTGGCTCCCTGCCTCATTCAAGCCTCTGCCTGTGGCGGAGGGGCCTGTGTGCATGCCCGCGGAGAGCACAGGGCCCTCCCTCCCGCACGGGTTTCCTGCGCTGCTGCCTCCGCCGACGCATGTGTGTTCACATGCTGTCTGTTCCTCCTCCTCCCCCTCTTCCCCCTCCTCCTCCCCCTTTTCCTCCCCCTCCCCCTCCCCCTCCTCCTCCTCCCCCTCCTCGTCCCTTCTCCTTCTCCTCCCCCTCTTCCCCCTCCTCCCCCTCCTCCCTCTCCTCCTCCCCCTCTTCATCCCCCTCCTTCCCCTCCTCCCCTCCCCCTCCTCCCCCTCCTCCTCCTCCAGGACATAAATCCACAGCATACTGAGACTCTTGTCCCTTCTGTTCACTGCTGTATCCCCAGCTTCCGAGTAACTATCTAATACACATCTCCCCAATTCAAAGAGCCCATCTAGGAAACTATAATAGTTTCCCCTCAGAAGTACGAGAATTACCAGCTTGGGTTCCAGGGACGCGCCCGGTTCAAATCCTGGCTCTGTTCCGTATCAGCTCTGGGATTCTGAGCGATTTCTGTAGCCCAGTATGTTCTCAGACTTAACACACCCATTTCCTCTTTTTATACAAATACTAAAGTGAAACTCTGGTGCTATAACTTTCTATCCATAATTTCAAAAACACAGTCAAATGTGTTAGTAGTGATATAAAAATATGTTGTGATAACAATTTGTATTTCAGTGTGTATCAGAAGAAATATTGCAACTATACTAGAAGGTATTCTGAGTGGTCAAGTGCTTGCAAATATGTCAGTGCACGGGACAGCCACAAGTGCAGAAGGATTCGTGTGTTGTTGGCAACTCAGAAGGCACAGTGGTGACTGGCATTGGGCGATACAATTTCTGAAAAATTGAACAGCTCTTAGTGAAGTTACTGGGAAAAAAGTGAAAGAAAGAAAGAAAGGTTCATCTTCCCTCGGTGTTCATTCGTGTGTGCATTCCTTGAAAGTCCAGTACATATCGATAGCCTGAAAAAATATTTTTCATTTTATATTAAACCGATTGGGGGAGGGTTCTATCTTTATATCATCATAAACAGGTTTTTCTCCTGCAGGAGTGTCTGGAGGGAGATGTTGCGTGGCAGGGACCCACCTTTGTGGGACTGTCCTACGCACTGCAGGATGCCCAGCACCCGGGGCCACTCACCAAATGCCAGCAGCCCCTCCCAATCACAGAGAGGCCAGATGGACCCTCTCCACAGGGAGCTGACAACCCTTCCACACCCGTGTTCTTCCTGTAAAGCTGGGGGAAATGGCAGGACCTGACACCTAAGGCAACTTTACAGAAACGATGTGTATGAACCGCATGGGGCATTTCTTGGCATGGAAAAGTCTTTGCTGTTACTTTGTCAGTAGTAACAAGAGTGCACTTTCCTTGAGGACCTGCCTGGTGCTGTACAGTGTTTGTATGTGATAATGGCGTTGGGACATAGTTACCAGGAATTTGAACCTATGCACCTGACCTCAGGGACTTTCCTCTTACCATTATGCTTTGCCAATTTCAAAACGTTTGCTTTCATTCCGTATTATCATCTCATAGCACTGTGCATAGCACATAACAGGCACTATATAAATGTTTTTGTGCATGAAAAATTACTACTACACATCAGTTTACTGAATCACTTATCTACTGGTAAACATGTCCAAATTTCCACTTGGCTTTTTATGGTGAATTTGGGCACATTTGCTTAATGGTTTGTTAAAGCAATAATTAAATAAATTTATTAAAAGAATAATTAAATTAAAAAAAGAGTAAAATGTTTTGAACAAAGTTATGAAAGACATTTTGAACTTCTAACCTGACGTTCACCGTTTGCATTTTCAAAATTCAAATTTATTTTCAACAATGTATCTAGCCCATCCCTACTTATGGTTTATATATATATATTCTAAGTAATAATGTGCTCACAATGTAGTTCTGCTTACCATCATAAAATGTGGAATTAAACAGGACCCTTGTCAAAACATTGTCTTGCAGAGATTAGTGCTATGAAAGTTAACATAAAATGACTTTAAAATGTGATCCAGAGGTTCAACTTGAGTCTTAAAATTCATAAATGACATAGGCTTTTTGAGAAGTTTTTTTTTTTAAATATCCATTGCATGAGGGTGGAGGGATGCATTCAGGGCAACACTAGAATCTATGTAAACACAATAAATTAAAATCAATAATAAAAAAAAGAAAAAAAATATCCATTGCACAATGACTTTTACATTTACATTTACATTTAAAAGTACATTTGAAAATTAGAAGTACATGTAAAAATTACATTTTAAAATTAAAAATATGACGGCTCTTTTACCCCAGCTTAGCTGAGACCCTTAGCCTGAAAAGAGTTAAATGACCCTCACCCAATACATAAACTGTCATTTAGAAAATTGCAGTGAGAAGAGGTTGTTTTTAAGCTTTAACAATGTTTTCATAACTACAAAGTTACAACATTGTATTGCTATTCTCACACAAAGAAAATGTAATAGAATTTTGAGCAAGAACTATTAAGACTTTGATCATTACTAAAGGAATAGATGATCCTTTCGTGGACTTTTTCCATCTCTTGGGGGGGTAGAGAAAGAAACATTGATTATTACTGCTCTCTAAAAGTCTCAGTTCTCACCAGCTTCAACCATAAGTGTTGTTTTAACCATTAATACAATACTTCGATACAAATAATATCAATTAAAAAGTACCTAGACTGTACCCAGTTGGCTCAGTGGTAGAGGGTCGGCCCAGCAAGTGGAAGTCCCAGGTTCGATTCCCAGCCAGGGCACACAGGAGAAGTGCTCATCTGCTTTTCTACCCTTCCCCTTCTCCTTCCTCTCTGTCTCTCTTCCCCTCCAGCAGCCAAGGCTCCATTGGAGCAAAGTTGGCCCAGGTGCTGAGGATGGCTCCATGGCCTCCATTGGAATAGCTCCAAGGCACTGGAATGGCTCCAGAGTAAACAGAGCAACACCCCAGATGGGCAGAGCATCGCCCCCTGGTGGGCGTGCTACTGGAACCCGGTCCGGCGCATGCGGAAGTCGGTCTGACTGCCTCCCCACTTCTAACTTCATAAAAATACCAAAAAAAAAAAAGTACCTAAAGTTTTAAGAAGAATTATCCTGTACAGTTCAAAATAAAGCAGAGTGAAGTAGCTTTAGGGATGCAAGAGATATCTCAGTGGAATGATAAAGACCTCCTGCGATAGAAGAATTTAAATAGAATTGTAAAACAGAAACGGACAGTCAGCCTCCTGTTAACTAGTGAAGCCCTTACAAGGCACGCTAATGTATTTAGGAACAGGACAAGAATGCTTACAATCACCACTATATTCATCATTATTCTGGGAGTTCCAGCCAATGTCATAAAACAAGAACAATTACAATGTATAAATATTGGAAAGGAAGAGACAGATTTTTCAGGTTTTTTATATGTAGTATGATTGTATAGCTAAAAAATTCAAGTCGCTTATTTCAAGTAATAAAATTTTGGTTGGCTAGTTGGATGCAATGTAAATATGTACAAATCAATAGGTTTCTTTTATATCAGCAATAAAATCTGATGTTGTAATGGGGAAAATATCTTATTTTTATGTATCCCTCAGACTATAAATGCCTAGGAGTAAATGTAACAACAAATGAGTGTATAGAAGAAGAAAAAAACTATAAAACTTGATTAAAAGACACAGAGCAAGACCTGAATCAATGATGAGGTACACACCATGTCCTTGGATGGGAATAATCGGTGTTGAACAATCATTATTCTTCTCTCAAACTAACATGTACATGACTATAAAATTACTATACTAAACCATGCTGTACTTTTCAATACTATACTATATTATATAGTTACCATTAAAGCTGTGGAAGAAGATGAGCTTCCTAATTAAATTAATAACATTTGTCTAAATTCTAGAAGAACAAATTATTGAGAGTAGACCAAAAAAAATTTGTTTTAAATAATGATGGATGACTTACCTAACTCTAGATCAAAACAAGATAATATTGCCACAATAATAGATACACATATATAAAAACCAGTATCAAAAGAACACCCTGGAAGCCCTGGCCAGTTGGCTCAGCGGTAGAGCGTCGGCCTAGCGTGCGGAGGACCCGGGTTCGATTCCCGGCCAGGGCACACAGGAGAAGCGCCCATTTGCTTCTCCACCCCTCTGCCGCACTTTCCTCTCTGTCTCTCTCTTCCCCTCCCGCAGCCAAGGCTCCATTGGAGCAAAGATGGCCCGGGCGCTGGGGATGGCTCTGTGACCTCTGCCCCAGACGCTAGAGTGGCTCTGGTCGCAATATGGCGACGCCCAGGATGGGCAGAGCATCGCCCCCTGGTGGGCAGAGCATCGCCCCATGGTGGGCGTGCCGGGTGGATCCCGGTCGGGCGCATGCGGGAGTCTGTCTGACTGTCTCTCCCCGTTTCCAGCTTCAGAAAAATGAAAAAAAAAAAAAAGAAAAAAAGAACACCCTGGAGAGTATCCTTAAGTAGACTGTTTCATAATATGTAGAAATTAATTATTTCAAACAGACATTTCAAAATAGTGGCAAATGGATGGACTAATGATTCAATGAGATTCAGAAATTTAGCTATTAATTCCGTTGTTTGATTTTGTTAAGAGAGAGAGAGAAAATGGATTTGTTGTTCCACTTATTCATGCATTCACTGGTTGATTCTTGTATGTGCCCTGACCGGGGATCAAACCCACAACCTTGGCGTATCTGGATGATGCTAACAACCCCAGCCAGGGCCTGGCTCTTAGTTTTAAAACATAAACTTTAGGCCCTGGCCGGTTGGCTCAGCGGTAGAGCGTCGGCCTAGTGTGCGGAGGACCCGGGTTCGATTCCCGGCCAGGGCACACAGGAGAAGCGCCCATTTGCTTCTCCACCCCTCCGCCGCGCTTTCCTCTCTGTCTCTCTCTTCCCCTCCCGCAGCCAAGGCTCCATTGGAGCAAAGATGGCCCGGGCGCTGGGAATGGCTCTGTGGCCTCTGCCTCAGGCACTAGAGTGGCTCTGGTCGCAACATGGCGACGCCCAGGATGGGCAGAGCATCGCCCCCTGGTGGGCAGAGCGTCGCCCCTGGTGGGCGTGCCAGGTGGATCCTGGTCGGGCGCATGCGGGAGTCTGTCTGACTGTCTCTCCCTGTTTCCAGCTTCAGAAAAATGAAAGAAAAAAAAAAAAAAAAACATAAACTTTAGAGTTGTGTTATCACAATAGAGAGATTAAAATTTTAATGTAAAAATTAAAATTCAAGCTTCAAGAAAAAATGTTTAGTATTAAAGAAATCAAGTTGCAAAACCATATTTATAATATATGATTGGGAGGAGCCAAGCAGCTCATTTAGTTAGAGCATTGTCCTGATATGCCAGAGGTTTGTGGGTTCAATCCTGGGTCAGGACTCATACAAGAATCAGCCAATGAACGCATAAATAAGTGGAACAACAAATTGATGTTTCTTTCTCTGTCACTTTCTCCCTCTTTCTTTGTTTCTCACTTTCTTTTTAAAATTAACAAATAAGCTTAAATTTTTTTAATTATGTAATAACTATCTACTATATGAAATGAGAAGGTATGAAAGAAGTATACCAAATAATTACTTTTATTTATCTGTGTGAAACAGGTTCATTGTGACTTTCGCTTTCTACTTTTTTTTTTTAGTAGTCTTGAAATTTTTACAGTTAGAATGTGTTACTTTTGTTTTAAAAAAGAAAAAATTGACATGAAAAATCTGAAGTAATTTGACATGCAGAGTTAGGGAGAAGCAGTCGAGGCAGCGTGCACAGACTAAGCAAACGGATGTGGGGGGAGAGGTGCTGGGGGCTTCGGGGGACAGTCTCCCGGCAATAGAAGATGTGGGGAGCTGAATTTCATGGGGACATGACGTCATTTTGGAGGGGAATAAATGATCATCTGAAATGTTATGCTTTCAATTACCTGTGGAGATAAATTGACAATTTTTAAATAGTGGTTCCAATAAGATGCTCCTGAGATGTCACATGAGGCGACCCCTGAAGAATGTTTATGACACAATCCAATGATGCAGGACAGAGGTGGGAGAAAATTCGGTCAACACAGAGACAGCGCAGACAAGATGAACTGGAGTTATATCCTCCACCTCCTTAGAAGTCCTGGAGAAGAGTTAGTGGCGTTTCTAATCCATGAGGACTTCCAGAATGGTTCTGTAAAGTGTTACCAGGACTCCACTGGAAGAAGGTGTTTCTTTCCAACCCCCCCCCCCCCCCCCCATCAGACAGGTCATTCGCTGAAGAGAGTAAGTGAAGGCGAGGAGAGGTCAAGGTTTCATTCAGCGGGGACTCCCTCCCCGGACTGGACTCCAACAGCAGTTAGGGAGGAGCTGCTCTGCCACTTGTGGGCCTTTCCACTGCTGAATGAAGAAGCAGATTGCGGAATTTTAAGTACAGTCTAACGTGTCTTAAACCCACAGGAACAACACTGTTTCCTTTATGCCTTTTACTTACGTAGAAGTATGAAAACACGCCCTGAATCAGCACCAGGCTCATAAGAGGGGAGGGGGACACTGCAGCTCCGTCTCTGCTCTTCTGGTGGCAGAATATTAGTGTTAGTTAGAAACGCGTGGTGGGAGAGGCGGATGGAGAAGGGAATGCGGGTCCGTAATCTAGGGGACAGGCAGAGGCTAGAGCCGTAGATTGGCACCGGTTATTGGTATGTGGCCAAGCCTTGACTGGAGCTAGAGCTAAATCTGGATCTTAATAGTCCTGTTTCGTTCAGCGGCTTTCGGTTACTTTCCAGCAGGAGTGTGGTTTGCATAGAGATAGCTACCCGCATTCTCCGTGTCTCTTGGGATGAGCGGTGGAGGTGTGGACAACAGCTGACGGGAGGAATCGGGCCGACTGACTGGGCCAGGGTGAGACGTGCCCTCTGCACACTGAACTGGGAATAAGGAGCAAAGCCGTGAGATTTCCCAGTGGTTCCCACAGTAACCTGCTCTCCAGGGGCAGTAAGGACGGCTCCCACACCCACTAAATACTCCTTTTTCCACACTGGGATGTGCGGCACGTACCAGTAAATGGGTTTTATTTCATACGTTCAAGTGTTTAGCACACAAACATCCCAAACTTCAAACACCAGTCAGCTGAGGACCTTCTTTTGATTCCTAACCCCATCTTGTTTAGTCCTTTTTTTTCTTTGTTTTAGGAAGTTGCATAAATGTTTTGGCTGACTGTGGATCATTTTTACTTTTAAGAGTCAGGTTATACTGTGATGATATAACTTCTAAAAAAAAAATGTTTAAAACTACTTTGAAAATAGCTTTTGGCCTCCAAAAGCCATTTCTTTGTCACACACACTCACAGAGGAGGTAGAATTTAGAGTGAGACCAGACCTTGCAGTGTGATGAGCAGGAAAGCTGGAGTCCCACACGTGTATTCTGTGCTACTGCAAACTGACACACGTGCTGGTGCCTGCTGTCTTGATTTAATTCTGTGCCTGGAGCTTGTGAACAGACTCTCCCAGTTACCTTCAGTGGTGTAGCATCTATCAAAGAGTTACGACCGCATTTTCAGCCTTCAAAATTTCAGCATCCTCGCCAGCAAAAGTTGGAGCAAATCTCACATCTTTTCTAAATTAGAATTGTAATCTTGACTTCAGCCCCAGAGTTACTATAATGTGGAGAAGGAGAACACTGCATAATGTTCAAATAATGAAATGATAGAAATAAGAAATGTTATAATGTTTCTAAGTAGGCTCCATTTTTACAAATGAATCAGTTAGAATTATGTTCGCCAACAAATAATAGCAACAGTGAAAAAAGGTGAAAGAGAAAAGAAATGCACACTCTCTTTTCAGGAGCCGTCCTCAAAGTCACATACAAAACTTCTGTTTATATCTTATTAATAACATTGATCACACTGTCATACCTAGCTGCAAGAGAAGCTAAGGCATTTTCCAGTTTTTCTAGGACTCCTTCAAATAGAAAAGTGAGTTGCTAATCCACCATTAGCATGACATTGTTCTAGAGGTTTTTCTAGACACTTGAGTTAATGCCAAGTAATCCATGTCACTGTCTACATTTCCTTTTGACATCTGCCAGGTGGCCAGGCAAGGTTCAGGAGAGCAGATCTCAAATCTTATTTTAATGTTAATGCCTTGAGGACATGCTCCACATTAGGTTAATTGGCAAGATCGGGATACAGGAGTGTCTTTAGAGCATGCCGCTCACTATGTTGAAAAGAAAAGCTGTCGGCAGAGATGCTTTCTTTGTGGGGACAGCCCGTGACTGTCCTTCAGGAATCCATCTCAGAAATTTGCAAGCCAGATGGACATCATGAACCCTTGTTTTAATGCTTACCTTTTGCCGGTATAATAAACATAATAATAAAATATCTGAATATATTTAGGATTTTCCTGTATAATACAAATAATCGTACTTTTATCAGCTGTTTCACCACCCAAATTGTAGCCCCTTCTAGCTTAAGGCCAGCCTGGGGATCCGCTAAGAGGGGGGAAGAGAGATGGAGAAATGAGGGTTTGTTCTTTGTTCAGACAACTTGAGAGTCACACCAGACTCTGGTTTTAGCTCTTTCTGGGCTTACGGATAGGGCAAAGATGGAGAGCTGGGAACATGAGAATTATTCCTGTCGCTTTATTACCTTTTCCTTATAAAATATCTCTGACTGAATATCTCTAGGGCACCAATCCTCTGTCAACTTGTAGAGAGCTCGCCAGGAACATCGACTACAGTGAAAATGGGGAAAAGATCTTCTTCTCATCAAATTTCCCAATAATATATCAGTAATACTATATTCCTAATAATATATTCACTTTATAAAGAGAGAGAAATAGGTTATCTTGAAAATAAGCCAGAGAAAAGATATGCTCATGCCTCCTTTTCAAGGCTGTTATCTTTAGTTTGAGGGTTTTTTTTACAAAAGTCAATCTGAGTTCCTGGTGGTTTTTTAACCTGTCTTCATGTGTTCTGTTAAACTGAATCTTTTTAAGGTTAAAATACACTACCGTCCATGTCAAACTGAAGAGACATGGGCCAGTTCTTGCCTCCACGCCCAAAAATAAAGCCACGGGATCCGTGAGAGTGACGCGGCATCTGTGACCCTCAGACGAGTAGCTGGGTGATGACACTGCAGAGAGGGGTTGTGCCTGGGGGCTGCAGTGCTGTTTGCACCAGTGCTGAGCAGACGGGCGGGGCCTGAGTGACCACTAAACTGAACTCATCTTTCTTGTGGGAGACCGGGAGCCCTAGACATGACCAGGCCAGCAGGTCAGTCTTTTCCCTCCCGAGATAAGAAACCTGCTAGATGGAGTCTAGGCCAGTGACTCTTGGATGTTTGGGCGGAAATACTTTTTATATCACAACTGTGTGTGTAGGTGTGTAAGAACTGAATCAAGTGTCTTATGAAACAGTGCTGCTTTCTCTTACTATGTGTGATATAGCCCAATATTTCCCTCCCGTTCTTGATATTTTCATAATGCTAGTTGCACCCCGCTATGATAGTCTCCCCTTAGCCACAGTTTGACTTGCTGTGGTTTCAGTTATCTGTGGTCAACCATGGTCCGATTAGATTAAGTGGAAATCTCCTGGAATAAATGGTTCCCAAGTTTTCAATGGTTCTCTCTTCTGAGGAGCACATTGAAATATCCTGCTGTCTTGCCCCATCCTACCCAGGACGTGAGTCATCCCTCTGTCCAGCATCTCCAGCTGTAGACGCCCCGTCCCGTTAGTTACTTAGTCGTCTCGGTGATCAAACTGACTGTCCTGGTGTCGCAGTGCCTGTGTTCAAGTCACCCTTATTTTACTTACCACAAAGCGCAAGAAAGAATAGTGATGCTGGCAACTCAAGATGTGCCCAAGAGAAGACATAGAGTGTTTCATTGTGAGAAGGTGAAAGTTCTCAACTTCATGAGGAAAGAAAAAAAAAATTGTATGCTGAGGTTACTAAGGCCTATGGTAAGAATGAATCTTCTATCTGTAAAATTGTGAAGAAGGAAAAAGAAAGTCATGCTCGTGTTGCTGTCCCACCTCAAACTGCAAGCGTCACGGCCCCAGGGTGTGATAAGTGCTTAGGTAAGCAGGAAAGGCATTCAATCTGTGGGTGGAAAGCATGAACAGAAAACATGGGGGGGGGGGGGTCCTATCCGAGGTTTCAGGCATCCTCTAGGGCCTGGGACTGTATCTGCAAGGATTAGGAAGGACTACTAAACAGTGATTTAGTGACACATGAATGGTTTTCTACCTTCAATTCAAAAATCCCTGCTGTGCCTGCTTGTATTTAGTAAATATACTGTAGAATCTGCCTACTTTCATGTGTTCAATGTTTTCCCTCTGTCTCAATTTCTTCTATAATCGAAGTTGTCATACTAGGAATGGAGGTCTATTTAATCTGTTTTCAAACTCAGTCGTCGTAGTTTCACTTGCTATGACGTTTATACTTTCTTCCTTGCCTGGGTTTATTTCCATAAACCGCTCCCTAAAACGTGTTCGGTTTCATCTTTCCGTCATTTCAGCGTAAGGCGTGTGAGCAGCAGGGCTTTTCAGATTTCGTTTCTGTTTCGCGTTATCTTCCGAGCGTCCAGTTCTCAGGGCTGTGAGAGAGCCGCTCTGCCCCCGCGCAGTCATCCGCATTCCCCGGACTCCAGCCGGGACTTGGGGACGCCACGTGTTTGCTGAAAACGGAAGGGTTAAAACCCTGCTCATAGCAATCACGCTGGACAAATGTGCATGATCTCTACAAGAAGATGGGAACTCTTTGGATAATAGGTCCGGGAATTCAGTTCGGTTGGATTTTTTTCTAACGGGAGTAAAAAAAATAACATGTATAATTTAATTTTTATTTGAAACCTTTTTTTCTAAAATTAAATTTCACTTTGGCCAAAATCTCTGTACAAAACAAGATTTTAATGATGGTTCCAAATCATGTGAACCCGTGTCTGTCACTAATTAACTCCATAAAGGGAGGAAATTCTAGGTCCTGACATCAAAACACACCTATATGGTGTTACTGGTATTTTCAAAGTTTTCATTACTGCCAAAAACCTATGGCTCCAGTGGACCTGTGTCCTTTTCATACTTTGCTTGTCTTCTTCTCTTCCTCCAAATAAACCCCCATAACTTTCTCATGTGCTCTACATGAGGACCAAACTGCCTCTAATAAGTGTAAGCACTGTCACCAACAAAATGGTGGGAAAGAGGAGGGGCACATGCTACTGTTAGTACTAGTATTAGTATTAGTATTAGTACTGATATTAGTATTAGTACTAGTATTAGTGTTAGTACTAGTATTAGTATTAGTACTAATATTAGTATTAGTACTAGTACTAGTATTAGTATTAGTATTAGTATTAGTGTGTGGGGTTTTTTACTGGTTTCTTCTTCCTCTAGGTCCCCCAAGCTGTGTCGCTTGATCTGTGTACTCGATGGAAATTTGACGCGAAGACGTTTAATAAAATCAAAGAGGAGCTTAGATTAAGTAGACAAATCCCAAACCGCAAAGGATTTCATTTTTTTGTAACATTTTATAGACTTGAGATGAGTTGGAGCCACAAGATTACTGTGTTCTAAGCGCAGTTTTGTTTTGTTTTTCGGCTGTAGTAATAAGGTTAAGCTTCCCTTGTAATCAGTTGAATGGTTCATCCTGGTTTCCTTAGTTTCCTTTTAGTAAATGAAAAAAAATAATTAAAAATCCTCAAAGGCTAGCCCACCTTAAGCTCCAGTTCAGAATTCATGTGCTTCTGTGACTTTGAACTCCACTCTCCCTGAGTTGATCTGCAGGCAGCTGTAGCCGAGTAGACGTGTTTACATAGGGCAGAAAAGGCAGTTTGCAGAATCCAGTTTCCATTGCCTTTAGCGTTGTTCAGGAATTATATCCCACAGTGCTTCAGAATGAAATCCAGTCCAGCCTCTCTACCTTGCTTCTTGAACAAAAGCTTTATTTTTATTTCTGGTGTGTCGTGAGAAATTAAAAGTGCTGACTGAATGAAAACTACAGTTTTTTTTTATTCCTCCCTCTGTTCGTAAGAAATTCTTCTGAGGATTAAGTTAGCAGAATCTGCCTGGAGCAGATGTATGTCTTATCTCAACCCATTTTAAGCCAAGCTGATTGTGAGGACTAGCTCTTCTGTGAGAACTCTCACAGTCCATAAATTCAAGTTCGTGTCCAAAAGTAATGGGAAACTCAATGTGTTTTATATTTGCTCTGTATGTTTGTTGTGTGTATCACGGAAAGAAAAATTATTGCCATTATAAAGTGGTCATGAAACCTGAAAGTTCTAATCTTCGGAGTACACATAGAATAAAGGACCCCTTGGTGACCCAGCAAGCTGGAAATTCAATTTGCAATTCTGGTGACGATATTCAGGCATGTCCAGTGGCCAGAAACCCTAGGAAAAGTTATCTTGGTGTTTGCACTTAACTCTCAGAGTCCAAAGACTATTTTCCCCAGTGTAAAAGCAAAAATGAAAATTTCAGATCTGAAAATATTAGTTCCCTTGTCTCCCACTCACTGCGTGCTCGCGGTGATAACAGGAACGCGTGGTCTGGGAATTAGAAAGCCCAGGCTGGAGAGTTGGAGATGCTCCCGTCCCCAGCCAGTGATGGGAGGGCGGATGCCTGGGTGGAGGAGGCTGGGAAGTCCGGGCTCGGGGTCTGACTCACCTGGTTGGAAGCTGGTGAAATGCCTCCTGGCCCTCAGGAGACTGTTTGGTTCTCAGGGGCAGAGACTGTGGGGTGAGTATTTTTTACCAGGGGGCCTATTTCTGCTGGAGCTGGTGCCACACCCAGAGGGAACAGGTCTTCGAGCTTCCTCCCCCCAGAGGTCTGTCTTTGTCCACCAGTTCCGCTCCCTGCTGCTGCCCAGCGAGCGGTGCTGTTGGCACGGCGACGGAGAACGCAGAGAGGACCATGATGTGTCCTCCCTAAGTGAACTGCTCCGAGAGAGAAAACAAATTTCCGGATTCAGTCAAAAAAAAAAGAAAAATAGCATGTCATGATGAAGAAGACTCTGGATTACCTACTTTTTGTGGTCACAGCAGGGCCATGTTGCAGTTAGAAAATAAGTCTGGGCACACCTGTCAGAGTTCAGGAAGAGAATTGAGAGCTTCTTCTGATCAAAATACTGCCGTACAGGGTGTGAGGGTTTTCACTGGCACCAGAACGCACCAGCAGTTGAGCTTGAGAAAGGCTGTGTGATCCGTGGCCACACTGAACAGGCACATGGGAAGGACACCCACTTAGACGGTGTTCGGAGGGGCTTTGGTTTCAGTCCATCCAGGCTGTCATCGTATAGTTGTGTGACCGTGTTGAGATGCTCTGATCCTCAGCTTCCTAAGCTGTAAGCGGAGGGTGAAGAGAGATCATAGGTGATGGAGAGTGAAATGAGACCGGGATGTCTATACGTACGTGCCTGGCTCATCAACAGCCTGTAAATGTTAGTTCCCGCCTCTCCTTGTGCAACGGTCTCTGAGGGGAACAGCTCTTTTCCTTCATATATGTCCCTGCTTAGCGAGAAGACTGGCCATGGCCATCACCTGTGTCATCCCATTGTGTTTCTTTCTATCCATCCCTCCCTGCTTCTTTATGCAGATAGTGCAGCTGTCACCAGCAAGACGCTACTTGTCATCACCAGGAACTGCCAGGCTGTCGTGAGTGCCCTGTTGACGCTGCACAGGAGACTGCTGAGTAGAATTTTTACTGTGATTATTCATATATCAGGACCTTATGGTGTATAAGGTTATTATTAACATCATAATCTTGTACAGTTTGTTTCATTTTTACATCTAATACATTTGTAACATTCCCAGAAATAGTATCTAAAAAGTTCAAGCCTCCTTTGTTATGATTGAATGACAGTAGAGCGTCTCAATTGCAGTTGGCGTTATTCATGGTTAATTCTGGTGTGTTCTTTGTTGATTTGTTTGTTTGTTTTGGGGGTGTGACTCCCCTGTGCACTATTTAATGTGTAGCGGCATCCCTGGCCTCTGCCTACTCAATGCCAGTTACAACAACCACAAGTGCCTCCCAACATTGCCAGATGTCCCTGGGGGTCAGAGCTGTCCCCAGATGAGAACCGCTGACCTGCACTTACGGCGTGCGATTCCATAGAAATGGGTTCAGTAAAGGTACGAACACCTGAGACCGTTCAGAAGTAAATGAGAAACTGAATTTAATTTTTAAAATACCCAGAGGAAGGCAAGCAAGAAAAAGTGATAAAGGAAAGGGCAGAAGGACGTAATTAATTCATCTCTCTCGTCGTTGTCATGTTCCAAGGGTACTGCTTCCTCACAAAATGAAGACACGAGTACATCGATGGTTTTCAGCGCCAAGCAGAATAACAGAAGTCCAATAAAGTGGTGAATGGGAAGTTTTTCCCTAAATTCTGAAATGTGTGTGTTTAATCAAGAGCGCTTTTGAGTGGCATGCCAAGGGGCGGGAAGTGTGTAATGCAGATAGCAGAGCTGTGGGGCGGGGGACGCCGCGGTGGGCTCTTATCCCAAGGTGGTCACTTGCCCGGCACACAGGAACACCGAAGAGGTTCATTCCCTTATGGCTCTAGAATTTCTTGAATCCGTAATTTATAAGGCCTGCTAATTTAAAAAATTAACAGATCATTGATAACTTATCCAAGTCCTAGTTGTCACTGAAAGTTTCTTCTGTGTGTACTGCAAATTGGGGACACGCTAGAATAATTTGAGGTATAAAAATCATCTCTCTGCCCCATGGAAGGGTTTCATAGACATCAGATGTGCCTCCCAGGAGTGTGCAGTTGTTTGTTGTTATTTCTGATCGGTTTGGACAATATGACGCAGGTGCTGTAGCGGACCAGCACGAGAAGCCCACCGCCTGTTGTCCAAGGTTGGTTTTCACTCTCCGGCTGAACCCAAAGCTCTGTTTCCTGTGCAAATAGTGTTTGTCCACAGATTCAGTCCCTCCCCATCCTGGCCCACTGATACTTCCTTTCTGAGCAAACTATGGGGTTTAAAGTTTGAATTAAGCCATGCTACAGAATTACTATCTAAGAGCTTCTGTGCTTACACAGTAAATCAGGCAGGGTTTCCTGTTTTCATTCACGTATTAAGTTGACTAGCCATAACCTTATACTCCCCCCTACCCCCCGCCTGAAAGAGACTGCCAAGACAAATAATTGTTGTGGCATGTGCAAACATTTTCTTGCAAGCCTTTTTTAAATATGCAGCTTCCAGAAGTGTACATTATATGCTTTTCAGGAACGCCAAGTCCGAGTAAGTGTGCTTGCTTCACGACTCAAGAACAAGTCCATGTTAAAATCAACGTTAAATATCTCTTCAGCCCATATCTCTTTTATAAGGTATTAAGAGCAACGAATGGAAAAAGGGGACACATGCTTATTTCAGATCATAAGAAAGGTTAACTTGCAGGTTGTCTATGTTGACAATTCCTAGGAAGTGCCTAGGAAACAGAACCCGCTGATAAGAGTGGCTTGTCCCCTTCTCACATCAAGACCCCCTGAGGTACTAATTCACAGACACACAGCACCCCACCTCGTCTGTTTCATACTTGTTGATGACACCTTATCAAGTGTTCTCACTGCTGTAATTACTGATCGCCCAGCAGCTTACCTTTTCCACACCCTCTGTTTTCTTTAGCAGCCTGGTTATTTGAAAGCAAATAGCACCGTGATTACATAGTTGCAGACGGTTTTCAAAGTATAAGAATTTGGCACTTGCTCCTGTTTTCTTCACGTTATTTGCCTCCATATTTCCTTTGCATTTGGAAGCCACAGTCCCCGGACCTTTATTACTGCATCCTGTTTTCTTCCCTAACTGAAGTTCTCTGTGTTATGACTTTTTTTTTTCCAATTTGTCTCTTAAAATATGAATTTAAGTGTAGCTGGCCTATCTAGACATTTGAGCTGCCTTATCTTTCTCAGATTTGACATTTATACCTCTTATTAAAACTGTTTTGTATTTTAAGAGAGAAAGAGAAGTCTGATAGGGAAGTGTAAGAACACTTAATTCTGTCTAATTCTGCGTTGTATGCCTAGCTATCTTTCTCCATTGAGTAACGGAGAAATAGTTTCTTCACTCTAATAGTCTCTTCATATCTTGGTTAATTCGTTTATATGTGCCCAGGGACAGTGTTAGGTGCTAGAGATGCAACGATGAGTAAGTTATGGTCCCTGGCGCTCCAAGTGGGAGTTATACCCACGTCTAATTCGGGTGCTGCTTGCAGAGTGAGATGTGCACCAGGGAGGGAGCAAACCGGGAGCAAATCTGGGCAGGAGGGGCAGCTGACTCTGCCGGAGAGGCTCATGCAGGTTCCGGGAAATGGAACATCTGAGCTGAAGATTGGACTGCGACTTAAAGAAGGGACAGGAGACTGCTTGGGTTTAGCAAGAATTCAATAAATGCTTAAGAATTTAATATGATTTCGAGCAAGTGGGAGGACTGTTCTTTTGGTAATAATGATGCCAACTGTTTTGTGAGCTCTCACTAAGCACCAGAAAGGAGTATCTCACTACTGTACATGTGTTGTCCCCTTAATCCTGCCAACATGTCAGATGAGGACATAAGACTGAAACAGACTAAATACTTGGCAAGACCACACTGCTGGGAGGGATGCTGGATCCCAGGTATCTGTCTGTCTGTGTGCCTGTCTGTGGTCTGTCTTTGATACTGACCGGCAGGACAGTCACCAGTAATCCACTACTGATGGCCTTGCCATCTGGTTTTTTCCCCTAATCAGAATCTACTCTGTAATGACCTTTGACAAAGTGAACTGGATATTTCTCCTCTGGGGTCCACTCTGCCACCACCGTGCTAAAGTTAATGCTGGTGTTACCAGGGGCACCGTTGGACATAGGGATCGTTTCTGCCAACCATCTCTGGTTTGGGCCACCACTAATAAAGTCACTAGAATTGTCCCAAATGCTGTATAAAAAGAATCACTTCTGCTTTTTTAAATTGTTCTGCTACATTGCTGGTTCAAAGAAAATATAATAAAGGAAAAAATGACTTGTAGCTATGCTCATTCCAAATTGAATATTTTTAAAGGACTATTTTTCAATTTGTCAAAAGCATATCAACAGTCATAAATTTATTTTTTTTTACATACTCTGGCCCCATACGCTCACCCTGGGGAATATATTCCAAGAATATAATTTGAAAGAGGTTAAAGCTCATCTGCACAGATATTTTATAGTATTATTTATATTGGAAACAACTCAAATATCCCATAAGAGGGGGAACATTTTGTAAATCTTGGTACAACAGCATAGCAAACTTATAAGCTGCCACTTACAGCCATAAATTACACTGGGGAAAAAAATTTCTGTTGCATCCACAAAAACACTTGTTTTTACCTATTCGAGTGTGCTGATCTCAAAACTGACATTAGTTTTTCTCAGTAAGCTACAGTTTTTTTGCAATTCAAGCTTTTTGGTTTTTATCTTATTGTAAACTTTTCAACATTTAGTTTAACATAATGAAGTAGAATATCTTCTTGGGCATCATCTTTGTGAAAATAGAATAATTTATATAATGCAATAAATACACTAATACTCTAAAAGATATGATTGTATCAGAATTTGTCTACAATTTCAAAATAGAACATATTAAAACACTTCTTTTAATCATAAAATTTATGCAAAACTTATTTAAATTCTATTCAGGCAAAAATTTGTGTCCTGAGCAAGGACAATCTCGTTTGATGTTCCAGCAGTAGTCTGCTTATCAGTAACAGCTCCAAGATTTTCAGGAAACTTATCAAGGTGACTGTTCAGGAAGTGAATCTTAACTCATGTTACATCCACTGTCGTGGAAAGCCAACAGCATCCTTTGAACCAGAAATTCATAGTTTTCTGCTTTTTCGTTGCCAAGGAAGTTCTTTGTAACTGCCACAAAAGACTGCCATGCTGCTTTCTCCTCCTCATTCATCTTCTTGGCAAATTCTTTGTCACATATAAGGGTTCAAATTTGAGGTTCATCGAATACACCTGTTTTTATCTTCTCAAAAGACAAGGCAGTAAAAGCAGAAATAATATGTTGAAAGCATTCACTTTCTCTATTCAAAGCCTGAACAAACTGCTTCATTAAGCCAAGTTTGATGTGAAGTGGGGGAAAAATGATCCTGTCTCAATTAACTACAGGTTCATTCACAATATTTTTCATCCCTACTTCCAGAGCTTCACGTTTCGGCCACTCCTTCTGTGTCCAGTGTTTCTCCCGAGCTCGGCTGTCCCACAAACACAGAAAGCAAGGATACTTCATGAAACCTCTCTGTTGTCCTAGCAGGAAATTTACCATTTTAAGATCCACAGAAATGATCCAGTTATGCTCCTCATACTTCAGAAAGTCGAGGACAATTTTTATGTCATTATAATGTTCTCGCAGATGAGTTGAATAATCAATTTGAACCACTGCATAAACATTACCGTTGTGTAGGAGATCACATTTCAGACTCTGTTTAGAGCTGTCAAGAAATAGTCACCTGGCCCTGGCCGGTTGGCTCAGTGGTAGAGCGTCGGCCTGGCGTGCGGAAGTCCCGGGTTCGATTTCCAGCCAGGGCACACAGGAGAGGCGCCCATCTGCTTCTCCACCCCTCCCCCTCTCCTTCCTCTCTGTCTCTCTCTTCCCCTCCCGCAGCCAAAGCTCCATTGGAGCAAAAGATGGCCCGGGCACTGGGGATGGCTCCTTGGCCTCTGCCCCAGGCGCTAGAGTGGCTCTGGTCGCGACAGAGTGACGCCCCAAATGGGCAGAGCATTGCCCCCTGGTGGGCGTTGCCGGGTGGATCCCAGTCAGGCGCATGCGGGAGTCTGTCTGACTGCCTCCCCATTTCCAGCTTCAGAAAAGTACAAAAAAAAAAAAAAGAAATAGTCACCATTCTGTTGGACTGTAAGTGGTAACACCTAGCTGGCTGAGAAGACTACTGATATCATGACAGTAAACAAAGTGTTTGTCTTCAGAAAAAAAGTCCACAAAAATTTGTTCATGCTTCTTGAAATGGAATACTTTAGCTTACTGGTGAAGTACATTCTTTTCTTGAAGCCTGGACCTAACTAACTCAGCTGCTTTCTTTGGTAGGCTTAAATCTCTAAATCTCTTACTAAGTCATTCAAGTCGGGTTGGCTAAACTGCTGAGGGGTTAATGAGTGCTTGGCATCAGAAAAAGACTCTTCAGATTCTACAACCATTTCCTCATGCATCTTATCAAAATACACTTGATCACCATGTTCACTTTCTTAGTCGTTAAAAGAAATAAAACCAATGAAAACTGGAGCCAGGAGTGTCTCAGAGTGTGGGATAGGTCATATTGCTGAAGGAATATTAGGATATGCGATCATATGCCGTTTTTTCTTGCCAATGCCCTTTGTATGGATCAGACAGAAATAACAGTCACTGCTGTGGTCCTTAGGTTCACGCCAAACCATGGGAATACCAAAGAGCATTCCTTTGCGTTTTCCTCTTGTCCAGTCACAAAGCATTTCCTCACAATTATGACACACAATATGATGAACCCAATTCTTGTCTTGATAACCAAGGGGAAGTTGAAAATAGGCAATATATACACATGTTACAAATGATAAAATATTGCGCCTTTGACCTTGAAGTGTGTAACAGCCACATAGATAACAGAAGGTGTCAGGACTATTCTTACATTTACGCCTACTCGTAGAAGCCATGATTCAATCTTAAAACAAAATAAGAGGGTGTTTTTATCAGATAATAATTTTTTTATATTTAAAAACAACTACAATTATGTAAAAGTGATGTTTGTAAAACATTAATTGCCTTGTGGTTATGTTCAATCCAAGAGTCGTAGACCTTTAACTCTATCCAATTTAAAAACCAATGCATGCCATTAACTGTAACAAAAAGAAATTAAAATTTCATAAAAACTAGATTGATTCTATGTAGGCAATAAGGAGTGAGAATGCTAATTGTGCTAGCAGTGGTTTCTTTAAAATAATTTGGAGCCTGATTATAAAGCTGAAAATCCCATCTGTGCTAAGAAAAGCTTTTGCTCAGAGTTGCTATACTGGGAAGGAAAAGCTAGACGTTGGCAAAGAATCCTTACGGCATGCCGGTGTGAGACCGAGAGCCGTCTTTTTAGGGAATGTAAGGCAGTGGGACATTTTCTAAAACTTGAGGGGACATCAGTGTCCCTTCGCATATGAGCAGGACGCAGTGCTGGGGAGTAACCTGAGGCGGTGGGGGACTTCAGCCGTCCTTGGAATGTGAGCCACTCCAATGGTTGCCAAAAGCCTACACTGTTGTTTTTAGAAGATAATAGCCAATTTCCGACTTGATTCCCCGCAGTAACTGAAGCTGGCTTTGGGGCTGACATTGGCATGGAGAAGTTCTTCAACATCAAGTGTCGAGCTTCTGGTTTGGTACCCAACGCAGTCGTGCTGGTGGCGACAGTGCGCGCTCTGAAGATGCATGGAGGCGGGCCAAGCGTAAGTCCCAGACCCCGTCCCGGAAAAACACACACGGGAAAGTCCAGATAAAGCAGAATTGAGCATTTGTACAACTCATACCTGCTTAGTAACTCCAGTGTTCTTTCTAGACTGTCTCTTTTTTTCACAGATCACCATGACAGGGTGCTAAAAGTTTAGTAGGTTCTAGTAAATTGTAACACCCTCAGTGTTATTGCTAAGCAGTTATGTATTTTGGAAAGGAGCATAACGTAGCCACTTTTTAGCCCTAAGATTCATATCTGAAGCTCATGTCAACATTTTGTGACCCCCGGTAATGGGAGGACAGAGGCTCTGGCTCCTGAACGGGACACGCACGGACTGGGCTGATCGCTCCGGAGGGCGAGGTTGTGTACAGCTTTTCAGTTCACTGATTTCACCTGGAACTATGTGCCTTCTGTTTCTGTTTGTTATGACTTCACTTTGTAACTCTCTTTCAAAAACAACTTTCGATGTTAACCTCTCTTATTAGATACAGAATTTCCACACATCTGAGAGAAAATTTTTCTCGTTTCCACAGACACAAGTGTAGTGTGTTTCCTTTCTTTTTTTATGTTTAGGTATTTACAAAGGGAGAATATGGAGTGTTATACCGATTGATCACTTTTGAAATAAAATAGTTTGGAGTGGCTTTATCATTTATACTGCCGGTCTGTTAGACAAACCACCCAATCTGACTTCTTAGGTATACTGTGAACACAAAAATCATATACTCAGCGATTATGATATGGCAAGACAAATGCTATGCCTGGTTTATTTATTCTAGCTAGTCTGTGTCTGAGGAGAGGCAGACTTTATTTTACATCATGTTACAGATGAGAAACTTGAGGTTTGATGGGTTTAGGGAACATGGATGGTGTCACCTGGCCCTCAAAGAGCCAGACCAGAAAGACTGGGACTTAGATTCAAACCGCCTATCTGTCCACCGTGCAGAGCTGCGTACTAATGAAGGTAAACATTTTCTGAATTCCAAGTCCACTCTTAACCATTCATTTTAGCCTAAAGTTCCATTATTCTTTCAAGTGAAAGACTGACATAACATATTATAAGGTCATAACTCCTCAAGAATTCTGGTTTGGCTCAAAATACTACGTAGAGCTACAATCACAGCTTGACTTTTTTTTAGACTTGTATCTATATCCCAACCTCCATTTTCTTTTTTTTTTTTTTTCTTTTTTTTTTTTTTTTGCATTTTTCTGAAGCTGGAAACAGGGAGAGACAGTCAGACAGACTCCCGCATGCACCCGACCGGGATCCACCCGGCACGCCCACCATGGGGCGACGCTCTGCCCACCAGGGGGCAATGCTCTGCCCATCCTGTGCGTTGCCATGTTGCGACCAGAGCCACTCTAGCGCCTGAGGCAGAGGCCACAGAGCCATCCCCAGCGCCCGGGCCATCTTTGCTCCAATGGAGCCTTGGCTGTGGGAAGGGAAGAGAGAGACAGAGAGGAAGGCGCGGCGGAGGGGTGGAGAAGCAAATGGGCGCTTCTCCTGTGTGCCCTGGCCGGGAATCGAACCCGGGTCCTCCGCACGCCAGGCCGACGCTCTACCGCTGAGCCAACCGGCCAGGGCACCAACCTCCATTTTCAAGAAAACTATTTCTGCTGGTATAAGATGCATTTGAAATTCATCAGCCTTACTTTGTACCCTGAAGTATATAAAAATCAAAGGGCTTACTGAGCTGCAGAGAATCAGCGCCTTGCTTAGTATCCCAAGTCCAGTTAGGGGACTAACCAGATGTCAAAGTCAAGGTCTCTTGGCTTCTCGTTCAGTGCTTTTCCACACTCTCTAGTCTCTCTCCTATAAAAATTCTCTGCATGATTTATAACCTTATTTCTCTTCCTCTTAATGCATGTGCTCACTGTTTGACAGTGGTTGCATTTTCTGCTCGCCTGAGTCTTCCACTTCACTGAAAGTCATGGTTTCGGGCCAGCGCTGACTGTCACAGGGCTCCGGCCGCAGATAAAGGTGGAGGATAATAAAGGGGAGGATCAGGAAGCCAGGCGGAGCGGAGCATTGCTCTCTTGGGCTTCAGTAGCACCTCCTGCACCACTGTTTTAAGAACGTCTATATATGTGTCTCCCTGCTCAACTTTGAATTCCTTAAACGTAAAGACCGTGTCTTGCTCGTTTGTGTATCCCTAGTGCCTGGCATAGTCTGTATCCAGGAAATGTTTCCAACAGTTGAATAATAAATGGGCTTTCATCTTCTTAATCCTATATTCCCTATTATCCATCTCAGGGTCATTTCTTCTTGCTTGAATCAGCTCGGGGCTAATGGTTTTGATCGTTATAATTTCTACTTCCTTTCTGATATCATTACACAAATAACCATGGCTGTCTCTTATGTTTGTTCAGCTTGGTTGTTTTCCATAACTTGTGCGGTGGGAAATCCTGAGGCCCTCGAACTTGCCCATTTTAGCCCCAGTCGTTTGAAATTCATATCCTGTCTTCCAAAAGGCAACATAAGAACTAACATTCTGGTGTAGTTCCATTTTACAACTTGTTCTCCAAACCTAGTGTATCAAGGGGGACTCTTCAGAACCAAGAGGGTATGTACTTGTATAAAAAGACTTATTATAAGGAATGGGCTCGTTTGGTTATGGAGGCTGACAAGTCCAAAATCTGCACAGTGAGCCAACAGGAAAGCCAGTGTTTCAGCCCCGGACCCAGGCTGACGGCTCTCTACTGGAGAATTTTCCCTTGCACGGTCTCTGTGTTCTAATCAGACATTTCAACTGATTGGGTGCAACCCACCCACAGTGTGAAGGGCAGTCTGCTTCACACAGATTCCACCAATTTAAATGTTACTCTCTTTCT
This sequence comes from Saccopteryx leptura, assembly GCF_036850995.1. Lineage (NCBI taxonomy): Eukaryota > Metazoa > Chordata > Mammalia > Chiroptera > Emballonuridae > Saccopteryx > Saccopteryx leptura. The sequence goes on along the minus strand of NC_089505.1, from coordinate 15,429,793 downwards.
AAAACACCTTCACAAACATCCAAAATAGTACAGGTATTGATCGACTTAACGACCTATGCAACTTACGACCATTCAACTTTACGACCACAATCGCTAGCCACGACTGCTCCGCGTATGGCGGCGCAAGCGTTGCCCAGCTGGGCATACGACAGTGAGGACCAGCTTCCGGCAGTGCTACCATCTCCACGTACACCATTTCAAGTGTTATCCCAGACTCGGTACAATAATGAAAGAAAATTATGATAAAATATGACTTAAAGATTTTTATAACATCATTTCACAGTACTGTACATATAGCCTACTCAACTTATGACCAAATTGTGTTACGACCGGTCTGTCAGAACCAATCGTGTTCATAAGTCGAGCACTAGCTGTATCTGACCAAATATCTGGGCACCCTGTGCTCCCAAGTTGACACACAAAATTAACCGTCACGCCAGTAGTGCTGATACTTGGTGTACGGTGCAATGACTAGATCTAATTTCATTTTTTCTGTATTAATAACAATTGGCCTGGCACTGTTTACTGACATGGTCCCTCCTTTCTGATCTTCAAGCCTGTACAGTCATAAATCAATTCTCCATACAGGGTAGGTCTTTTTCTGGGACCCCCCCACTTTCACTCAAACTATTCTAGTGACCTGTGAGAGTGCCTGGGCTGCACTGGCAGTCTATAGGCCAAGCTCCCTGGCTCCTTCTCTTTTTCCGAGCATGCCTGGTTTGTGATTGGCCCTTTTTCTTCTATATTGTTTTAGAATTAGCTCATAAAGCTCCTTGAAAAATCTGTTAGGGTTTTTTATTGAAATGGCATTAAATCAATAGGTCAATCTGGGGATCTTTCTAAAAGCATGGGATATATCTCTTCATTGAGTTAGGTCTTTTTTTTTTTTCTTTCTGAAGCTGGAAATGGGGAGAGACAGTCAGATAGACTCCCGCATGCGCCCGACCGGGATCCACCTGGCACGCCCACCGGGTTGCGATGCTCTGCCCACCAGGGGGCGATGCTCTTCCCTTCCGGTGCCTCACTCTGCTGCGACCAGAGCCACTCTAGCACCTGGGACAGAGGCCAAGGAGCCATCCCCAGCGCCCGGGCCATCTTTGCTCCGATGGAGCCTTGGCTGCGGGAGGGGAAGAGAGAGACAGAGAGGAAGGAGGGGGTGGGGTGGAGAAGCAAATGGGCGCTTCTCCTATGTGCCCTGGCCGGGAATTGAACCCCGGTCTCCCGCACGGCCAGGCCGACGCTCTATCGCTGAGCCAACCGGCCAGGGCCTGAGTTAGGTCTTTTTAAATGTATTTAATAAAGCTTTACAGTTTGTTGCCCAAAGGGCTTCAACCTTTTTTTTTTTTTTTTTTTAAGATTTTATTCACTGATTCTAGAGAGCAGACGAGAGAAGGGGAGGGGAGGAGCGGGAAGCGTCGACTCATAGTGGTTACTTCTTGGATGTAATAGTGAGCATCCTTTTCTTATTCCTGATCTAAAGAAAAATGCTTTTAATAGCTTATCACTAAGTACGATGTTTTCCATAGATTTTTAGTATATATTCTTTATCACTTTAAAGAAATTGCCTTTTATTCCTAGTGTGCTGACTTCTTAATCAAACTAGGTATTAAAGAATTTTCTTCATCAATTGAGATGACATGGATTTTCTCTTTAATCTGTTAGTGTTGCAAATTATATTATTTAACTTTCAAATATTAAATGAAACTTATATCCCCTCGGGTAATTCTTACTTGGAGATATCTTTTTATGAATGACTGAATTTTACTTATTGTTTTCCTAATGTTTTAAGTAGGATCTTTACATGTAGATGAGTGAGATATTAGCCACATAAAATAAGTTGAAAATATTCCTTCTCTTTGATATACTCTATAAAGGATTTTATAACATTAAAGTAATCTGTTTATTCAAAGATGGGAAAAATTCACCTATAACATTGTCTGGGCCTGTTACTTATTGGTAAGGGGTAGATTTTTAACTACAAATTTAATTTTAATGAATAAGAACTGTCTAGATTTTCTATTTCTTTTTAAATGAGCTTTAATAAGTTTCACCTCTGAACTTCTCTACTAATGTTTTTAAATGTATTGCTAATAAAGTTTGTCATAATATTATATTAACTCTGTCTATAGCTTATGCAGTTATAATTTTTTTTTTACTTTTTATTGAATTTATTGGGGTGACATTGGTTAATAAAATTATACGGGATTCAGGTGCACGATTCTACAATGTGTCGTCCGCATATTGTATTGTGTGTTCTCCACCCCAAGTCAAACTCTCCCTCCATCACCATCTGTTCCCCTCCTCTCCTCCTCCCCCTCCCTCACCTGTCTCCGCCCCCAGTTCTCACACTGTTGTCTACGGCTATAAGTTTGTCTTTGCTTTGCTTAATCCCTTCACCCTTGTCACCAATCCTCACAACCCCCCTGTCCCTCTGACAGCTGTCAGTCTAGTCTCTATATCTCTGAGTCTGTTTCTGTTTTATTTGTTAGTTTATTTCTATCAGTAGATGAGTGAATAAAAAAGCTGTGGTACATTTACATGATTATTTCTCAGCCATTAAAAAAAAAAAAAAAAGAAAATGCTACCTTTTGCAACAGCATAGATGGACCTGGAGAGCATTGTGCTAAGTGAAATAAGCCAGTCAGAGAAAGACAAATTCCACCTTCGCTTATATGTGGAATCTAATGAACAAAACAAACAAAATAGTTATCATGTTTTTTCATTTTTTATTTTTAAAAAGTCTTCCCAGAGTGTTGTTGACTTTGTTAGTCATTGTAAGAACCGTCTTCTGGTTTGGTTGGCCCTCTTGTTGGTCTCTGCATAGAGCCCCCCTTCCTGCTTGTGCCCTGTTTGATTCCGCAGCATTTATATCTGTGCAAGCTCAGCCATGCTACCCAGTCTATTTCCAGTTTAGCGTTTCAGTTCTTCCGACTGAAAAGTTCGCTCAGTGTTTCCGTGAACGCGGCTGCTGGGAAAACCCATCTGAAAACACTTTGTTTGCACACACTATCCAAAAGCAATCTGTCACAGGGGTAACTTCTTTCCAAACGATTTCTAATATCCTCAAAGCCTCTTCCACTGAGATCAAGTCACCAGGTCCTCAGGAAATCAGAATGTTTTCTAGTGTTTCACCAAAACCAGTAGCAGCCATGGACACGGACCGTGTGGGATTGTGGGAAGGTGCTCAGTTGGGTTTCAGAATCCTATTACACTGAAGTCCCCGTTCTGCTTTCATTTGCTCTAGAACCTTGAGCAAGACACCTGCCTTCTTTCAACTCTACTTTAGCTGTATCCTGCCCTGCCAACCCAGGCCCCCCCCCCAATAGTAATGGCATTGCTTTAAAATGATTTAGAATTTATTTAGAAATGATGGTGCACTCTGTATCAATCAGGTATTGAGCATATTATAAATTCCATTTTATTCCAGGGTAATGGCCAACAGTATGAAAGTTTTCAATATTGGCTCAAATTAGAATTGCCTGGGGGGAATGTGTAAATATTACTAACCCGCCTGACCTGTGGTGGCGCAGTGGATAAAGCGTCAACCTGGAAACACTGAGGTTGCCGGTTCAAAACCCTGGCTTGCCTGGTCAAGGCATATATGAGAGTTGATGCTTCCTGCTCCTCCTCTCTCTCTCTCTCTCTCTCTCTCCACCCCTCTCTAAAAAAAAATATATATATATATATTACCCTGGGTCCCACTCCCGGAAACCCTGTTTTAATCGATCTGGGTGGAGCGCAGGCATCAGTGTTTTTTGAAAGCTTCCCACAGACTTTATGCTCAGCCCGGGCTGCCAGTTACTGGTTTTAAAAGTACAAAATGTGCTTTTAATAGGTACCGCATTTCCCCATGTATAAGACGCTCCCGTGTGTAAGACGCTCCTTAATTTTGGGGCCTGAAATTTGGGGGGGGGGAAATGTATTACATAAAGTTATTGAATTCAGTTTTATTCATCATAAAATTCATACAATACTTCTTATCTGTGCAAAAAAGGGAGAAATGTAAGGAAAAAAACTACAATCACAGTATAAGACACACCCAGTTTTTAGACCCCAAATTCTTCAGAAAAGGGTGCGTCTTATACATGGGGAAATCTGGTACCTTCCCCAATGGTGACTGTGATTTGCTTTTCTCTTTTCAGATCTTGATCAATTAGAGTAAGACTTTTAATGAGATTATTCTTCCTTTTGTCTCTTAGGTCACTGCTGGGGTCCCTCTTAAGAGAGAATACACAGAGGAGGTAAGTGACTGCTTGAAAAGGCTGAAGTAGAGAATCATTCAAATCAAGTTAACCACTCAGTCAGCGGTGGAGTCCTCCACCCACGGCCTCTTAGAAAAGTGCTTTTCTAATAATCCTAGAGAAAGTGATCAGGGGCAGGGATACCGTCCATTTGGTGAACTCTTCAATCTTAAGAAATGATAGCCCTGGCCGGTTGGCTCAGCGGTAGAGCGTCGGCCTAGCGTGCGGAGGACCCGGGTTCGATTCCCGGCCAGGGCACATAGGAGAAGCGCCCATTTGCTTCTCCACCCCTCCGCCGCGCTTTCCTCTCTGTCTCTCTCTTCCCCTCCCGCAGCCAAGGCTCCATTGGAGCAAAAGATGGCCCGGGCGCTGGGCATGGCTCTGTGGCCTCTGCCTCAGGCGCTAGAGTGGCTCTGGTCGCAATATGGCGACGCCCAGGATGGGCAGAGCATCGCCCCCTGGGGGGCAGAGCACCACCCCTGGTGGGTGTGCCGGGTGGATCCCGGTCGGGCGCATGCGGGAGTCTGTCTGACTGTCTCTCTCTGTTTCCAGCTTCAGAAAAATGAAAAAAAAAAAAAAAAAAAAAAAAAAAAGAAGAAATGATAGACATGGTCTTTATACTGCTCCCTACCCAAGCTCACGATCCCAGCACAAAAACAAATGCAAAGCTTATACCCATGTAGTCTTTAGGGGTGATGGGAAAATCTGACTCTCAGAGAATACACGCCATTGGCTTTATGACGTGCCTGAGTTACTGGACTCCTCTAGACTTTGGTTTGCTGGCAACAGTACCTCTCAGCTCCTACAGGTGGCGCCAGGGGTTTGAGCAGGGACCCGCTGGACAGCTCTGCGCACCCTCCCTGGGCCTTGTGCCTTCTAGTCCACCAACCTGCAGGCATGGGCACATTGCCTGTGTCCTGGCCACTGGTCACCTGCAGAAATAACTGCCTGACTCAAGAGCCCAGTATGCCGTTGGACTCAGAAGAATTTTAGACGGTATTTTGAAAATGAGCTGCCTCCTTCCTCAGCCATCTCCCTTAGAGGGAAAGGGGTTCTATGCTCTTGAAAAGCTTCAAGGACCATAAAGTGGGCAAAGATGGGAGCAAAAAGGCCCCGGTGGCACTGCTGGTTGAGATTGGCAGGTGCGGTGGTAGGCGACACACGGGGTCTGGTTTCCTTGCAGAACATCCAGCTGGTGGCGGACGGCTGCTGTAATCTCCAGAAGCAAATCCAGATCGCTCAGCTCTTCGGGGTTCCCGTCGTGGTGGCTCTGAATGTCTTCAAGTAAGTCAGGCCTCCCCCTTTAAATGTGGCCGTGGGGCTGGGCCACCGTGCCAACGAGCCGCATGTCCTGGGCTGTCTGGTCTTTCTCTGCTTCGTCTAGAAGTATGCAGAAATCCTCTGCTCTTTCTGTTTGTTTGGTTTGGTCTGATTGGTGGTTTCATTTCAGCAGAAGTGTTCTCAGATGTGACTAGGGAAATGAAATCTATATAGTGACTTACACTTCTTCAGCCTTTTTTTTTTTTTTTTTTTTTTCTAATTCCACCCAGCATTTCTGTCCAAAAGGCTGTGGGTGATCAAAGGGATGTGTTATGGAATTTTCTCAATAAAACCCTTAACAACTTGAAATATTTGAGTCATGTTGGAGGAGATTTTTTTTCCCCCCATGCTTTTCTGTAAGTCTGATTTATTTAAACACGATGTAACCACTTTTGATGTTTAAAATATATTCAGTGTTAGGGAACAAAGTTCTATAGAAATGGTTAGTCTTTCTTTTAAAACATGGCTAAATGAATGCAGATGCCCAATCAGTGCCATTTCCATCACTAGGACCGACACCCCGGCCGAGATTGACTTAGTGTGTGAGCTGGCGAAGCGGGCCGGCGCCTTCGATGCGGTCCCCTGCCACCACTGGTCCAGCGGCGGGAAGGGCTCGGTGGACCTGGCGTGGGCTGTGAGAGAGGCCGCCAGTAAAAGAAGCCGTTTCCAGTTCCTGTACGATGTCCAGGTGAGGTCCCGCGACACCGGTAATGGTGGCAAACGTCTCTTGCACATTAACTGGTACCCGGCCTGCGCTGAGAGGTTTGTACGGCTCATCTCATTGGTCTTGACAACAGCCCACAGGCAGAGAAGGACGCTGAGGGAGAAAGGCAAAGGCATCTGACAGGGTCACACTGCCCGGGGCCGACCCCAGCTCCTCGGCCCTCAGCCGGTGCTCCTGAAGATGCTCTGCTTCCCCGTAGCAGGGGCCGGTGAGGCTCTGGAGAACAGGGTTCAGTGGCTCCCACTTTCAGGGTCCGCACAGGAACAGGGCTTCTGAGCAACTTCTTCAGGCTATTGAAATCATGGGTCATGTCTCCTCTGTCTATTTCTGCTATAGCTCGAGATCTATAGATGGATCTATAGTTGAACAACAGAGATTGATTTCCCACAATTCTTAAACTGGGAAGTCCAAGACCTAGGCGCTGGCAGAGTGAGTGTCAGGGGAGGGTCTTCTCACTGTGTTCTCACGTGGTGGAAAGGGTGAGGGACCTCTGTCGGGGCTCTTCTATAAGGGCACTAATTCTAATCATGAGGGCTCCACCCTCATGACCTAATCACCCCGAAAGACCCCCCCACCTCCTAATGCCATCACCTTGGATATTGAACTTCAACACATGTTCAGGGGACATAAATTAGTCCATTAACACAATGTCAAGATTCATCCATGTTATTGCATATGTCAGAACCTCGTTTCTTCTTAGAACTGAATACTCCATTGTATGCCTATACCACCTTTCGTGTATCCGTTGATCTGTGACTGGCCACTCAGGTTGCTATGAACATGTGTGTAAGAATACTTCAAGGCCCTGGCCGGTTGGCTCAGCGGTAGAGCATCGGCCTGGCGTGCGGGGGACCCGGGTTAGATTCCCGGCCAGGGCACACAGGAGAAGCGCCCATTTGCTTCTCCACCCCTCCCCCTCTCCTTCCTCTCTGTCTCTCTCTTCCCCTCCCGCAGCCAAGGCTCCATTGGAGCAAAGATGGCCCGAGCGCTGGGGATGGCTCCTTGGCCTCTGCCCCAGGCGCTAGAGTGGCTCTGGTCGCAGCAGAGGGACGCCCCGGAGGGGCAGAGCGTCGCCCCTGGTGGGCGTGCCGGGTGGATCCCGGTCGGGCGCATGCGGGAGTCTGTCTGACTGTCTCTCCCTGTTTCCAGCTTCAGAAAAAAAAAATACACACACACACAAAAAAAGAATACTTCAAGACTCTGTTTTGAATTCTTTTGGGATCTGTACCCAGAAGTGGAGATGCTGGGTCGTCTATGTTTTTAAACGTATCTGGATAATGAGCTTAATCTGACTTCACTAAGAAAGTCAGAAGCCCCCTCTGCCCTCAGTTTATCCCGGCGGCCGCCTGAACGTCTCCGTCCTGGCTGCTGCGGCTCCAGCTCTGGCTCCTGGATTTGCTCTCCCGCAGAGCTCATCTGCACGCTGACTGCTTCTACCCCGCTCCTCCGTCCGTCTGCCCCAGACTCTGTGGGTCTGTCTCTCAGATGTCACAGCAGGAACACCACGCCTCTGTCCTGCTCAGAGGGCGGCGAGCAGCAGCAGGAGTGAGGAAAGAGGGAAGCAGCATCGTCTGAAGTCTAGCGTGGCATCAGCGGAGCATGACGTTGACCCTTATGCAAAGATTTCTCCGAGGAAGGCTTTCTGAGTGCCGGCTGCAGTGGGCACTTTGTGGATTAACGTCATTAATCCTAACGTTCCCGTTGGGTAGGAGCTGTTGCTCTCTCTTCCGCCCTCCCCATTTGACAGATGAGGAAACTAAAGCACCAACAGATCAAATAACCTGCCGGAGTCCCGTAGTCCGAAACCGGGGGAGCTGGCAGAGGGTTTGGAATGATGGGGGCCATAGTCCTGCTCTCTTCTTCACAGTTCAGCACTGTGTTCGTAAGTGGGGGCAGGAACAGGAAAGATACTGCCTAAAGGGGCAGAAACTGAGAGGCCCACGGGAAGGGGAGACAGGACGGTGGTGGGCCCGGCCTCCCGGCTGAATGAGGGAGGTTGTCCGCACTCTGGTAAATGCTTGTGGAAGGAAGGACTTCGGGAATGTGTTGGGATGGTTAGCCCAGAACGGGTGCGCCGTGTTGTAAAGCCACTTTATGGAGAGACCAGAACGTTCGGGGTTACAGAGGTGGTAGAGAGCACGCGTGGGGAGGAGAGAGAGCAGGGTGCAACGTGAAGAACAGTGTTTTCTGATGAGAAGCTGTGGGTGCTCAGACCCGGGAGATGATACAGGTACAGGCAGGGATAGAGGCAGCCCTGCGCGTGGGCACGGCAGGCGTGTTGGAGCCGACCAGGCGGTGGCTGGCCCAGGGGAGCTGGTGTTTCTGTCCGCACCTGCCGCCCAGGGAAACCTCGTGGGGGCGTCTCAGCCCCTGACACGACCCTCAGCCCTTTGACACAAACCACTGACAGGAAACTCGCTCGCAGACCGTGACCCTCTGATTGTGAAGCACCCCCTCTGAGGGGCAAAGGTAGTTCTTTGTTGATTTGTTTGTTTGTTTGTTTGCTTTGCTTTGCTTTTAATGAATGGTTTTAGTGTGTCTCTTTTTCAAGGAGATCATCCCAGGTGAAAAGGTCGGAAAATAGAAGAGATGTTATGCTGTCTGAGTCCTGCCGTCTCAGACGTGCACGCTCACCCTAAGATGAACCCTTTTCCTTTCCCTGAATTCCCATTCCTCATGGAGATAATGCTGTTAAAATGTCTGCTCCCCTGTGGAAAGGGGGAAAATTTATACTGATGTGGTCTAAAGTCCTGTATTTGATAGGTGGCCTCAAGGCAAGGATTCTTACCTCCTTTGCCAGCGTGCGCTACTCCCTTTCCTTATAACAGAAATTAGATTTGAGCTGCATAATTGTTTATGTGATGATGAGCCTCCCCGCCTCGTGTTACATGTCGGTCCGTGGGAAGAGTTATTACCGTTCTGGTTCACTTTGTGCTGCCTCCCTCAGAGCCGTGTTCTGCACACGGGCCAGACAAGAGAGAGAAGGGGAGCCTGTTTCCAGTCTTGTCCTGTAACCGTATGGAGATCGGAACTTGTTGATGCTGTCAATAACAGAGCTCATACTTTTTCTTCCCCTGATGTCTTGAATATTTTGTGCTGGAGAACCTTTAGAGACTAAGTCATGTTTTTCTTGAAACCCTTTCTATTCCCTTTCTTTGTCCCCCCCCCCCCCCCCACGACTAACCCCTTTGGTGCTTGGCAGCTTGATAGTGTGGAATTGCTCTGCAGGAAGAAAGAGGTGATCAAACGCTTCTGGATGAATCATCCTGCTGCCTCCGCATCTCAGTGCAGCCTGGGCTTGCGTGTGCCTTCTGTGACCTCCCCGACTCTGTCCCACTAAGACTGGATTCGGTACAGGATCGATGGCATCTTATTTCCTGCTCCACCCCCACCCCAGGCTTGTGTTACAGAAGAAAGACACCTGAGATCATTTGGAGGAAGTTGAAATAGTGTAGGAGCTCCAGGCATGATTGCTTTTGTGCTGGGAGTAGAAATCGCTCACACAAAAACCCCCATGGAAAGAGGAACAGTGAGAAGTAGAAAAACCTAACGTCAGAGACACTGTGAAGCCAGACAACAGCAGGGAAGCCTGGGGTGAAAGCAAGAAGCAAGCTATACTGCTGACTGGGAGGTCTATGCTAAACTTGACAGAAAATGGGAGTTAAGCAGCCACTCCTCTAGAGAACAGTTCTGCACATTTCTTTATCAGAGCATCTCCTAATTCAAGAGTAAGCAACTTCTGGTTAGGATACTGGAGGCAGCTGTTGATTAATTCAGAATTAATTTTAAAACTATGGAATACAGTGCAGTGGCCTAATTGCTCATGGGAAACTTAACATGTGGGAATTAATATATTTTCATTTGAAATACAGTGCATCATATTATCTCAACTATATTGTCACCAGAAAGGGGCTGGGTCCAAAGCATGCCTCCCTCGGGTTGACCTGTAGTGTGTGGCTTCTTGACTTCCTGCAGGAAAGATTTCACAGCACGAGTCCAGGTGATTTTGAGAGCACACTTACGAAAGCTGGGGACAGTGAAACTAAGGAAGAGCTTAGGATAGAAGAGGCCACAGAAGGGAACCTAGATAGTGCTCTGCTTTGACTGTCTAGAAACATTATAGCAAAGAAGTGAGCCACACTGTGCTGTGTGGACTTACTGAGAAGTAAAAGTTGCAGTGATAGAAGTGAGCCAAGGCAGGACTGCATGTAGCTCACTGAAAAGTCAGAGAAAAGGGGGCCCTTGAGGCAGGTTCAGGGGGTTAGCCTGGGACAGTCTGCCGCTGCCCACTGCTCCCCTGATTGCAAGTCTCATGGGCACGCTTAGATTTTAGAAGAAAGAGAGCAACGTACACACCAGGGCACAGGTGTACTCCAAGGGCAGCATGCTGGCTTTCTTTATCATAAGGGGTTTTATCTGTTTTCTTAAAGTAGGAAATTTAGCTGTAGTTTCAAGGGAGGATTTCAACAGAATATGCATCAGCTTTCCAGGTGTGTCCTTTCAGGGTCCTGGTTTCTACTGATTGGTCAGCACCCAGGGGAGAAGGTTATTAGTCATTGCACCTGGTCCTGATATTCAGCCGTGGCATCACTCCATCTGGTTTTGCTGCTTTTCTGGGCCTGGAACACACCTGAGACCTAAATGTCATTTCTAATTTGACCAAAAGTCTGTCTCTGTGGTCAAGAGACCTAAGGCTTTGCTCTTAAGATTATTTGATGTTGGTCAGAACCTCATTGTCCTGAGGACCTAGTGCTTTACGGGAGTGGTTGTGCAAGGGCTTGTATGGGAGTCACATGAGGCTATTCTCTGGCCCCATGTTCCTCTTCTAAGGGGGTCTAAAACCACATGACTAGAAATATGCCAGAGGACCAAAGGTCAGGAGAGGGTTAAACCACGTGACCAGCGATATGAAAGGTCAAGGGGTCTAAACCGCATGACCAGTGATATGCTAGAGGAGGAGAGGCCACCCCAGGGGTTTGCTCCTCCTTTTCCCAGTTTTGCCTGTTGCTAAGCACCTGCGGCTTTCCGCTCTGATGACATCTGTACCTGGCTCGTTTTCCTTGCTCTGCAGGTGTCTAACTCCCTTCCACAGTATTTTATCAATATTACAACCACCACAGCCCCCTTTAAGAAGCTGATGAGTTCCCCCCAAAATCACCTTCTCTGTGACTTTTTCTTTTGTACGATAACATTTTACAATTCCATCTTAATAGTTGACTAATTATAATATCTCCGCATCTGCAAGCACCCAGGAAAATAGGACAGCAGAAAGAAAAACTAATCCGTGTTTGCACTTTGCCAGCTAACGTCCCTCCTTTGCACCTCATTTCAAGCGTGCCTCACCCAGTCCGTGGGTGTGCATTACAGGTGCAGAAACAGAAGCTCAGAGAAGGTGGGGGACTTCCCCCATAGCAAATGGACGCTTCGAGTAAGAAGGATGAAGCTTTGGGGTCATGCAATATTACAGTCAAATCTTTTTTTTTTTTTTTTTTTTTTTTTTTACAGAGGCAGAGATAGACAGGGACAGACAGACAGGAACAGAGAGAGATGAGAAGCATCAATCATCAGTTTCTCGTTGCGCATTGCGACTTCTTAGTTGTTCATTGATTGCTTTCTCACATGTGCCTTGACCGCGGGCCTTCAGCAGACCGAGAAACCCCCTGCTGGAGCCAGTGACCTTGGGTCTAAACTGGTGAGCTCTTTGCTCAAGCCAGATGAGCCCGTGCTCAAGCTGGCGACCTCGGGGTCTCGAACCTGGGTCCTTCCGCATCCCAGTCCAATGCTCTATCCACTGCGCCACCACCTGGTCAGGCTATTACAGTCAAATCTTAATGACGGTTCGTATCCGAGTCACGGCACCAAAAAAAAAAAAAAAAAAAAAAAATCTTAATGAGATTTGATCTCCTGCCGATACAAATTTGGGCAAGATGACCCATCCCTCTGAGCCTCCGCTGTCTTATCTATAGTACCTGACCGTACCACTGACCTCCCCTCGTTGCTGTGAGGACCAAATGAAATAAAGGTCTTGGAGGGAAATGCTGGAACATAGGAAGCTGGCAGTCAGCCTTTTTCCTCTCACGGTCACTTCAGAAAGAGAGAGGGCTTCCTGCAAGAATTCCCTTGCAACTCAGGTACCTTTTTCAGATTCTAGGACTGGTTTTCTGTCCACGTGGCTTCAAACCAGGAATTAGAAGCCAAGATTTGTAAGTGCACCAAGAAAGAAATGCACCACCAAATCACAGCAAGGCACTTAGCATTTTTTCTCCATTAGAACTGAGAACTATTTGTCATAGAATAAAAGTCAGTTGCTTTTGCAGAGGATGTGTTGACACTGAGAGTCAGCTGGCAAGTCAGTCTGAATATTGTTTGTTAAACCAGGAGTTAAGGTTCAAAATCATCTCGATATCCTTCCTCTCACCTCACAAACATTCTGAGGTGTCACTTTGACAGTAAGAAAGGCCACTGTGTGTTTTTGTTAAAAGGCCTTTCCTGTTCTTTGTGTGAAGCCATGGTCTTGGGCACAGCAGGGGCTGGATGGAGGGAGCCCAGCACTCCGCCCAGGGCCACAGGCGGGTGTCCCTCCTTTCCGCACTGTTCTACGCTCTGCCTGCATGGTTGGGGGTCTCCCCCTCCGCTGGTCTTTTTAAGACAGACATTCTGGAGGTTATTGGGGGGGGTAGATTATTAAGGAATTATTTTATATTTCTTAAGTATTCAAACTTGAACGTGTGCCAGTTGGTGGGGTTTTAAGAGATCCTTTTGTGAGACTCCCGGGTCTTACAATTGGAGCCTCAAATTTTAAAGAAATAAAATTGTATTTGTATGACTACTTATATGCATGAATTTGTAGTGTGTAGATCGTATTTTTAAATTGTGTAAAACTACACATAAATGAAATTTCCCAGTTTAACTTTTTTTTTTTTTAGCAAGGGGCGAGGGGAGACAGACAGAAAGGGAAAGAGGTGAGAAGCATCAACTCATAGTTGCATCATTTTAGTTGTTCATTGACTGCTTCTCATATGTGCCTTGCCCGGGGGGCTCCAGCCAAGCCAGTCACCCCTTGCTCAAGCCAGCGACCTTGAGGTCATGTCTATGAGCCCGCACTCAAGGCAGCGACCTCAGGGTTTTGAACCTGGGTCCTCAGCGTCCCATGTTGATGCTCTATCCACTGTGCCACCGCCAGACTTACCCATGTTTAAATGCACAGTTCTGTGGCATTAGGTACAAATTCACACTGTATAAATAGTTTTAATTAATAGAATTTCAAAACCGACAGTGACATTTTTTTTCCTGTTTCTTATTCTGACAATGACATTTTTTGCACGTCTCTGTGTGTTGCTTCCATTTCAGGGTAATAGCGAGGAAACCTCCAAGGAGAAGGGATGCCCTTTCTTCTTGTTGCCCTTGTCCCTGTACTGTCGTCTCCCCCAGGGGACCTTGGACGCCCTCTGGCCCTTGGCTCCCTGTTGTCAGGCTTGTCCTGGTCTGCGTGGCCCCGCCCCTCCCGCCCCCTCTCTCCCCCTCCCGCCCCATCTGTGCAGCGCAGCCTTTGGAGTCTTCTCTAGCCAGCTGCCCCTTACATCTGCCAGTCAAGTTAAGCATCTTATTCAGAAACCCATTTCTTTTCCTCCTTTACCCCTTCATGTTCTTTCTTCTTGGTGACCCAGCTCTGGTCGTCCAGCTGGAGCCACTTCAGCCCTCACGGGCCTCTTCTCCCTGTCCCCTTCCCGTGGATCCGCTCCGATTCCCGCATCGCCCCCCTCGACCACGCCACCCCCTTCTGCAGACTCGCCCGGCATCTCTGTCCAGACGAGATTCTTCTCCAGCACTGGCTTCTGGGGTCTCTGCTGCATTTCCTCGGGCCCAGCGTCTGTCGCCAGCTCCTCGGCCGCTGCCTGCGGCACTCACGGGCGGCTGGCAGGTCCCAGGGGACACCACCCCACTGCCGGCACCAGCCGCCTCCTCAGCACATCCCACTCAGCCCTGTGTGATTCCGGCGAAGCCCCCCCAGCTCTGCTTCTTTGGTGCTAGAAGTAGCCCCCCGATGAGAAAAACAGTGCTCTGTGTCTGTTTTATTTGTGTGTGTGGTGCACAGATTCCTGTCATTTCATTGAAGTGCTTTCTTCTGACGTGAAAAATGGAATGTCACCAAGACAGAAGTCTCTAGAAGTGAATTATTTCCTCTCAAATGGTGGGCCAGTCACGGAAGACTGAGGGGAGTAAAATGAAGTGTCAGGGGGTGAAGGGCAGTGCCCTAGACGCAGTGGCGTGGGGAGGAAGGAGGGGCCCTCGGAGACTTTTGGGAAAGGCTGGAGAAGTCACCCTCACCTGGAGGCAGCACCTGGGGTGACAGTGCCCTGCTGGACAGGCACTAGCTCCGGCCCCCAGTGGTGTGAGGGCCCTGCCTCAGGGAGGGGCAGGGAGGCTGTGGCCCCGCCCTCCCTACTCTAATCTGACTGCAGCACTCAGGCCTGTTTGTCCTAAGCCCCGCCACTGGCCTGCTTGGCCTTGTCCTGGCCTCGCCTCGCTGCTGGGTCTGTGCAGGACGCTCACTCCCTCTGTTAGCCAACCTGCTTCCAGGGAGGACTGCGCCTCCCCTCTCCTCTGTATCCCGCTCAGCTAGAGAATAAGAAAGAGAGAGAGAGGGAAACATCCATCTGTTCCCGTATGTGCCCTGACCAGAGATCAAACTGTCAACCTCTGCACTTTGGGGTGATGCGCCAACCAACCGAGCCATCCGGCCAGGGCAGCACCTCGGTTTTACCGTCTGTGAAATGGGGCGGTAGATCCTACCTACTTCAGAGGGTTGTTGTGAAGATGTGTGCGCTCAGGACGCACTGAGCACAGTATCAGACACTGTGTGCTGTCCTGATTACACGCCCTGTTTGGTATACACTATATTATACTCTGGCCCCCCACTATATGCTGCTACTATAGGAAGCCTGGATTGTTCTTGTTATTCTTGAAGGCGGGTGGAGGTGACCCTCCGGCCGGCGTCCAATAGCTGTGTGGTTCTAAGCCAGTCACGTCTGTTCTCTGAGCCTCAGTTTAGTGCCTGTGGAACGGGAGCAAACTCAGCTTCAGAGGGTGGTGCTGAGGTTTGACTATACTAATAAATGCTAAAGAGCCTAAACTTTTATTTAAAAACAAAATGAAGTGTCAGTATGCCCCCAGGTGTTCGCTGGCCACCCTCCACCTCCACTCCACCCCTTCCTTCCTGGCCCCTGTGGGGTAAACTCAGGAAACCCCAGAGGTCTGCATCAGGGCAGTATCCATTCTCTTAGCTGACAGAGCAAGCACTAAGGAGCATCATTTAAATATCATCACAGATGTTCTCATTAAAGGTACTACATATAACAGACCACTTCAGAAGAAAAGACTACAACCTTAGGATTTGGGGGTAAAAATACTCAAAATAGCCCAGGCTTATCATAATACCCCAGTATCTGAAAGTTTGGGGATTTATTTTAGTAGTATTTTTTATTTTAATCAGAAAAGTGTCTTTTTCCTTTCATGAAAATAGTGTGCTTGGCTCTTGAGTGAGACGTTTAGACCAAGTTGTTGTTTGTTTGTTTTTCCTTTGAAAGCACATCTCCAACGGGTCTGGGAAGGAAATCTCACTCCTGTTGTACAATCAAGAAAAAGAGCCACTTGTGAAAAACAGGGGCTCCTTACACCTGAAAATAAAACCCAAACAGCACCTGTTTTGATCCCTACCACTCTTATAACACATTGAGATTTATAAGTAAGGTTTATGGAAAGAGGACCAACAGTGGCCAGACGGGGCACGACGTGACCAGAAACCCCTAAGTCTGTGCTGGTTAAATTGATCAGTCTTCCTTAGTGTCAGGAAAGCCAGCCTGGAGGTGCTGGGTGTTGTGTTACTTCTACTATCTGTTTACAGCTGGATAAAAATTAAAAAGCTAGGTGGACGCACGCGCGCACACACACACACACACACACAAGTCAAGCTTCCACACATCTCATCAGAAACAATGAACAAGCCAATGTTGTCTGAAGACGTGCTGTAGTCCTTTCCTTTGACTTGCCGGCCTGTTGTTTGACAGTATGAAAGCTCACCCGCGTGAATTCCTTCTTGTCAACGTTTCGCATGGACCAATGCAGATTTTTCTAGCGAGGAGCCTTCTTCCTTTCCCAGACCCCAGCTGTCCCCTCCCGCTTGCCTTAGGAGAGTGAGATCCTTTGGGTGAACTTGCTGCTCGGGGTCACCGAGCCAGCAAGGATAGTCACACTCGGTGGCCGACGCATGGCAGTCGGCACGTACATCTTTGGAGGCTCGAATGCGCTGGTTCCTGGCCAAGGACATGCTTTGTGTCGAAGATACAGGATCTGTTGTTCTCAGTAACAACACGGAGCTGCTCCCGTGACCCTGGGGGTGTGTTGTAATGAACCGCTTGCACCTTGCGTTTGCTCCGGATAAATTAACAGTGATGGTTTCATGTTATACTTTTATATTTAAGTATAGGAAAGGCTATTTACCAAACTGGACTTGCAGGTCATTTAAAATGCATGCTTCATTTAAAAGACAAAATGAAATCCTTACTACGTCCAGAGATATCTATTCAACTTACAAGTGTATTCATTGATCCTTCTCTTTAAATGTTTTATGGGCATTGGAATACATTTTGCCGATATCACGGCATAGGAACGTTTAATTCATGCGAATTCCACGCTGTGGCCTTGGTCAAACAAAAGAACAATGTAACTTTTATTCAGCGTGGCTGCTGAAGAAACTGCCGTATGTTCGAACACTTCAGCGTCGCAGGCTTATGGAGAGATAGTGGAGTGTTGCTAGTGGGGTGACAGGAAGTGCTCCCGGGGGTCCTCCGGGGGACGCGCAGGGCTGCTGGCTGCGGAGCCTGACCTTGAGGAGACGAAGCCGCAGTGGCAGGAGACCTTCATGCATAGTGGGGTGACAGGAAGTGCTCCCGGGGGACGCGCAGGGCTGCTGGCTGCGGAGCCTGACCTTGAGGAGACGAAGCCGCAGTGGCAGGAGACCTTCATGCACAGTGGGGTGACGGGAAGTGCTCCCGGGGGTCCTCCGGGGGACGCGCAGGGCTGCTGGCTGCGGAGCCTGACCTTGAGGAGGAGAGCCGCACTGGCAGGAGACCTTCATGCATAGTGGGGTGATCCCGGGGGTCCTCCGGGGGACGCGCAGGGCTGCTGACAGTGGAGCCTGACCTTGAGGAGACGAAGCCGCAGCGGCAGGAGACCTTCATGCATAGTGGGGTGACAGGAAGTGCTCCCGGGGGACGCGCAGGGCTGCTGGCTGCGGAGCCCGACCTTGAGGAGACGAAGCCGCAGTGGCAGGAGACCTTCATGCATAGTGGGGTGATCCCAGGGGTCCTCCGGGGGACGCGCAGGGCTGCTGGCTGCGGAGCCTGACCTTGAGGAGGAGAGCCGCAGTGGCAGGAGACCTTCATGCATAGTGGGGTGACCCCGGGGGTCCTCCGGGGGACGCGCAGGGCTGCTGGCTGCGGAGCCTGACCTTGAGGAGACGAAGCCGCACTGGCAGGAGACCTTCACGCTTCCTACTGTCTTCCATTCTAGCAGCTTTGCTTTCAACTGTCTTCTATTTCACTTCACGTTCTATTCCACTTTATTTTTGCCCATTTTCTTCTCACCAAAAAAAAAAAAAAATTAATTTCAGTAACTGCTTTTCTAGAATTTGTAGATCAGTTTTATTACACACACACACAAAAAGCAGGTCTTAAATAGCTTAGTAATTCCAGCAGGCTCTCCCAGACCTTTTCGAGAAGGGTTTGCTCTCACGTGGAGTAACTCAACTTCCATGAGCCTAGATCGCCATGCTTACAAAGTGAATGTTATGGAGCGTGAAGGCCACCATGCCCTCCAACTTACATTTATGATGTCACTCCACTTCTGTTGGTGTGCCCATTCTGTGGAAGAGACACCACAGCAGTAAAACAGTTGGGCATAACTATCTATTTTCTGTGTTGTGCCACTGCTCACAAGTGACTTAAATTTAAATTAACCAAATTAAGAATTCATTTCCTCAGTTATACTAGGCACATTTCATCTGCTTAACCGCCATGTGGACAAATTAGAAGCCACATACTAAACCTGGCAAGCTCAGGGGAGGCCTACATAACAAACAGCCTTACAAACTCAGAGACCTAAAGTTCAGTTGGTTAGAGCATGATCCCAATACGCCAAGGTTACAGGTTCGATCCCTGGTCAGGGCACATACAAGAAACAACTAATGGAACAAAACTATGTCTCTCTCCCTCTCTCCCTCTCTCTCTCTCTCCCTCTCTCTCTCTCTCTCCCACTCTATTTTTCCCTCTTCCCCCTTTTCTTCTCCCTCTCTTCCTTCCTCCCTCCATCTCCCTTTCCCCTCTCTCCTCCCTCTCTCCCACCCTCCCTTTCCTCCCCTCTCTAAAATCAACAATTTTTTTATATTAATAAAGTAACCACATGAACTGTTTTTAGTTTCAAAATTAAAACTTTCTAAACTAAAAGCAGTTTGTGCTAGTAAAAACATCTAGTCTATTTTAAATAAAGAATTTTTTAAAAAATTTAAAAATAAAAAAAAAGCAGTTTGTGGTGGGTAGTCATGTCCTAGAGCTGTATTTTCCCTAATAAAGATCAGTCTTCACCTTAAGGAAGTCTGTCTGTCGTCTTTTGCATCTATAATACAGAAAGTACCTGATAACAAGCCTTGGAAATGGGAGAGTAACATGCCTTTGAGATGTAACAGTGCTCTGCTCTCCTGAGCCTCAGGGCACAGCCACTAGAGCAGAGACCACCACTCCCTTGATTGTTATTGTTATTGTGTTCTTTGTTAAGTGTGAACTGTCCTATGCCTGCCTGTGTAAGAGAAGTATGTGTCAGTTCTTTTATTTTTTTATCCAATCCCAGAGCTTTCCCCACTTTGCTTTCTTCTGCCTTCCTAATCTATCACCGATGTATTTCATGTAACCCCCCTCCTTAGTCTTCCCATTTGAGTCTTTTTTTTTTAATTTATTGATTAAGAGAGAGAGAGAGAAAGGTATATTTGTTGTTCCACTTAGTTGTGAACTCATTGATTGTCTCTTGTATGTGCTCTGACCGGAAATCGAACCTGCAACCTTGGTGTATTGGGACCATGCTCTAACCAGTTGAACTACCTGCCAGGGCAACCCTTTGGTTCTGATGTATAAAATAAGTGGTGAAACGGCCGTTTTCTGGAGCATTTTCTCAAGCTGTTGAGATTTTGATTCCCAGCCGTTGTCATCATTTTGGTTCAAATAAATTGATAAAAGTTTTTTGCCGGTTTGGACGTTTCTTACATTAACAGCCTCCTGAGACTAGTGGCCAATAGACTGGAAAGCAGAGATAGAACGTTTCCGTCATCACAGAAAGTTCCCATTGGACAGCTCTGTTCAAGAATATTTCAGCCTCACCAGGCGATGGCACAGTGGATAGAGTGTCAGCCTGGGACACAGAGGACTCAGGTTTGAAACCCCGAGGTCGCCAGCTTGAGCGGGGGCTCATCTGGCTTGAGCAAGGCTTACCAGCTTGAGCCCAAAGTTGCTGGCTTGAGCAAGAGGTCACTCGGTCTGCTATAGTCCCCGCCCCCGGTCAAGGCACATGAGAAAGCAATCAATGAACAACTAAGGAGCCACAATGAGGAATTGATGCTTCTCATCTCTCTCCCTTCCTGTCTGCCCCTCTCTCTGTCTCTGTCGCACACACTCACACAATTTCAGTTTCCTAAATATGCATTGGAGAGGTTTGGGAGTTCATTAATGTAGACTGTGTTCAGGGTTATATTCTTGGTGAAAATGAAGATTTAATTATGCTGTTAGTTCAAAAATGATCAAAGATACTGGTCTAGACACCAGGTCTTGTGGCGTAGCATATTAGTATGTCAAGCATAATACAAATAGTGTGGTAAGGTACCAAAGAATGGAAAAATTAACATTAATATTTTAGGAGAGGAAAGAGAGAGTTTTTCTGGCTTGCAGAGACATACTGTGTAGAAAACCCCCTTTTTACTAGGAAGCTTAAAGGGCCTTTTATAATTTGGGCTAAGCATACAGGGAGATTTTGTGAATATGCTCTTTATACTTGTGTGTGATTTGCACCAACTCAGGATAGACAACAACAATGTATTGTAAAGAGATTTTGTGCTGGGGAGACTTAGATTCCCCCTCCCCACCTCTGTGAGAAACGGGGTAAACACCTAGCCAGGTGTGGGGAGGGGAGGGAGAGATTAAGCGAATCTTTTCCTCTCCTCTCTTTCCTTCTTTGATGGGCCATTCTTGGAAGCTTAACCCCTGGTGCCATGTAGACTCCCCCTCCCCTCCTGAAAACGTGTAATCAATGTGTATACCTCTAGACAGAGGAATGGCAAATGAACACTGGAAAATTTAGGAATATCTTTTCATATGTAGAATAACATTTTCTGCTATTGTATTACCTTGTAAGTTTTAATGTGTAGAAATATTTTTATAAATTCTATAGACCAGTGGTAGTCAACCTGGTCCCTACCAATTTATTCTTCCTAACTTAGCAAAAATCCAACATAAAGTACTTGGTAAGTAATTCTTATTATATGCTTTAACTTGCTGTAACTCTGCTTTATAAATTTTATAAAGTAAAGTTACTTCCCTACTTTATAAATCACCATTACTGTGGAACCGGTGGCGGTTAGAAAATTTTACTACTAACAGAGATACAAAAGTGGGCTATAGGCCCTGGCTGGTTGGCTCAGCGGTAGAGCGTCGGCCTGGAGTGCGGGGGACCCGGGTTTGATTCCCGGCCAGGGCACATAGGAGAAGCGCCCATTTGCTTCTCCACCCCCCCCCTCCTTCCTCTCTGTCTCTCTCTTCCCCTCCCGCAGCCAAGGCTCCATTGGAGCAAAGATGGCCCGGGCGCTGGGGATGGCTCCTTGGCCTCTGCCCCAGGCGCTAGAGTGGCTCTGGTCGCAGCAGAGCGACCCCCCCCCCCAGAGGGGCAGAGCATCGCCCCCTGGTGGGCAGAGCGTCGCCCCTGGTGGGCCTGCCGGGTGGATCCCGGTCGGGCACATGCGGGAGTCTGACTGTCTCTCCCCGTTTCCAGCTTCAGAAAAATACAAAAAAAAAAAAAAAAAAGTGGGCTGTAGGTATAAAAAGGTTGATTACCCCTGCTGTAGACGAATGTTATAAGCTTGCTAATGAATTGTGTCATCTCTCCCCCTCCTCCTTTTCCTGCCAACCTGCATGTGATCAAAGGTATATAACCTACTCCAAGGGCTGTGCGCGGCATGCATGATTTGGGTCAGCTATGCCCCGTGTTAGCCATATGCGGTTGGCATATTAAATCTCTTCCTATTAATAAAACTCCTAAAAATTCATTTGGACTTGGTGTCTCTACGTAAACCCAGCGGAACACCACTTTACAACAATAGAATAGTCACTATTTTCAGAATAAGCCTTCTGTCTGCTGCCATTCACACCCTGACTTGTGCCTTTCTCTTTGTGTGGAATAATCTTTCCTTTCAATGCCTATTCAGATCTTTCATGTCCTTTAGGCATGACTCAGGATCCTTTTTTATGTTTTGCGCTGCTTTGGCTGATGTCCATGCCTTCCTGCAATCAGTGGTCTCCACCTTTGATAGAATGTTTACACAGAGCCCTTATCACACACTGTTCTGTCACACTTGTTTACAGTATCCTTGTCCCCACTTCATCACGAGTTCTTTGTACACCAAGTCCCTGAAGTTCTTTGCACGTGTGACATCTTGCAAGTACTTGCCAAAGACGGTTATTTATTCGCTCACCAGACGTTTATGAAGTGGCCCGAGTGCGTGCCACCTTCCTCGTCATTAGGGATATGAGGATGAAAGATGTGGTGACTAAATAAATTAGTAAATATTCAGGGAGCCAGGGGAAATCCAGGGATGATTAATGCATAAACAGTCACCATTTATTTGTTTTATAGAAGCTATCGTTTACCACAGAGAATATCAAATTCAGATCAGGATCATTAGACTGAGCTTGGCTTTGGTTTTTCCTTTAATGATTACACTTCTCCCCCCAAATCAAGCAGGGAAACAGCAGGAAGTCCGTTGCCTGCTGACACAGCATAAACAGATTGTATGCAATGGGAACTGCCTTATCAGGGCAGTCTGTAGTTTTCGTATTAAACCCAGAAGATAGGTTAACTGAGATGTTCTTCCCATTTGTGTACTTGTATGGGTAAGTGAAAAAGAAAAATTGTCGTAGGAGGCCCAAGAGAACTTCGGTCTTGGGGTTTCTAGCTCCACTGAGCTGCAGCCCTTGGTTTACTCAGCATGTTGGCTAGTAAACCATTCTCTAGTCCCTTGTTGGGAGGAAGCCTGGGGCATCCGCACCTTCTCCAGGGTCAGGGAGGCTAGGTTGGGGCATCCGAAGTGCAGACTGTACAGTTAGGTCGGGTCAGAAACTAAGGGTGAGGGGAACCAGGCTTCCCGGCTGGGCCTCGGCCGCTGGCTGCTTCCTGCTCTCCACCCTGCCTTCTGTTCCGGTCATCTGTCGTGTGTGGGAGGTTGCGATTTTCCTACAGGAAATAAAACCACGACCACACGGTTCACAAAGTCAACCTGGCACCTGCTTGAAATTCCCAAAACACTTTCAGATAAACATTACAAAGGAAGACAGTTTAGTTGTTGACAAAACCTTTCTATTTCCTTACGCCGAAAGGAATTGAAAGCTGGGTCTCCGGGAGATAGGTGTCCAGCCATGGTCACAGCGGCATTATTCACAATAGCCAAAAGGTAGGCGCAACCCAAATGTCCACTGACGGGTCAACGGGGTTTTTAAAGGCAATAAATACGTACAATGCAAAATTATTCAGCCTTAAAAAGGAAAGAAATTTGGACACATGCAACAGCATGGATGAACTTTGAGGGCATTATGCTAAGTGGAAAGCCAGATGCAAAAAGGACATACATTCTCTGGGTATCATTTCACTTCCATGAGGGACCTGGGACAAAGTCAGAGAGACAGAAAGGAGAATCACGGTTGCCAGAGGCAGCGGAAAAAGAAAAGGGAGTTGGTGTTTGATGGGTACAGGGTTTCAGTTCTCCAAGATGAAAAGAGCTCTGGAGATTGGTTTAACAGCAATGTGACCGTACTAAAGAATACAGAACTGTACTCTTGAAAATGGTTAACATGGTAAATTCTGTGTTATGTCTGTTTTACCACAATTAAAAGTTAAATATATTGGCCCTGGCCTGTGGCTCAGTGGATAGAGTGTCAGCCTGATGTATGGACGACCTGGGTTCGATCCCTGATCAGGGCACACAAGAGAAGCAACCATCTCCTTCTCTCCCCCACCCTCTCCCTCTTCACTTCCTCTTCCCCTCTCACAGCCACTAGCTCGATTGCTTTGAGTGGCGGCCCCTGGGGCACTGAGGATAGCTTGGTTGATCTGAGCAGTCAGCCTGAGGTGCTAAAAATAGTTCAGTGGATTCAAACATCGGCTCCAGATGGGGGTTGCCAGGTGGGTCCCATTGGGGCACATGCAGGAGTCTATCTCTCTATCTCCCCTCCTGTCACTTAAAAAAAATTAAATATTTCTTGAAATACAGTATTTTCATATTTAAAACTTAATAATACACAATTAAATCCCTACTCACACTAATACCTTCACTAGTCATCCATTTGTTCCCATTGAGCTCTTTAACGATTAACTTAACTGGAGAGTTACACTCACCAACTTCTTTCTCAGATCATAGAGAGCAGTAAATAAATAGTGCATTCTATTCATTAACTACCTTACGACTAGTAATATCTCTTTTGTTGTGATTTTGTTTTACTTCCAGAGAAAACATAATGCCTTATTGTCCTCACTCCGGAATAATATCACTTAAGTTCTGTATAGCACGACACTTGCAGCTCTTTCTCTGCGTTGCTTTGTGCTGCAGTAAAGCGATGATCAGTAGAGGATTCACGTCCCCATGTCAGGGAGAGGGACACACATTTAGAGAGGTTAGAGGGGATCGTGTTCTTTCTTAGCCCTCCTGCCCCATGGTGCCCACAGAGGGCTCAAATGGCCCAGGATGGGTCGGGGTACAGGCAGAGGGACTGGATGCCATGGGGACACTGCCTGGGGGACACAGTATCCTGAGAGCCGACTTCCCTGGCAAAGCATGGTCATTGTGCTTGCTGTGTAGGTGCTAGAAATGCCTTTCGGCTTCCCGTTAACTTTTATTTCTTCAAAAGGCCTGCTTCTTGCAAGGCATTCATTGACCTGAGAAGAGATCAGAACGGCTTAAATGCAGCGTCACCAGCAAGCGTTTCAGTGCCCATCAGCTCCTTGTGCTGAAGTGACATCAGAGGTTCATGTAAAACGTCTCCTCAGGCTTGCATTGAGCACATCATTACCTGGACTTGATCGTCTCTTGTAACTCTTGAACCATGTGGACCCCTGCTTTAGAGTAGATCTCACACAGCTCCTAAATGTCAGCACCAGATTTTGTTCTTTAGTAGGCCATGGGTAGAAGCTGAAGTTTTTTGAGTTTCTTCCTTGGGTATATTCTAGGAAGGTTAGGCTTACGACAGAATGGAGAATGTATTAGAAGTGAAGAGACCAGTTAGGATGCTTTCATGGTCAGTGACATTAGCGCAGGGGTCCCCAAACTACAGCCCGCGGGCCACATGCGGCCCCCTGAGGCCATTTATCCGGCCCCCGCCGCACTTCCAGAAGGGGCACCTCTTTCATTGGTGGTCAGCGAGAGGAGCACATTGACCATCTCATTAGCCAAAAGCAGGCCCATAGTTCCCATTGAAATACTGGTCAGTTTGTTGATTTAAATTTACTTGTTCTTTATTTTAACTATTGTATTTGTTCCCATTTTGTTTTTTTACTTTAAAATAAGATGTGTGCAGTGTGCATAGGGATTTGTTCATAGTTTTTTTATAGTCTGGTCCTCCAATGATCTGAGGGACAGTTAACTGGCTCCCTGTGTAAAAAGTTTGGGGACCCCTACATTAGCGTCTCAATCAAGAGCACTTAAAAGGATCATTTCCCCACATCTTCACCTACACTTGAAATCCTCACACTTCTCAGTGTTACTAATCTAAAGGCTATGAATTGGTTTTTCATTATTGTAGTTTGCATTCCTTGATTATTAATGAAATTGAGCATTTTTTCATATGATTCTTAGTCATACTCTATTTTCCCTTTATTAAATATTTGTCTTTCTTTTGATTTGTGGGAGGAGTTTCTTAATCCACTCTAGTAACTAATCTTTTGGCTTAAATATTTGCGTGTATCTTCTCCCAGATTGATCCCAATTCTTTGACCTTGTTTGTAGAGCCTTTTTTCTTTTATACAAAATGTTTTAAATTTTGATGTAGTCAGATCTATAAATCCTTTCCTTTGGGATGTATTCTGTTGTTACCTTGCTCCCTATCTTAAGACCATAGAGTTCCCAATGTTTTCTTCCAATATTTAGAGTTTTAATTTTGAAATTTATGCCTTTTTCCATATTGGATTTATTAGGGGGCCTGGTGTGTGTTAGGAATCTAATTTTATTTTTTTCCTGCCAAAAGTCAGTTGGACAGGCATCCCTTTCCCTATTTCGTGCCGTTTCTACTCTATTCTGCCCCATACCTGCTGAGGTGTCTTTCTGAGAGCCTTCTTATCTTTCATTGATTAATTCATCTAGCCCTGTGCCAACACCACATGGAATTACTTAGGATAGTTTTGTAGTATGATTGATACCTGGTAAGGTGATAAGGCATGTCCCGTTGCCTTTGTTCTTTTGGTTTTATTTATTTTTAATGTTATCTTACCTATTTATGCCACTACTCTTTATGATGGATTTTAGAATTGTTGGCCAAGTAACGAAGAATGCTCCTGGGGCTTCATTGGAATTACACGGAAACTAATAGATTGTTTGTGAGAGCTGACATCTGTGCAGCATGGAGTTCCCTCCCCCACGAACAGGGTCTTTGTCTCCAGTGATTCGGATCCTCTAATGTCCTTCACTGAAAGATGATGATGACTTGCATCTTCATTTCTTTTTTATTTGTTGAAACGTCCAATATTTAAGTTCCAGGCCACAGAACAACTTGACAGTAATAAAAACGATAGTAATGAAAACCACATTTTAAAGCAGGTTTGGGTTCTATCAGATTGGGGAGGTGGAGTAAGCTTTTCTTTTCCCCCGTTGGATAATTCCCTTTCCTATGTATATCAACAGTCGTTTATACGAATGTAGCATTTGCCATTGCTAGGCAAAGTCCTTGAGGCAGGCTCCTTGGGTGACGTCCACTCTGTCAGCACTTGCTTCTTTCCCCAAGAATAAACCCACTAATGAACTGCACTATGCCTGTATTCTTTACCCACAGCAAAAGTCTGAACGATTTTGTCAAATGCTTGGCCTACCTCAAGAATCACTCTATCTGTGACATAATACTTTCTTAATGAATCATTCTTATTTCTTAAAATGACTTTTAGTATGTTGCCAGCAGTCTGCATCCATGTTTTCCATGTAGCATTATGGGCAATTTTTCATCCTCTCCCTGCACACTTATTTACCTAGATCTAGTCTTCTCAGATTTTTCCCATACTCTTAAGATTTCTCATAATTTGCTAAAGTGACACTAGGTTCAGCCTTCGATTTCCTACTAAAATGTTTGATCACATCAGCATTGAGGTATATTAAAATCTCAACCCATTCCCACTCACAAAAAAATAAGCTGTTCTTTAGGATTGCTACGTGCTCTGTCATGTAACTGGAGTTGAGACCCGCTTTGACATCAGCACTACATGTATATATATAGTTACGAGACTCTTGTTCTGACTTATAAGACCATTAAGAAGTATAGGAAATACAACATTTTTTAAAATGTTGCAATGGATAAAAATAATGAACTAGATAAGCAACCTCTAAATTGGCTGAACATCTAAGGCTTCTTATTTGCCAGTTGCCCTCTGGCCGGAATATGTCAGGATTTAAAGGTGACAGAGGAGAAGAGTGTTTGCTTCAAAGGCCACAGTTGCTGAAGCGGGAAACTGGTGGGGAATTTTAAACAGTCGCAGAAAATCTCAGTGTTTTCCCTCAATTCTCAGACCAGATTAATGTTAATGATTTTGCTGTCATCTGTGTTTCTCCAGCTTCCAATTGTGGAAAAGATAAGAACCATTGCCCAGGCTGTCTACGGAGCCAGAGATATCGAGCTCTCTCCCGACGCGCAGTCCAAAATCGATCGTTACACACAGCAGGTGAGAGTTTTACTTCTAGCGGAGGGGAAAACAATCCACCTTTGGCCCTTGAAATAGTCCCCTTGACTTGAGGACTTGTATATCTCACCAGCTGAACTTCTCTTATTCTACTTTGTGGTCCACAAAGATTGAAATAATATCCTTGGGTGTAGGGTATTGACTGTAATTAGAACATTATGACAAGAGTACACAGCCTCTGACATACACCTTGTTGACTTTGTGGTTGTCAATGTGTCTAATATGGGTGATGTCTGTGATCCTGTGATCCTTAGTTTCCCACCCCATTAGCCAGAACCATTGAAACTGTCCTTAGATGTGCGGCTCTAGGTCAATTGAGGTAACCAGTAGCGCTTCCTCTTCATTTCGGATGTCTAACTACCTTAAAAATGTGAGCGTGGTGCGCGGTTAGGCAAGTATGAGTGCAGCATAGAGATGTCCTTTTTGATGTAGACGGGCCTTTGGCTCAGCACTGAGATGGTTCACCAAAACCGAAAGTTCCATCCTCTTCCACCTCTAAACAAAGGCAGTTCGCCAAGCAGCTATGAAGGTGGTGGCGTTTTAACAGTGTGTCATTATCTGGTCCTAATATGGTCACGGTTAATGGACTCCCATAGTGCATTTGGCCACCCTACGCAGAAGGACTGTATGCCTCTATTGCCCCAACCGTTTGCTCAATAGAAGTCAGAGCACTTCAAAAGCATTTTGATAAAGAGCTTGGTTAGGAATATCATCTTTTTTTTTTTCTTTTTTTAATTCCCCCACTCCTAAATCCTGTTTGTAAATCATATTTGACATTCTGTTAAATGCTACCAATGCCAACCAGTTTTCTCCCAGGTTTGGTAAGACAACCGACAACTCATTTTTTTCTTAGAATTTTCCACGCATACCCCCTTGACTTGTGCTTTAGGAAAAAAAAAAATTCCAAACGTTGTACATTCAGGCATTGCCCTGCAGTGAAATTGCCACTCCTGTGCAATGAAATGTATAAAATAAGTCATTGTTGTGAGGTTTTTAAAAATGAGTTTTTAACAATATTTAAAGGACTATCTTTTATTCTAATATTAGGTCCTTTCTTTTTTCATCTTAAAAACATGCTTTCTTGGATAAAGAAATGCAGCGATGGTAGATGGCATATTGGGTGGTGGTTTTTTGTTTGGTTGTTGTTTTTTAATATTCCTACTGGCGAAATTTTAAATTGGCAAAGCGACATCAGTTTACTAAAATTATTTCCAATGTCTTCCCACTGTGTTATGCATCTGAAACCAATACAAAATAGTGCTGAATGTAAACGATAACTGAAAAGTAAAATAAAAATTTTTTTAATTATCTCAATATTTGAGTGATCTCTAAAAACCCCCAATTCTGGGCACCGTTTCAGAGCAAATATGCCTGTTCCCCAGCCGAATGCTGACCAGTGCATCAGAGTATTACAGCATTTCAGAAAGAAAAGAGCCCCACCCCCAATCAATAATACTCAAAAATTTTTCAAATAGTTCCAAGTTGAATCATAAGAAATTCTGAAGATTGCATTCCTTTTATCTCTATCTACCAAGGGAATAGTCCTTAAAAGTTATGTGTCAAGTATGTGGTTGCCCTTAATTAGCAAAGTCTCCAAAGGGCCACTATGTACCCTTTAATCGGAACCAGGCAGCGAGGACACTGTCCTTTTTGTGAGACACCACATATGACTTCCTGCTCTTTCACCTTTGGAACGCTGGGTCAGTCGAAGCCTTTGGTCCTTAAAAAATAAGAGGCTTAAGTAGTGACCTCATCTTCGTTCCTATAATGTAATCGCAGATCAAATAGCCATGATTCATAAACCAACACAAAGGGGCCTTTTGCTTCCTGACAGCCGCCAAGAACGAGTGAACAACGTGACTAAAAGCCTCATTACGAAGCCTTTCTCCAGATTACCTTTCTGAGTTCATATCCTTGGAAAGTGATTTCTATAGCTGCTGCTGCGGCTTTGCCTGCAAATAGTCAGACTTTCCCCCCAAACACACACATAATGCTGCCTTCCCGTAAAGAGAATTCTTCGAAATAAATAACAGACATCCTCAATCTGCTGGGAGTGGGTCACGGAGCAGTGAGTTTCTGCCCCATCTTCTCGCTCGGTGAGCAGGTGGTAACACGTCCCTACTGTGTGCCGGAGTCTGAGCTGCAAGGGTTGTATGGAGTCAAGTTCAACAAGTACAAGGGACTAACATTTCTGCTCCGGGAACACATTTCCTTTCCTTTCTTACAGGGTTTTGGAAATTTGCCCATCTGCATGGCAAAGACCCACCTTTCTCTTTCTCACCAACCCGACAAGAAAGGTGTACCCAGGGATTTCATTTTACCCATTAGTGACGTCCGGGCCAGCATCGGCGCTGGGTTCATTTACCCTTTGGTTGGAACGGTGAGTAATATCCTCCAAAAACCTTCTTGCATCTGTGACGTCATGATACCGAAAATCCTTATGCTCTGCCAACACGCTGCAAATCAGGTATTGGGAAATAGTTAATGGTATTTGCTCCTTTTCTAAACATTCTCTTCTACCATAAAAAACACCTCTGCCGTGGTGGTTTGGAGTTTTCTTTCTTTATTTATTTTAGATCATGTTCAAGATCGCTTGAGTCATAAAACTGATTTGCTCAGAGAACACAGAACAGAATGACGTGGGAGAGTTCAGTCTGCTGTTTAAATGGTAGGATGGCTCAGTACAGTGCTTCTCCGTCTTTTTCACAACATTGCTCTCAAAATGATTAGATTTCACTGAGGCCTGAGATAAATGGAGGGGACTGCTCATGCCAGGCAAGACCAGCCCAGCCCCGACCAAGGGCTGGGGAAAGTGTTTCACTCCACCCTGTTTCTCAGAGAGTCACACGAGTTGTTCTCCTTTGGGACGTTATTGTCATGGGCTACATTGCTGTCGGATAATTGTTATGTTATTTCAGGTTCTCTGTGGAGGGGAGATAGCAAAGAAATGTAAACTTATCAAAGCGTTTAAAAATCCTAAAAATCCGTGATGATAGACTTCAAACATAAAATGCTTCTTTGTAGCCACATAATGAATGATAAAATAGTCTTCCCTTGGGAGCCATCAGTGGCTGAAATTTGACTTCTCACCATGACTCCTGGATTAGATTTACAACAAAAATTCTAAATCATCATTATCCTTATTGTTGTTGTTGTTGTTGTTATTGTTACAAACTTATTCAAGCCCAAATAGGAAACATAATGATGTTCTTAATAAACCATGTGCTGGCCCTGGCCAGTTGGCTGAGTGGTAGAGCCTCAGCCTGGCATGTGGATGTCTTGGGTTTAATTCCCTGTCAAGGCACACAAGAGAAGCACCATCCATCCCACTCCCCTTCCTCTTTCTCTCTATCCTCTCCCCCTACGGCAGTGGCTCAATTGGTTTGAGCACATCGGCCCCAGGCACCTCTGCTTCAGGTATTAAAAATAGCTTGGTTGCGGCCTGGCCGGTTGGCTCAGTGGTAGAGCGTCGGCCTGGCGTGCGGGGGACCCGGGTTCGATTCCCGGCCAGGGCACATAGGAGAAGCGCCCATTTGCTTCTCCACCCCCCCCCCCTCCTTCCTCTCTGTCTCTCTCTTCCCCTCCCGCAGCCAAGGCTCCATTGGAGCAAAGATGGCCCGGGCACTGGGGATGGCTCCTTGGCCTCTGCCCCAGGCTCTAGAGTGGCTCTGGTTGCGGCAGAGTGATGCCCCGGAGGGGCAGAGCATCGCCCCCTGGTGGGCAGAGCATCGCCCCCTGGTGGGCAGAGCATCGCCTCTGGTGGGCGTGCCGGGTGGATCCCAGTTGGGCACATGCGGGAGTCTGTCTGACTGTCTCTCCCCGTTTCCAGCTTCAGAAAAAATACAAAAAAAAAAAATAGCTTGGTTGCAAGCATGGCCCCAGATGGGCAGAGCATCGTCCCCAGATGGGGGTTGCTAGGTGGATCCTGGGTCAGGACACATGCTGAAGTATCTCTATCATCCTTCTCTCCTGTGGAAAAAAAGAAGAAAACAAAAATAAACCATGTGGTTCTATTATTATGCAAACAAGCAATGGATAGGCAAAAAGTGCATAAGAAGTACTAAATTTGGCCCTGGCCAGTTGGCTCAGCGGTAGAGCATTGGCCTGGCGTGCAGGAGTCCCGGGTTCGATTCCCGGCCAGGGCACACAGGAGAAGCGCCCATCTGCTTCTCCACCCCTCCCCCTCTCCTTCCTCTCTGTCTCTCTCTTCCCCTCCCGCAGCCGAGGCTCCATTGGAGCAAAGATTGCCTGGCGCTGAGGATGGCTCTGTGGCCTCTGCCTCAGGCACTAGAATGGCTCTGGATGCAACAGAGTGACGCCCCACAGGGGCAGAGCATCACCCCCTGGTGGGCATGCCGGGTGGATCCCGGTCAGGCGCATGCGGGAGTCTGTCTGACTGCCTCCCCGTTTCCAGCTTCGGAAAAAAAAAAAAAAGAAGTACTAAAGTCTTACCTTGATGGTCACACATTTTATTTTATTTTATTTATTTTAGGGAGAAAGAGAGAAACGTTTTGTTATTTCACTTATTTGTGCATTGATTGGTTGATTCTTATATGTGCACTGACTAAGTAAGGATCAAACCCGCCACCTTGGCGTATCTGGGATGACGCTCTAACCAACTGAGCTACTCAGCCAGGGTCATAGTCACACACATTTCACGTAGCATTAAGCAGAACGTTTTCAGTTTTGACTGCATGTGGGTCCCGGGAACACTAAGAGGAGAGGTGTGAGGAGCACAGAGGCCTATGGAGCAGGAGGTGCTGGCATTCTGAATGCCCTCAGCATGAGGGAGACCACGGGCAGTCCTGCCCAGGGCAGGGAGGAGCGGGGCATGTGCCGGAGAGTGGGAGAACCCAGGCGGCTTCATGAGGGCTCAGCCTCTGGCTGCGGGAACAGTGAGTTTTGACTCAAAAGGCACAGAAGACATGACGTGCTGTTCCCAGGTGGTCCAGCGGGGCCGGAGTTGAACAGGGAGGCGGAGGCTGAGAAATGGGACAAGCTGGCCAGACAGGGCAGGGTGTCACCTGCCCTCTGAGGGAACGAGGACTTCCTTATGCACGCTGCTGAGGCAGCGTAACCTGGGCTTTGCGGTTGGTTGCTTGATTTTACTTTTATAAGAAGGAGAAGAATGTGGTCTGATGAGTATGTTTAAAAAAAAGAAAAAAAAAAGCCCAGGTAGCAATGTGTGGCGTGTTCAGAGGGCAACAACCCAGACCCAGGAGACGAGTCAAACCGGCTGAGGCAGAGTCGTGGTGGGCACTGTGGCCGCAGGAGAGTAAACACAGAGAGAGGGGTGGACGGGAGACATCGTTTGGGAGCCGTCTACTCGTGGCGTCCAGAGAGAGGGGACACCTTTCGTTTGAGGATGGCGATGCCATCGGCCATGGAGGAAACACAGGAGGAAGGCCAACTGGCGTGTCCAGAGCGAGTCCGGCCTGGACAGGGAGAGCCGAGAGGGTTAGCAGGATAAGTAACGTAGTCTGCGAATTATTTGGAAACACAGATCGCAGCCTTCGGAGGAAAGGAGCAGGGAGGAAGGTTTTAAGTGTTCTGAGATGAGAAGTGAAGGCAGACGTGGAGCAAGGGAGAGAGACGCAAGGATAAGCCCCAGAGAAATGAGGAGAGAGAAGAGGACAGTACTCTGAAAACATCCAGTGTACAGGGCACACTGAGGTACAGGAGCCCTCGAGCAGTCTGGGAGGAACCATAGCAGGCGTGGGGGAGACCGGGAACGCCACCAGAGCCGGTGGCCGAGGTACAGGAGCCCTCGAGCCGTCTGGGAGGAACCATGGCAGGCGTGGGGGAGACCGGGGAACGCCACCAGAGCCGGTGGCTGAGGTACAGGAGCCGGTGGCCGAGGTACAGGAGCCGGTGGCCGAGGTACAGGAGCCCTCGAGCAGTCTGGGAGGAACCATGGCGGGCATGGGGGAGACCGGGGAACGCCACCAGAGCCAGTGGCCGAGGTACAGGAGCCGGTGGCCGAGGTACAGGAGTCCTCGAGCAGTCTGGAAGGAACCATGGTAGGCATGGGGGAGACCGGGGAACGCCACCAGAGCCTGTGGCCGAGGTACAGGAGTCCTCCGAGCAGTCTGGAAGGAACCATGGCAGGCATTAGGGAGACCGGGGAATGCCACCAGAGCCGGTGGCCGAGGTACAGGAGCCCTCGAGCAGTCTGGGAGGAACCATAGCAGGCGTGGGGGAGACCGGGAACGCCACCAGAGCCGGTGGCCGAGGTATAGGAGCCGGTGGCTGAGGTACAGGAGCCTTCCTTGCAGTCTGGAAGGAACCATCGCAGGCATGGGGGAGACCGGGGAACGCCACCAGAGCCGGTGGCCGAGGTACAGGAGCCCTCGAGCAGTCTGGAAGGAACCATGGCGGGCATGGGGGAGACCGGGGAACGCCACCAGAGCTGGTGGCGGCGTTTGCAGCTAGGAACTGGGAGCAGCAGTGTGGATAGAGGGGGAAGAGGTCACATAAAATATGCACTGAATGACATTTTTGGGAAATTCACAACTGAAGGTGACAAGTTCAGATTAGTGGTCCAAGGGGAGGAGAAGGCTGGCTGCAAGGGGAACTTTCGGAAGTGATGGACACACTCTGTATGTGGATTGTGGTAGTGGTTCCATGATTATATCCATTTGTCAGAACTCACAGACCTACACCCCTAAGACAGGTGAATTTTTTTAAGTGTAATGTAATTATACCTCAGTTAACAAAAGTGTGGACTGAGAAGAACTTGCTTTTTAACACCTCTTAGAATAGCCTTGGTGGCGGCCGCCCCTCATTGCTCAAGTCGAAGGCGTGTGCTTAGGAGTGAGGGGTCACCTGTAAGACAGGCCGAGACCAGACCACCGAGAGGGACAAGGCCATGGAACAGTGGACGTAACGGAGGGGAGAGCAGCATAGTTCTCCTCTGTCCTGTCTTGTCCTCCTGTCCTGTACAGATTCAGAATCCCAGAGTCGTTCACCCAACAAACTCATTCATTCATTCAGCCTTCGGCATTGTGCTCAGCCCCGCAGGTCACCCCCAAAATGAAGAACCTCTTTCCACTGTAGGCAGCTTACACTTCATTGAGGTAGGTGCAAGTCCGTTAATAAAGAAAATGGTTTGGTGTAGAAATTGTGAACCAATAAATGACAACCAATCTCTTAGCATTCAATAATCATTCAATAAAAATCATAATTTAAAATTTGGAAGATCACTAAACAAATATATACTATGAGCCTTCTCCCATGCTTGTGAATGACACCACGTGAGTCCACCACCCCTGGAGACCAGCTCTGGGAAATCAGAATCATTGGCCACAGCGCACGGCCCACCCACCCCTCTGCGCCCCTCTGCTGTGTGACTAGTAGGAACCTCCAGAGGGGCAGCTTCCCGCCCACGGGGGTTTGCTGAAAAGAGCCCTCTGCCCCCTCCCTCGTGGCTCTAGCGCTGGTCGGAGCGCCCCCCTGCCACAGCAGAGCAGGGCAGTGAGTGGTGGTGCTCGGAGCAAACAAGCAAGCACTAAAGATGTCCCTGGAGTTCAGGGCACTGCCTCGCGGTGGAGGCCGTGGCCTGAAAGGTCTGCTCGCGGTGAGGCAGCCGCAAGCTGTGTGTGTGGTGCAGATGTACTGCTGGAGGCCAGGCCTGCCTAATAGGGCTGGTATTTACTTTTACTTGACCCCATTCTGGGCCCTGCCCCAGTCTGCTAAAATGCTTCCAACATTCATCACCCGGATGGGAGACTTGGTGCGGTGATTTCCTGCTGAGATGACTGGAAGGGGAGGTTACATGGGGACCTTGGAGGGACTGGCTCCTGCAGGTGGGAAAACCCCTGCATAATGAGTCACTCTGACTCTTAATCACTCAGCATGTGCCTTGCGAGTGTCTTTGAAATGCATATTCATGGATCCACACTCCAGAAGGAAAGCCCTAACTGAGACCTCAAAATCGGAAGGTGTGTCAATTTTTATGCAGTGTTGATCCATTCATTCATTTATTCATTTGTACCCGCAGCGTGCAGGGTGAGGGGGGTATAGTGAGCCACCTGGCAGTAGATATGATCAGGCTTTTCCTGATGGCGTTATGATCGACTGTAGTAAATGAAACCGCACAAGTACTTTGGGCTCAGTGTGCCCTCAAGGGAGGCGTGCCCCTCTGGCTACCTAGTATAGGTGTAAAAGTGGAGAATCACAACACAAGCAAGTCCCTCCTCCAATAATGGCCATCTTGCTGATTTGGGGAGATCAGGTGGTGAAATGCTGGAGAGTTTAGCTTTCTCTCCTCCAGATTTAGCTGTATAACTTAATTATTTTGTGTTCTATTTAGTGACTCTTTTAATTGCCATTGACCACCACAATAAAATAAATAAAATAGTAACTCGTTAACTGGTCTAGATACTTCACTAGCACATTTCAGTTCCCCGTGCTATCTGTATAGAGAAGCCCATAGAAGTATGGATCACTGAGCTTACGGACTTCTGAGACCCTTGCTGCCATTCAGGGCGCATTGGCAGGGTTTTCCATCTTCCTGTAGGTGGCTGATTTTTCCTTTCTTACATAACAGTAGGCCTCATGTGCATGCTTCCTCTCTTTAATGATATTATGCTTATATGTTCTTTCCAGCACACTGTTGAAAACTACAAAATAGTACTGGATTCCTTTTTTTTTTTTTTTTGAAGCATTTTTTTTTCCTTTTAATTTTTTTTTTTATTTTATTTTATTTATTCATTTGAGAGAGGAAGAGAGAGACAGAGACAGAGAGAGGAGAGAGAGACAGGGGGGAGGAGCTGGAAGTATCAACTCCCATATGTGCCTTGACCAGGCAAGCCCAGGGTTTCGAACCGGCGACCTCAGCATTTCCAGGTCGATGCTTTATACACTGTGCCACCACAGGTCAGGCAGTACCGGATTCTTAACCAGCACATCACCACTTAGTACAGCTCCTTCTGAGAAATAGTTTAGCAAATACAGACATTTGCGGGGAGAAAAGAGCAAATTATTTTTATGATTCTCCAGCTCTATAGTCTACAGATTATTCTGTTACATTTCCAAAATTCTTTCAAAGCTTATGGTTTATAGTGTTCAATAAACTTAATCGTTTACAAAAAACTCCAAAACAATCTCATGCCAAAAAAAAATAAAAAAATTAGTAGGTGGTCTTAGAACTGTGGTCTGATTGTTTTGATATTGTCTGTAAGTTTCTATAATTTCTAAGGGCTGTTTAATCATTTGGCATAAATTTCATGACAGAAAAATATTAATATGTAAGCAAAGTTTATAAAATTATATTATTGAGAAGTTAATTACATGCCATATGGAGCAAGACCAGAAAGACAGACACCAAAATCTTAACATCAGGCCTTGATATTAGGAATAACTTTTTTCCTTCTCCTAACTTTTCTGTTTATTTTAAATCGCTACATTGAGCACATGTCACTTTATAACATGAGTATACAATAAGTAGGCGGATGATGAACTGAAGGTATTTGGGGGAAAGAGTACTCAACTGGGCCAGTTGGTTACAAGAGACTCGGCACGTGTGCTGTGTGTTCGGTCACTCTCCGTCCGGGCCATCTTGCCATGTTTTAGCACCTAAATTTGGGACACTAAAGAAAGGACAAAGAGCTAGAATGTTCCTATAAGAAATGCACTTTATTTATTTATTTTATTTATTTATTTTTATTTATTTATTATTTTTTTTTTTTTGGTATTTTTCTGAAGCTGGAAACGGGGAGAGACAGTCAGACAG
This sequence comes from Saccopteryx leptura, assembly GCF_036850995.1. NCBI lineage: Eukaryota > Metazoa > Chordata > Mammalia > Chiroptera > Emballonuridae > Saccopteryx > Saccopteryx leptura. The sequence continues at coordinate 15,392,535 of NC_089505.1, read as the reverse complement.
ACTCCCGCATGCGCCCGACTGGGATCCACCTGGCACGCCCACCAGGGGCGATGCTCTTCCCACCATGGGGCGATGCTCTGCCCCTCCGGGGTGTCGCTCTGCTGCGACCAGAGCCACTCTAGCGCCTGGGGCAGAGGCCAAGGAGCCATCCCCAGCGCCCGGGCCATCTTTGCTCCAATGGAGCCTTGACTGCGGGAGTGGAAGAGAGAGACAGAGAGGAAGGAGGGGGGGGTGGAGAAGCAAATGGGCGCTTCTCCTATGTGCCCTGGCCGGGAATTGAACCCGGGTCCCCCGCACGCCAGGCCGACGCTCTACCACTGAGCTAATCGGCCAGGGCCTATTTATTTATTTTTTTAAAGAAATGTGCTCCTGAGTGTGGTTTGTTTAGTTCTTTGTAATGTTTGCTACCCCCAAATTCAGCTAAGGAAATATACTGCTCATAAAAATTAGGGGATATTTCAAAATGAAGATGAAGCTATAAAATATCCGCTAATTTTTGTGAGCAGTGTACAAGGTAGTGTTTGTCCTGCTGCTTTGTCCCGGGGTCCGCCTTGCCTACCGCCTTTGGGGTGGAGAGAGGATGAGTCCCTCCTTTTTCACGCACTGATGCATCGTCCAGACAGCTGGCATGGAGAGGTGTCTGACCGGATGTGGTTCCCAGCAGACATCCCTTTGACTTCAGCTCTTGGGGTAAGGAAGGGCTACCCTTTGACATCAAACTGAGGCAGTAAGCATCTCCTAAAGAACCTAGAAGTCTTCCTCTGGACGTGAAGTCTTCCGGAATATCAAGTCTTCTTCATTGACAAGCATAGGACATAAAATCAGGACCTGAGAGCTCGTTAGGACAAGAATCTGGGCTAGCATCTTGGAGTTAAGCACTCTGGCCCCTCACCCAGGAAGGATGACAGCGTCTTACGGGGTTTACGGGGTGGTCGGCGCCAGTTAGAGCAGTCCTGGGTCAGGGTGGCTCCCGGAGGCTGCTGACAAATAGACTCTCGGTGCCTCTGTGTCACATCTGATAAGGAGAGAAAAGCACCTTGGCCGGGGAGTAAGAGGCAGTGCTCAGAGGCCCGGAGCCTGTCCAGGGCTGTGGTCCTCACTGGGCAGCCTGCCCGCCCCTCCCTCCCCGCACCCTTCCCCCTGGTCCCTGCGCTCTTGTGGAGCAGAGGGTGTGACCTGTGATCCTGGGGCCTGCAGACGCATGCAGGTGTTTTTCCTCCTGCTGTTATAGGCAGGCGCAGGCTGGGCCCATCTCAGTGTGGAATTCATTTAAAGCAGGCCAGTCCCTTAACAAACAGACCTCTGTGTGGCCTACATTCCTACTCTGTGTGACCTGACCCGGTCACTTCTCTATGCAGGTGACCCCTACCCCCACTCCCCCGTGATGCATTGCTTGGCTTGACTCTGGAAAGCAGGAAACGGCTGGAGCGTGTTTGGGAAGTCAGTGATGTCATCCCGGACTAATGCTGGGTGGGGAGTCACAGGACCGGGGTGGGGGGGCCCCGAAAGGGAAAGCTGTGGCCCCACCCAGCACTGTTGCTGCCATTTCGTTCTGTCCTGCATCTCAGTTCGTCCCCTCTGTTTTCCGTTCGCCCCCAAGGCTGGGCAAGCACGTTTTGTCCCGCAGGCTCCGTGGGGGGTGTTTTCGCCCGTGGGCGGCTCTGTGGAGGGAGGCAGGGCTTCAAACCTGCTCCACTCGCTCAGGCGTGAAGGTGAATTCCTTCAGATCTTGTAGGTTGAAATCAAATGCATGACTCCCCCCCTTCTCCGGAGATTGATGGCCAGTGACATAGTGAAGAACGGTAAACATGGACTCCCTGAGCTACACTTGACATGCAGTGGACGAGCCCCCGTGTAGGGAAGAGCCCACCCGCCTGTGAGATCCCATGGGACTCCGTGCACCCCAACTTGTGGCTCGGACGCTCAGCCTGGGGCACATTTCCTACGAAGCCACCCACGCCTCCTCACTGCCTTCCCTCCCGTTTCCCTGCCTTCCCACCCCTGTCCCCACAAATTAACAAAGATCCTCCTGGCTTATTTTTTTAAAGTCTCCGCAAACGGCCTTCCGCCTTCCTCTCTCCCGGGCTCCTTCGTCCTGGTCAACCCGACACCTGCCGTAAACCAGACTTGCCCCAGGCCTACCTGCCCACCACCCTCCCCATCCGGGCCTCACTGTCTTGGTATCCCGTACGCTTTCACGCCATTCCAGGGCATCTTGTCAGTTTCCTCTTCCACAGCCAGCTGGGGTCCCTTCGCCACTGCTCTATCTTATCTCCCCATCAGAATTTCCTGCTTTCTCCCAAACATGTCATTTCCCTGGTCCAGGCCGCCCCTGGCTTCCTCTTCGCCTGACGTCCCTACAACAGGTTGTACAATCGCTGGGTGACCACGAGTTCCTTCCCGGCGTCCAGAGGAAGCCACACGTGTGTGTTCAACGGGACAGAAGCCGTTCCTGTCTTTTCAGGGTAGCATGTGTAAGGGAAAGGGAGGTGACCGGCAGCCATCTCGGTTTCCAGAAACTCTCTGTCAGACAGATGAGACAGAGGAAGCTCTGTGACTCACGACAGTGACGTTCACCTCGCTATCACTAAGGTTATCTAGGTCCGGTCCACTGGTTCAGAGGATCTTTTCTCCCCTACTTGGATGCTGTTATTTTTAGCATCAATATAAAATTACTTTAAATGAAATCGGTTTCGGCCAGGAAATAATGCTGAGTGATTCCAGTTCCATCCACAGCCTGCTGGTTTTCGCCCTCTGTTCAGTGTGGATTCAGAGCATGAAACTGACCATCAAGGCGGACCCCAGTTTAGACCTTCTGAAAGGCACCCACAAAATTATTGGGTACTCATGGACTTGCTCTTTCTTCCGTGCCTCCTTGTTGCACTTCTTAGACTTTGATATTCCAGTTTTACTAAGAGGCATGTAATGAGAAGCAGCTAAGCAATTTATACAAGGAAAACGAAATTAATACAGACCAAACTACCAGTTTTCCAAACTCAATGGCCCGGAGGCCATCAGGGTCAGTTTGAGGGTGTGGTAGGAATGGATGCATAGAGAGAGAAGCTTTTCTATTATCAAAACAAGTCACAGTTTAAAACTGGGATTCTTGTTTGCAGAGGAAATATAATTGATAACATCTAGACTCACAGCAGTTCGCAGGTTTAACCATATGCGTGTTCATTAAATCCTGCGCTGTGGGTGTCGGATTAAATGTTAAAATAAATAACGTATTACATCTCTCCATAAAATATTTTCATTGCTTTTGAGAGAATCGGTGTCCCTTAGTCTCTCCTGGCTATCATTGAAAATTCAGAACATTTTATACCAGTGAGGATAGCCAGATCTAATTAAATCAGGGAACAAGGGTAAAACTGTTACAAGTCCTGTTAAGGATGTAATTCGTATTGGGGTAAATGATCAAATGGAGATATTTATCAAGTCCCTGCAAGGCCCACAATGAAAATTCATCGTCGCACCGCCAACCCCCTGTAGGAATTCGCTGCGTACCTGCATTCAGAATGTGCCCCGGCCATTTGTCATAAAGGGGGGAGAGCTAGGCTAGGAACACACGTTCCTGATTCTATAATATCATGGATATCCTGTTTGAGGTTCATCCCAGCCCCAAGAATCCGCTCTGGAAAGTGTAGGACCCAGGAAAAATGACCTGCCATGCTTCCTTGCGCCTCCCAAAATCCATCTTCCAATTCCCACATGTATCTGTGTTTCTCTTCTGAAAACAGATTTGCCCAAGCTCTAAACTGTCCCCCGGGACTGCACTAGGGGGACGGTGCCCCGAGACACCTGCTGCCTCCAGTCACTGCATTTCACACCCCTGCCCCAGCGCACTATCCCCTCTGGTGTCCTGTCTTCGCTGTGTTGGCTTGCCGAGTATCTCCTATTAATCCGCCCCCCACCTCCCGGTAGTGACCATGCCTGGCGTTCTCTTGACTTTTCCACAGTGGGAGTCTAGTGTAGACTCTACCACTGGAGCCCAGAGTGGTGGTGGCCTGCCAGCTCCGTGGGGACCAAGTGACTCTCTAAGGCAGGGGTCCCCAAACTTTTTACACAGGGGGCCAGTTCACTGTCCCTCAGACCGTTGGAGGGCCGGACCATAAAAAAGAACTATGAACAAATCCCTATGCACACTGCACATATCTTATTTTAAAGTAAAAAAAACAAAACGGGAACAAATACAATATTTAAAATAAAGAACAAGTAAATTTAAATCAACAAACTGACCAGTATTTCAATGGGAACTATGCTCCTCTCACTGACCACCAATGAAAGAGGTGCCCCTTCTGGAAGTGCGGTAGGGGCAGGATAAATGGCCTCAGGGGGCCGCATGCAGCCCATGGGCCGTAGTTTGGGGACCCCTGCTCTAAGGAGTCCTGTGCCGGTGTGGACTCACCAGCCCTGGAGCCCAGTCTCCGGTCCCGGTCTGGGGAAGCATATCTTTAAAGGTGCTACCAGGAGAGGCTCAAGCTCCCACCAGCTTTGTCTGCTCGTAACTCCAACCTTCCGGGATCAGTGCCCCAGCCTTTCTTATCAAACCAGTAGTAACTGGCCAGACTGGAAAACCAGATCCAAAAACTGTACATGTTTATTAACGTGCTTCGCTGTGGACTTAGAGATCAAATGTCCCACTGGCTCGTATTGCTTGGCAGCGTGGCCATCTGTATGGAAACGGCTCATCCGCATTCACGTCCCTGTGTCTCGGTCCTCACTTCCGTCTGAGTCGGCGCCGTCATCGTAAGGTGTTTGTGCCGCAGCTCAGACGCTCCTCCGAGTGCTTCGCCTACATCACTGGTCAGTCCTCAAAGAGGCCTGGGAGCAGAGTCTGTGGTAACCCACATGGTGGGGGCGGGGGGGGGGGGCGGTTAATGTTCTATGGATACTGAGACTGGTGAGATCTTGGGCTCAGGAATAACTTCGATTTTGAACATGCTACATTTTCTTTTCCGTGGGTTAGTAAGTGTGTATGTGTGCTGAGCACTGAGCTTTAAGGAAGCATAAAATGGGATGCCGCCCTGGGGAGTGGGGGGGGTGGGGGTGGGGCAGCAGGATCTCTGGATAAATAAGGCGTCAACGCCTGAAAAATTATACAAATGGCTTTTATAGTTTGCTTGCCAAAAAATGGAAGCAGAGGTGATAAATGCAATAGAACTCCAAGGCAAGCGAGGACCACGGTGGGTCTTCGGGTAGGCGGGAAAGGGTGGTCAGTTTGGGGCTTTGAATGACACACGGGGGTATTGAGAGCCTGTGGGCCGAGGACCACCCTAGCAGCAACCTCCTGCAGGAGGGGGAAACTGAGGCCGGGAGACCTTGAGGGGCCTGTGCCGAGGCCTGCGTGGATGTTACGGGGCCAGGACAGGGGTGGTTACGGCAGAAGTGGGGAAGAAGGGGTGCCTGGCCGGGAGACCAGTAGAAGTCGCGGGAGCTGACGAGATGAAATGTGAGGCTCAGGGTCCAGGACGACTCCGGAGGACCTGGAAAGAGTGGGCAGGGCACTGGCACCGCAGGTGAGGGATCACCTGGTGAGCAGCACGTTGTTTGAGGCGCCTGTTGCACTTCCCATCACATCATCCATCAGACCTGTATAAGTTAGTTCTTGGAACTCAAGAGGGAGGTCAGGGCTAAATTTGAGTTGTGACATTGAGAGGATACACAATCTCTAAGTTTCCTTCTAATTTAAGACATTCTTGCATGTCTGATGTGCACTGGGCGCTGGTTGCCGAGACAGGAAACGCCCAGTCCGGCCTCCAGGCTCATAGTGCTGCCAGAGGCAAACCCATTCGTGCAGGCCAGTGCGCAAGGTTCCAGGATACAGAGGGACACTAAGGAGGGAGCGCTCGTGTCGTCTGTGGGGAGGGGCAGCTATGCAGAGAATCTCCCAGAAGAGAGCCCTTGGCGGGTCCCAAAAATAAGAGCAGTGTTTATGGGGGTGGCGGCAGGGGAGAAGCGTTTCAGACAGAGAGCAGGGGGCAGGAGCCTGACCCCTGAGGGCCTTGCAGGCTGCGGTTGGAGTTGAACTTGACCCTGAAGGCAGAGGAAATGAGTCAGACCATTCCAAGGCCTCTGCTTCAGACAGCTCCAGGGCACCGCTGGTAGCATTCTGTGTGAATGGTGGCCCCCAGGGGCATGCAAGGCTGTCACCTGCGTCCCAGTCCCCACGTTCCCATGATGCAGTGTTTGAGCCATTCTCCACCGTCTCTAATGCAGAAAAAGCAAAACTTCTGGGGTTTCCCTCACACCGGCTGGGAGAGCCCTTCCACAGGATGGCTCCCACTGCAGGCCACAGGGAAGGGCTGGAGCGGGCCACCGGGAAGGGCTGGAGCGGGCCACCACCGGGGAAGGGCTGGAGCGGGCCACCGGGAAGGGCTGGAGCGGGCCACCGGGAAGGGCTGTGAGAGCCTGGCCACCGGGAAGGGCTGGAGCGTCAACAACTGAGCTGTTTCTGCACAACGGGATCCCTTGTGGAGCGGGTGGTGAAAAACCATTTCTATATCCATGTAGTCTTTTTTTTTTTCTTTTTTCAATGAATAAGTAATATTTTATTATATTAGCAATTGAATTTTTCAATTGAATTTCTTGGGATGACATTGATTCACAAAACCATACGGGTTTCAACTGTACAACTTAACAAAACATCATGTGCACCCTGTATTGTTCACTCGTGGCCCCAAGCGAGGTATGTTTCCATCCCTATTTTCCCCCTTGGCCCACCTCCACCTCCCCCCAACCACATTCCCCTCGGGCTAACACTCTGCACCCTGTTGTCTGTATCCATGTGTTATGTATGTATATTGTATAACTCTCGTCTGACAGCTGTCAGTCTGTTCCATTCATACCTCTGCTTGGTTTCTGAATGAGCCGGTGTTTCAAACTCCATTACACAAACGAAGAGAATTGTTCTGCAAATAAAGGGACCGATCTCTTCTCTTTGAGGCACCGTACATTATATGTCTGTCTTGCACAAATATTTTCGATCCATTAGAATCCTTCATTTTCAACTTATTTGCTGTTCTGTCACAATTATTATAAATCCACTGAAACCAGAAGCCTAGCTTTTCATTATCTGTGCTCCGCCCTTTTTTATGGCATGGTTGAGACATGTCCAGGTGGCAAAGAGTTAACTTGTCATCGAAGCTATAAAGTCACAATGGTATGTGAAAAGTTCTCTTTTGGAAGTTGGGAGTGTAAATCCCAACTAGGTCTCATTCTAAGAGACCATTTTAAGTTTTGGCCCGAAAATACTTATAACAAGGGCTCATGTACAAAAGTCAGTTCTCCAAGTTGAGCATGGCCGGCCAAGCTCCTAGGTCCATTGTATTGTTGTTTATAATAATCATAACTGGCTTTGTTCTTGAAGGTTTTGACAGCTGGAGGTTGTTATTTTAATTTTGATAAGTTTGTCATAAAAGAGGGAATGTGCTCCCTTTTGGAGACAGAGGTTTGGTGGAGAGAGAAAGCGGCACCGCCTAACAATGGGATTCCACTAGGACACCCAGTCGGCTTCTTTGAAGCACTTTTCTTTTTCATTCTTGGCTTAAATTGGAAACTTACATCTTTCTTGGGGGTAGGAAGTAGTTCAGACAGAAAAAGAGAAAAAAAACTCTTGTTGCAACCACATCACTGGGAAAAGAACAGAAAGTTTCAGGAAGAATAATATGAAGCTTACGAATTAGGACTTCAGACAGATTCTTCTTTTATTTGAACGGTAAAGAGTTAATGGTTCGTGGAAAGCATGATGGGAGTCTCTGCGCACTAAAAAAACACATGCCCGTAAATCCTTCTCCAGCCCGTCTCTGTGATCACAGGCTCAAGCTGAGGACGGTGATGAGGTGTCCAGTTCATCTCCAGTGCACCCTGCGTCTTACCTGTCACCCCGTCCCCTCTCCTGGCGCTGCTCTCTATGTATTATTACTTTAAAAACAAAAACTCTGCCTATTTCCACAGATCTTCAATTGTATAATTTTTTTTCTGTATCTTCTGTATGGCACCTGAGCTGACATCTTTCTAACCCCAGAATAATCCTTTCTCTTCTGCTAAACGCTATATGTAATCTAGAGAGGATTCGTTGAAAAGAGGGGGGAAAGATACTAATATCTGGATAGTTTTAGGACCAGCATGGTCACCTCTAAATACACACAGGGATTTTGTGTTTATGTTTGGCTTGGAGAAGTAACTGAGTTTGGGGTGGGGGAGATGAAGGAGATGTATAGAGGATGTATAGAGCATAATGTTAACAATGTGAAAATGCATAGAATAAAGCAAGTAGAAGTGAGGGGTATTTACATAAATTATAGTGATAATAAAAATTGAAACTGTAGTCAAAGCTAACATTGACTATACACGGTTGCTAGGGGCCAGGAGGCATTCTGAGCCATCTGTGTGTATTATTTCATTCTCACTGTGCCCCTTCCAGGTGGGTAATGTCGCTGCCCCGTTTTACACACGGAAGCCAAGGCACAGAGAGGTTAATAAGTGACTTGCCTCGATCATAGAGCTACTGTGTGGCAGAACCAAGATTCAAGCCAGGCGTTGCTTTGTTGGAAATGCTTTACCACCTTCGCACTGAATATATGGTCTTATTTTCACGTGCTGTGTGTTACCAAAAGTGACCCTTGATTCGGGTAATAATCCAATTAAAAGGAGCGGCCTCAAATTATCGTCTGTAGAACCAATACCCTTATGGGAGCAGAACCTTCGTACTTGCTAACCATTCCTTTTAGAGCCTATAGAATTTTAGAACATAGAGTAAACTATCAATAATTTTTTTTTTTGGTTGGTTAGCAGAAAGCTATGTTGCTCAAAAGGCAAGAATTTCCGTTGTGATGTGTTGAAATTTGACTGTGGCTTTTCTGGTTGGAAGTTGCTGTGAGTATCTCCTAAGCCAGAAAACATCAGCCCCTTTTACCAGTGGGGATCTTGCCGTTTCTGCCACCCATTAGCTAATGAGCTTGAAGCTGGCCCAAGCCTGTGTTCTGAGAGAAGTCCTGACCCTCCCCCCCCTCCTCCCGAAATGGGTTAGTCATCTCTTTAGATAAGAGACTTGATTTGGTTCTTTGACTTCACAAACGGACTGACCACCCTGCCAGCTCAATGACTGATCTGCTTGGCCTGGGAACGCACTGTCAGTGGATAGAGCAGACTCACTGCAGGCCGTCCCCAGAGGCTACGGCCCTGGACTGCCAGCCTCCTGACTTTTTATCAAAGGGCTGCTTGGAAAATGCTATCTCTGGCGGATTATCTGAAGACTCCGCAGTCTTTTCCTCTGAACCAGTGTCCAGCCTTACCAATGTGCCACTAAAGGACACTGTCCACTTACCCGGGATCCCCTCTGGAAAGCTCACAGAAGAGAGTCCTTGCGGGTCCAGCGGGCCCTGTGTGCCCCTCTGCCCTGCGGGACTTCCCGTGGGATAGCATGTACAGCTCCTAGTGAGGAGGCCTGGGTACGTGGCTGTTTCCCGAGAAAGTTATCAGTCCTGGGTGGGTGGGGACCTCATCCTGTTTGTCTCTGAGTCCCAAAGACCAGGCCCAGCAATTGCACAGTAACAAACAGCTCGGCTGTTATAAGTGTAGGATGCCTTGCCCACGTATCTACTGTCCTACTAAATCAGTTTCTATATTTTCCATGATCCTGATTTCTGTCTATCTAATTCTTAAATTTTTTTTATTGGTCAGACTCCTCAAGTCCTTTGCTGAAAACCTCCAGCTTCTGAAAAAGACATACAGTAGATGAGGGGACAAAAATATAAATAATGATACTACCTGAGAATGTTCCGAGACCTAATAGATCTAGACTTTACAACGGGGAAAAATCCACACAGACACACACGATAGGATGGTATTCTGACCTTATCCTTCTCTATTAAAACACTCCGGGGCATGATCCTGCCTTTGAGGAAAGCAATGCCCAGAGTCCTGATTTTCCTCCTCATTCAGGGACAGCCCACGTCTTACTCCCTGAGGGCTTGGTTTACACTCCTTTTCTTGTTTCATTTCCAGACCTAGTGAGAGCTTGAGCTGACTGGCCACAGGGCTGTTTTCATGAAATATAAATAGCTTCACCAAGAGAGATAAGAGAACTGTGTGTCTAGGGCAGCTTGACTCCCCCCGGGAGGGTCAGGGCCGGGTTGGGGTTCGCAGGAGAGCAGGAAGTGTGGGAGCGCTGATTGTCCAGGTCTGTCATCCGTTGGGGGCCTTTGTCCTGCGGGTGGAGGCTGCGGTTCTGATCTCACAGAAGGCCTGCCTGGACGCCTTGCAGAAATGCGTGTTTTGTTTGCTTGCCTTTAAGGATGCCCTATTGGCTGACAGCAAGAATCAGGAATTCCGTTGCACGTTTGCAAGCCTTTCGGCATGACAGATGGCAGTCAGCTCCCGAGGCCCGTTTGACCCGGTATTTTGGGAGAGATGTATCAGGGAAATGATAGTGTATGGGTGTCCGTGTCATTCGCCTGCGGCAGAGGCCTGGTCCGCTGGTTTCTGAGGCCTCCTGCACCTGCCTCCGTGGCTGGGTGTGGCCTGGCCAAGTGAGTTCTATGGAGGGGCATCTGGAGGTGTGGAAGGGTTGTTTTTTACTGTTTAAAAAAAATAGTATTATGCACTTCTCAACGCTTCTAAAGGAACTTTTTGTTTTCTTTTTTTAACCAAACGTGAGACGGTGTGCCCGTGAGGGCAGGGGGGTGTGAGGGCAGGGGGTGCCGTCCTGCGCACACTGGAACACAGCCTCGGGACATCTGGCCTCAGAGTCCCTCCTCCGCCCCGGAGCAGCTCCTTCTCCTCTCCGGTGGGATGGGGGCCCTGGTCCCTTCTAGCTCCAAGCATCTGTAGTTCTAAACCAGATGTTGATTTCCATTTTTATAAAATCAGAACATAAAATTTGAGAATATTGCTCTTTTTATGAGACAGCTACCAAAGGATTAAAATGCTATTAAAGCTGTTAGGTACCTCCTGAAGTAGTAAGTGTCTTTGCTTAGCATTTTGTTAAATGATTTTCAGTCCTGAAAATGATTTGGAGATACTAAGTGTTCTCGCTAATCAAACCATACCGAGGGCGGCCTTTCCCAGAGTGTTTTCTCGGGTGTACCCGACACTGCCTTCAGAACACTCCGTTGGGAGCTGGCTGTGTGCTCTGTCCCGTGGGCTTGTATAGATCAGCCGTGAGAGAGGATGAAGGGCTCCTGCCCAGTGTATTACATAATACACCGAGGAGTCATCAATTTTATTTACAAGTAACTCTATGCTTCCAATGGATTTTGGCTTTGCGCGGTTCCAGGCTCCAATTCCTCATGTCACGGAGGGAGGGAACAGTAGAGACTTGGAAAAAGACATTAGAATTTAAGTGAAGGGCAAAGCAGGCCAAGGTCACCGAGCGGACATCTCTAAGATAAACAGCACTGAATTTGTGGGGAGCAATTCAGATAAACCTCCTGAAAACCAACTCCGTTGATATTTCCATAGTTCGGCACCAGAAGCATTGCCTTGGTGGGCAGCGGGAGGTGGAGGACCGCGTGGGATTCAGAAAAGGGAGGAGGGAGACTGAAGTCTCCTTGTCGTCGCAGAGAGAGGCCAGTGAGAGCGTCCGCGCATTGGGAATGACTAATCCTGGTCCTTTAGATAGACTCCTGATGCTCAAACAGTAATGATTCATTAGGTCATTCTAGCTCAGTGAACGCTTCCCTGTGGGACCACACAAGTGCCTTATTTTTGATTCACTCATTCAATATTTATTGAAGAGTGCTCTGCACTAAGCCGTGAGGAACAACAACCAAACAACAGCAAAGGCCTGCGCTTGCCCTTGAGTTGTTCACAGGCTCCAGTTAAATATGGTCAGCCCTCTGTATCCACAGATGTGGACCACATGGATGCAAGGGGCTAATAAGGGACTCGCGCATTTGTGGACCGTAGTATCCACGGAGTTCCTGGAACCAGTCCCCCATGGGTCCCGGAGGATGACTAAACAGACGTTTAACAAGCTCTTTCCCTCTGAAAGACAGAGGGACTCCAGGTGCTGCGGAGCTCAGGGGAATGGATCGCACTGGGGAGGCTGGGGAGGTCAGGCTGGGCATGGAGTCGCCCGAGTCCAGTGGTGATGGATGAGGAGAAGTCAGCCAGGTGACGTGGGACAGGGACGCAGCGCATGCAAAGCACGAAGGCTGAGGGAGCGTTGCTGAGCTCTGGTAGCATGGTGATGGCCTGTACAGGCAACAGCGAATTTAGAATTCTACATGCTCTCTCAGCCATCATGAGCCCGGGCCACACAAGACCTTCAGGGTCAAGCTCAGGATTCAGGACTTTATTCTGAAGTCCTGGGGATTGTAATCAGAGCAGTATCATGATTGTGTTTGCAATTTTTTTTTTTTTAAAGAGACAGAGAGAGAGTCAGAGTGAGGAATAGACAGGGACAGACAGACAGGAACAGAGAAATGAGAAGCATCAATCATTAGTTTTTCATTGCGCATTGCGACATCTTAGTTGTTCATTGATTGCTTTCTCATATGTGCCTTGACCGTGGGCCTTCAGCAGACCGAGTAACCCCTCGCTTGAGCCAGAGACCTTGGGTCCAAGCCGGTGAGCTTTTTGCTCAAACCAGATGAGCCTGTGCTCAAGCTGGCGACCTCGGAGTCTCGAACCTGGGTCCTCAGCATCCCAGTCCGACGCTCTATCCACTGCACCACCACCTAGTCAGGCTGTGTTTGCATTTTAGAAAGATCACTCGGGCAGCAGGCTGGAGGGAGGAATGGAGACAGGAAATACCCTGAGGTAGAGGCAGGGAGATGAGAGGAGGAGATGGGTCCCAGGGATCTTTGGGGGTAGAATGAACAGGAGAGGGCAGGAGGGAATTTCCTCAAAGATAGCTCAGATTTCTGACTCGATCCCCTGGAGGGTCTGGTTATCCTTTCCTTAGATAAAGGAGGAAAACCAACTTTTAGAGGAAGAGAACTGTTGGGAGAACCCAAGACCACCCCCAGGTTCAGGGACTCACGAACTCAGCCTGTAGTCATACTCGGGGCTATGATTTCTGACAGCACCAGGATACAAGGCAAAATGAGCCAAGGGAAGTCCAGGGCAGTCTCACAGGTGACATTCTTAATTCCTCCAGCATCCAACTGTGACAACCCATGTGAACTAACACATTCTGTACCAGGGAAGCTCGTTAGAGACTTGGCCCCTAGGGTTTTAGTTGGGGGCTCATTGTGAAGGCGCCCTACCTGGCCCCTACCAAATTCCTGACTCCCAGAAGGAAAGCGGGTGTTCAGTATAAACCGTGTTGCTAGCCGAAATCCAGGTTTCAGACACCAGCCTCGCGGGTCGGTCCGAGGAGAGCATCCTCAGCTGCTCAGTTCACTTGTTTTCTGCACAATAATGAGTTCAGCTTTGAACATGTTGAGTGAAGCATTTGTTGTAAGTTCAAGTGGAGATGTCCACTGGGCAGCGGGGTTCAATAGAGACCCATGTGATACATGAAAGGTCCTGGGGCCATTCACACCTCAAATGGTTCTAGAAACCAAGGTTGTACGGAGAGAAAGCCACCCCCACACACACACCATGTTTCCAAACCACCGTGCTAGTGATCTCTAGCTCCCCTCTCCCGATACAAGAATGAGAAAACTGAGGCCCCCACAATGGGGCGTGGCTGTACTGTTTTCTGTTTCAAGTCTTTCCCGTCATCTGTACCACCTCCCAGAACAGCAAAATCATACATGGTCCAGATGTGAATAACACGACATTTAGACTATAAAACAGGCCCTTTGTAAGTTTGCTTAGTGCGACTTATTTCACAAGGAGCCCGACCCTTGGACCGTCAGAAGCCCAGTTGACCACAGCAAGGCCCCCCACCAGGAAGGAATTTCTGAGCAGCCTGTAAGTCAACCATTCGTGTTCAACCAACTGTGATTATTAAAAAGAGAAATGTGACAAAGTCTTTGGCCTCATGTTACTTATATTCTAGAGCCAGGAAAGAGATGAAAGACAGCTTGTAGATGAGGAGTGTGTGTTGAGGTCGAGAGTGGGCAGGGCGACCCCTTGAATATGAGAAATAAAAATAAGCCAAACTCAAAACAAGTTAATTATTTGGCTGGAGCGCTGGTAAGGGGTAAAGTGGAACTTGAGAATTGTAAGATGAGGTTGCTGCCTATTCATTTTGTGTTTGGGATTTTATTCTTTGGTGCCCTTAAAAAGTTGTCTCCCGGTATTGTGAAACGTGTGCAAAGCCAAACTTAATGGTAGAATGTAGATTTTAGAATAAGTTGCAGTCATTTGTATAGTCTCAAGATATACATTTAAAAAGAATCAAAATATTTCTCCCTTGAATCTTTATTCCTGTCTCAGCTTCATCTACTGCCTCCTTTGTCATCTAAACAGTCTTTGTTCTTCCATCTTGCAAACATGATTAATTGATGCTGTGCAGCACAGCATAGGAGAGAGGCTGATTATTTTGCAAGATGAGTAATGTCGCTGAACGCCCGTCTTTCTCTTTTCTTTCATATTTTACCAACAAACATGTCTTATGCAGATGTAAGGGCAGTTTGCTTATTTCCCTGTTCAAAATGTTGTGCTTTTAGCATAGCATGTTTCCTTTCTGTTAAGCTAGCCAAAAATAATATTGACAAATTCATGAAGCCTACCATCTGATACTATTGCAAACTTATGCAAATATATTTAGACAGTTAGGTGAATAGAATAATTAAACATCCAAATGCCAAGAATGGGAAGCGAAAAGTAACGCCAGCTGTTGTATTATATACTATCTGGCCACAAGTTGGAAGTTAATGAAGTGTTTGAAATACACCTTTAAGATCTGAAGTGTGTTCCAATTTTTCTTTTCAAGAGGGCAACCATTTGAATGAAGCGCAGTGTAACATGATCTTTGGTAAAGGAAGTGAAGAGAGCGTTTCTGGGAGTGTTCATTTTCGGCACATGCTACTTAGAATATTAAAAGATATTCAGTGTATCTTTGTCATGAATCTTTCCACTGGGACCAGGCCACTCCTGGATGAACTCACAGACTGAGAGTTTCTCAAAATACATAATTAAATTGTTTGTCTTAAAAGTACACTATTTTAAAGTCTGGAAAAATCAAAGGATGAAAATAAGGTTCATATTTAGCAAAAAGAGTCAGTTTGAGGAATTGTCTGTTTAAAAAAACTCTGATTTCACTTATAGAATTTACTTCCAAAGAAATTCACTTTGCATGTCCTAAATCCAAAAAATTTCTTTTAATTTTTTTTTTCTTTTTATACCACTTTTAAAAATGTATTGATTGATTTGAGAGAGAGAGGAAGGGAGAGAGAGAGATAGAAACAGTGATCTGTTGCTGTATGTGCCCTGACCGGGGATTGAACCCACAACCTCTACTTACCACATCTGTGCTCCAATTGAGCTATCTGGCCAGGGCTCTTTATGCCTCTTCTTAAATTCCTGATACTTTTTTTTCAAAGTGTTTAATTGTTTTTAACTTGTTGAAAATAGAGGGGGTTTTTTTTCCAATTTAGTAAAGATTGATGTAATGCTCACCATTGTTTAAAAAAAAAAAAAAAAAAAAATTAAAATATTAAACCGAATCATTTTTAACTTTTCAAGGGAGCAAATGTTTGCTAATCTTGAAAAATGTGTTAATATTTTCTTTTCTTATTGAGGAAACAGCGACATAACATTATATAAGTTAAAAGTGTGCATTATAGTTCAAGAGGTGTATATACTACACGATAAAGATGTGGTATTACACACGCACGTGCACACACACACGCACGCACGCACAGTGGAATACTATCCAGCCATTAAAAAGGTGAGAACCTGCCATTTGCAACAACGTGGATGAGCATTGAGAATATCATGCGAAGTGAAATGAGTCAGATGGGAAAAGACAAGTATCAAATGATTTCACTCATACCTGGAATTTTAAAACAAAACAAAATGAACAAAGGAAAAGAGACTCTCAGAGGCAGACGGCAGGTGGTGGTGATGACCTCCAGCCCATTTCTTTACAGTTTTCTTTCTCTGGGGTGGTTTAATCAAGTCTTAACAGCTGAGGACATGTTCACAAATGAGCGTGGACAGGCTGGCCGTCTCTTCTGGTCAGAAGGGTGGCGTCTGCTGGACTCTGTCCCCTGCCTGCTCCCCCGTCCCCAGGCTCAGGGCCCTGGGCGCGGGCTGCGTGGTCATTCCACCAGTGAGGCCTGGCGCTCGCTGTGTTTGTCAGAACGCTCTTTTGGTTGCAAGTAAAAGAAACTCAACTCAAACTTACACAAAAAGAGGGGCTACACTGACCCAGATGACAAGTCCTGGCCGTCTGGCTTTAGCACAGCTGAGTTAGGATTCTGGGTTCTGCTCCCCATTCCTCAGCCCTGCCTCCCTCAGAGTGATGCCCTCTATATCACCAGTTCAAACTTCAGACACACTATCCTGACAGAAGAGGAACCTTCCCTCCACCAGCTCGTATCAGTACTCGGGAGTTCCCTGACAACCCTGTTGGCTTCATGTCCCAGGCCTGACCCATCACCACGTCCAGCCCGGGGGTGACTGTCATGCCCACCCTGAGGGCAGGACAAGGGCAGACCCAACCGCACCGTGCAGTGGCCTCCACGTGCCGAGAAGACCGGGCCACTCGGACAGTGCCTGGTGCCTGATCTGCAGCGTGAATAAAGCAGCTGTCACCCAGCGGCAAACGTTACTCTTTGTTTCATTATAGGTAGATATTGGCTTGTATGACATACCAAGTAATTAAAAAGCCTAACACTCAGTTTATAGGAGCTCTTTCTCCTTATGCATTTTCATGGCGAATAGATTGTCCCGTGGGAATTTTCTATTTCAAAAAGAGGTCTCTGTACTCATAATGGCTGATAGCATTGGGCTTTTAAACAGTAATGTTCTGGCTTAAAAAGAAACATAGGAATAGTGGGTTGGTTCTTATTCTATTGTTGGCCCTTTCAGAGAGTCAACAGCTGGAGTGCATTCTTCTGTGAGCCCCTGAGTCCTTCCCTCCCTCCCACCCCCCAAGCCTGTGTCCTCTCAAATTTAGGATTTCTCATCTTCTTCCCACAAAATTTCTACAGTTACTCATCTTACTACTTTCTTTCTTTCCTTCTTTCTTTTCTTTTTTTTTTTTTTTTTTTAAGATTTTTATTTATTGGTTTTAGAGAGCAGAGAGAGAAAACAGGGGAGGGGAAGGAAGCATCAACTCCTGGTAGTTGCTTCTCTGCATGTGCTTTGACCCAGCAAGCCAGGGGTTTTGAACCGGCCACCTCAGCATTCCAAGTCAATGCTTGATCCACTGCGCCACCACAGGTCAGGCTCATCTTACTGCTTTCATATTCAGCTCCTTAAAGCAGTGTGTGTAGGTCTTTGTAGTTCATATTAGTGTTAAAAACGGATCAATTTGATTATTATAAAACCAAATTATATTAGTTTAGCCAGTTAAAATCATTTAATCATTTTTTAATCACAGTTTTTGTTAGCTTCATAATTAATAGATACCAGCGGATGATGCTGAAAATAAGAGTGTGTTCAACTTAAATACAGGTAGGTAACTATATATGGAACTCCGTGGACTCCTGGAGTGAATTCTCTCAAACCCAGCGGCCCACGTTCACCGTGCGGTCCATTCTGCTCCGGAAACCAGAACACGGTGGCAGCTTGCCCGGTCGGCGTCCCCATCGAATCCCCTTTCGGCTGCTGTCGGGCAGACACCAGCAGATGAGCTCTGCTGCGCCCCGGGTGTTGCACGGGGACTTCTGGTGCCTGCGAACAGAGGATAGTTATTCTTGTAACTTTTAGTGAGGCTCTGAGGGAGATCCAAGAGCACTTGAAAGTAGCATTTGAATAACAAGTTTATTCTCAGGCATGGTCACATAAAAGAGATGAGTAATGCTAAACAGATAACACAACTCTGGTTGACTCCATTGGCAACAGGGCCGACTTCTGGGTAAACAACAGCCCTGTTGTGATTAAATCAAAAGACGACAGAGGAAAGTGTGTGCCGGCCGGTCCTCCTAGCTGCCCTAGCTGCAGCAGCCGGCCTGCTTGCCTGGGACCGCAATGAAGTAGAAAGGCCACACTGTGACTTTGCAGGCACTGCTGCCTTTTGCCCAGTGACCCATTAAGGGGAACTTGAGCCGAGATCTTATCCTTGATGGAGACGGAGACACCTCAGGATTTTCCAGTATCATTTTTCACTTTGGGTTCTCGGACATGGTTAATAACGCCTCCAGATCTTGCCGATCCTGCAGCATTTCCTTGTGGCCCCGAGCCGTTGCCGCGGGTCACGTTCTCCTGGAACGGAGGGTTCGGTTACAACATCCATATGCCGTTGGGGTCCACTCTCTGACCTTCATTCTTTTTCCGGCTTTTCATGTTCTCATCCGCTGCTCCCGGGGGACTCTCAATATTCTTGAGTCGACAGCCCAATTATTATTTTTTTTTTCTAAGTTAAAAAAGAAATATTTCAGCCTGCTACGAATCGCATAAATTTTTTAACTTAAAAATCATTTATGTACAGCTGAAGACAGTTAAACCTGACAGTGTAGAAAAGCTAAAAACTGAAGCCCGCGCTGACGTCAGAGCGTGACCGCGGCCCCCACGCGTCCCGTGATCAGCAGTGATGCATGGGCGTGAGGGGTCACCGGGGTCCTTAGGAAGAGCATCAGTCCTTGTCCACAGCCTTCGCTCTTTCGAGCTCAGCTCAGTGGCTCTGAAGCATTGATCCTGGTATCCAGCTTTGATTCCTTTCCTGTGGACCTGTGCCAGTGTGCCTGATTTCATTAAAACTTTGGAAAGGGCTAGAACGACGGTATGGTTTTATTGTAGTCCTTTCATCAATCATAATTTGGGACTGTCGTGGTGAAAGATGAGGAATGCAAACCGGGAGGCTGGGGCTGGTGCGTCCAGTGGGGGGCGGGGGAGCGGTGAGTCCCGGCTGCTTGTTGAAGTTCAGCCACTTCTATCTGCCCCGTGATTTTTTTTTAGCTATGGTTTTATTCCAAAGTGACTGGCGTTTTAAGGCCCAAAAACCCAGGTCCATGGAGACCACACAATTTTTAGTGAGATGCAGTTTTTGTTTGTTTTTTTTTGTGGGTGCCCCCTGGAGGGCCCTCCAGGTTGTATGGGTAGATAACTAAACTACATGCCCGTGGGCAAGAACATGCCCGTTACTCCCTTGCTGGCTCGACAGGCCGGAGGACTCTCGGATGCTGGCCCGACAGGCCGGAGGACTCTCGGATGCTGGCCGTTCGTGGCAAAGGCCGGACTACATTCAGACTCCGTGTAGTCGAGTCGAGCTTACTCTGCTTTTCCCCTTGACCACCCCTCACCCTTGACCAGATTCCCCATTGCATTGTTTCCCTGCTGAAGTCCTGCCCCTGCATTTATAACTTTGGTTCTTCATATTAGGGGTGTACCCCCCTCTTATTATTAGCTAGCCTGCTTTCCAATAGCAACGACCCTCCTCCCGTGGCCTCCGTGTTTCTTTACGTAAACGTCACGTGTCCTTGGTTCTGTTTAACTGCCTATGTAAGGATCGTGTCCCTCTTAAGATCTCTCTGGTGACCCTTTTATCCCAGAGCCAACTGGGGCCTCTGGAGCCACTTGACACACAAGCCAAATTTGGACAAAGGGCCAAACCTCAGAGGACATTTGCAGGTGCTGGATCGCCGCAACTTTCATCTCACCGTTCTCTGATCAGAGCTCGTCTGTTCTGTGTCCGTCCGGAGAAAACGCCTCCTAGTCACCAGTGAGCAGGGGCCACTCTCAAAGCCACACAGAGGACCTGCTCTATGTTGACTCTTAGTCAGCAAAAGCAGGTGCCATTTTCTTCAGCCCTCAGGTGACACAGGGGTAAGTTCACCACTTCTGTCCCAAGTGAAACAGAAGGTTGTGCCCTTTGGTGCAAGAAGATGTCACTTCTCTAAGAACTCGGGTGTTTTCCTAGCCAAAGAAAATTAGATTCGAAGTAAAACTTTCATCTAGACTCTACAGATGAGGTTTTATGAATGAGAATTTATGAATTACATTCTGCAAAGTTGAACTCTGTAAATTGAAATCTGTGAAGAAGAGGCTATGTAAAAAATACTGTAACTTAACATCCTGCCACTTACGTTTAAATATATTTTAAACTAAGAATGCAAGACTATCCCCGGTTCATGCCCCGGGCCTTTCACTTTGGTAAAACGCGTGTGTTAGTGAAGCAGCCATTTAGATTCCTGTACCATCACCAACCTCTCCCTTCCAGTTGACATCTGAACTTTACAAATTATAAAACTAGTGTCTTGCCTGACCTGTGGTGGCGCAGTGGATAAAGCGTCAACCTGGAAATGCTGAGGTCGCCAGTTCGAAACCCTGGGCATTGCCTGGTCAAGGCACATATGGGAGTTGATGCTTCCAGCTCCTCCCCCCTTCTCTCTCTCTCTCTCGCTCTCTCTCTCTCTCTCTCTGTCTCTCTCTCTCTCTCTGTCTCTCTCTCTGTCTCTCCTCTCTAAAAATGAATAAATAAAATTTTTAAAAAAAACTAGTGTCTTTAGGGCAAGCTGTAGAATACTCATGTCCTTCTCAAGTTCATTTTCTTGGTTTCTATTAAACTCTTCTGTCTGTAACATGGTCTTTTAGAACGGAGGTCCACAAACATTCTCTGTAAAAGGACAGGCGGGACATGTTCTGGGCTGCACAGGCATACCGTCTCTGTCCTCAGCCCTGTGGTTACAGCACAGAAGCAGCTGCCGACAACAGACATACAAGTGACTGTTGCTCTGTTTCCAATAAAACTTTCTCTACAGAAGTAGGTGACTGGCCCAGTTTGGCTTGTGGGCCATCGTATTTCCAACCTTTGATATAGAAGTAAAAAATGGGGGAGGAGTCCATACCATTGGATAATAAGTTTGGGTAATAAGCACTTAAAACCATCTCAGAACCCATTGGGTCCTGAGAACCAATTTTATTGGATCTTTCCCATTAGGAACAGTTTTTATTTCCCAGTGTCCCTGAGTACTGGGTGGGAATGACACAAAAAGAGCCAAGAATGCTATTCCGTCAGGCAGATCGCCAGGCCTCGTCCTTCTCTCTGCGGAAACCCCCGCTGGCTTTGGCTTCGGGGCTGGGGAGCTGCCGGGAAGCCCCCGGCCCGCCCCAGCTTCGGTGGGGACTGTGATCCCCACCCCAAGCCGCTCGCCGCCACTGTCTTAACGGCGGGTGGAATAAACGTTGTTTGTCATCTTACCACATCTGTGCTTGAAATGACATTTTCATTTACGGACCAGATTTACCTTTGGCTTATAAAAAAAAATGACACTGCAATCGGTAGCATGGTTGTAGGAAGGTGGGGGTAGGAGGAGGGGGGAGTAAACGTGAGGTTTTAGTCAAAACAGGGCGCAAAACAGATTCTAAGCTCGGAGGCAGGTGATGCTGCTGGAACTGTTGGCTGTCGTCAAGTGCATCTCCATTGATGCCTTGTGTTGTTTATATA
The DNA here is from genome assembly GCF_036850995.1 of Saccopteryx leptura. Lineage (NCBI taxonomy): Eukaryota > Metazoa > Chordata > Mammalia > Chiroptera > Emballonuridae > Saccopteryx > Saccopteryx leptura. The sequence continues at coordinate 15,371,081 of NC_089505.1, read as the reverse complement.
TAGAAGTGTATGAAAAATTCAGACCTGATCGGCTTGGGTTCTGCGGGAAAATAGCTAATGGACGGATGGGATCAGTCTACTGCAACATGCTAGAGAATTACTCAGACGCTTGTCAGATGCCTGAGCCACGTTCTCAGAATGTGAGCATGCGCCATCATGGGCAGCTTTCATCCACCAGGGTCAGTGAGAGGGCAGCTGAGGGAGGCACACGGCACTTCAAATGGCTCTTGCTCTTGTGTCAGGAGCAAAGCAATGAAGTAAGAAGCTGACGCGCCGAAACTAGAGTTCAGAGAAAGCTGACTTGTTTTGATTGAGAAAAGCAGATAATTGAGCAGTCACTGGAGATTAGAGTTGTTATTGTTTTTCATTTCCTGAGCTTACAAAATGTGTTACTTTATTCCTGTTCATTGCTACAATTCTTTTTTTTAAATTATATATTATGTTAATCCACAGTATAAGTACAGAATTTCTCATGCCCCCTTTTAAAGATCGCACACCATTTTATACAAAAACAAAAACAAAAAAAAATCCTGTACGTATTTAGTTCATATGTTATTATAATAATAAGTGCATGGAATTTTGGCTCCAGGTTTAAAGAAATGTTTAGATTTTAGTTTTAGCTCATTGTAATTTTGCCATTGGTGTTTCTTTATTAATCTAATTTTATTCTTGGACTACGTATCTTAAAATCAAATTCTGTCATTCTATGTAATAATACAGTGTTTCCGATAACTGATAACCCTATTCTTTAGGTAGAATGAGTGGCAGAATAATAACCTTTAAAATCTCCATTGGTCTATAAAATTCATGTTCATATTTATAAAGCAACAACATCTCACCCAATGTTATATAACACCTGAAACTAATAAAATGTTGTAAATCAATTGTAATTGAAACATTTTTATATTAGTTTTTTTAAATTGTAGCACTAGGCCTGACCTGTGGTAGTACAATGGATAAAGTGTCAACCTGGAATACTGAGGTCGCCGGTTCAAAACCCCTGTCTTGCCCGGTCAAGGCACATATTGGAAGCAATGAGTTGATGCTTCCCGCTCCTCTCCCCCACTGCTCGCGCTCTCTCTCTCTCTCTCTCTCTCTAAAATGAATAAATTTTAAAAATCTTTAAAAAATTATAGAGCTAGAAAAATTAGGGGAAAATCTTGTAAAACTAATGAACCCATTTTTTCTTAGAAAAGGAACAAGCCAGAAGACCAAGAGGCAATGAGTAATAAGGATGTGAATTTTTTGTTATTAGTTTATCAAAAAAAAAATCTTTTTATTTAAGCTATCATAATATAGTTAACCATTCTTGTTGGCTGTTTTGCAATTTTTGAAATGAGATGCTCTATATCAGCTGGGTTTGTTCATCAGTTAAGGAGGAAAGAAATAAAAGGGATTCCACCTCTGATCATGAACTTAGGAACAAAAGTGATGTGAGTACAAAAAATGCTCATTTCTTTTCTATTCCAAAATAAAACTGGATGATGTATTCAGTAGGCAAAAATAGTAGATTTAAAGAGACGTCTGAAAAGAAGTTATTTCACAAACACAACAAAATTAACTACAACGATATTTTGATGAAGTAGAAACTATGATTCCATCACCATGAAGCAGAATTTTTAATTTTCTTACTCATGCTAAAGAATATTCTACTTTCACATTTTATGACTACTTTTAAGTATCTGAATATTTTCTTTATTAGTTTTTCTTGTAATTTTTTTGAGACTTTTACTAGTTTTAATGTAAGTTTAAAGGCTATCCATAGAAGTCATCATTTCTCCAAAATAAGCCTACCCCGAAATCGTTAAAAGTTTTGAAAGATTCATTGTAGTTAAAAATGAGGGTCACGAAAGGCAGAAGCCCGTGATTTTCAGCCTTTGTAGAAGAATCCATTAATGCAGCGTGACAAATAAGTACAATTTAGTGGCTCCCTCGTTATTTTAAGCAGAAGGCCTCCTTGGAGGGCATACAAATAAAGTCAACATAGATCACCACTGACCCCAGGCGTGGGGCCAGAGGTCAACTCCCAAGGGCTGTCTGAGTTCTTGATTGTCGTGTTGTCCTGACTCTTGTCTGGGGCTGCAGTCCTTTGATATTAGTTGTTGTTGTTGGTTTTTTTATTGAGAGAGAGTTTGATGAGAATGTGTTAGGCCTTGTTAACATAATTCCATACTGTGTCCGCTCTGCAGAAGATTTATTTTAAGAGTTGATCTATTGGAGATGGCTCTTTATCTACAGGGCACGTTGTCCCTCATCTCTGAAGATTCTTGTCTGTTGTTGCTTATTCTAAATAAGCCATCATGTTCTGGGAAGTGATGATTCTATCCTTGGAAAGGAACGTGGGAATCTTCTGATTAAATTAATTCTCCCCCACCCCCTCCCACAAATTGTAAATAGAGGAAAGCCATTCCACACTTCCGGCATTTAATGTTTCGGCTGCTTTTAGCTCCCCGTTCTGCAGCAGAGTCGGGATGGCCACATGACGCATCCTCTGATTCAGGGCACCCAGTAGGCCAGGGGTCCTCAAACTTTTTACACAGGGGGCCAGTTCACTGTCCCTCAGACTGTTGGAGGGCCAGACTATAAAAAAAACTATGAACAAATCCCTATGCACACTGCACATATCTTATTTTAAAGTAAAAAAACAAAACGAGGACAAATACAATATTTAAAATAAAGAACAAGTAAATTTAAATCAACAAACTGACCAGTATTTCAATGGGAACTATGCTCCTCTCACTGACCACCAGTGAAAGAAGTGCTCCTTCTGGAAGTGTGGCGGGGGCCGGATAAATGGCCTCAGGGGGCCGCATGCGGCCCATGGGCCGTAGTTTGGGGACCCCTGCAGTAGGCCAACTTGGGGACTTCCATGAGTCACACTCCACCTCTGTCCGCCTTGGGCTTGCATGAGCCGAAAGTTAATTTTCATGTCTACAAAAATAGTGTGCAAGCAAGCAGGGGGTGCAATGGTGTTAGCTGCAACAGAAGCTTCCGTGGTAGCTTTGCTCAGAGGCGCCCGCATGCACTGCCTTCGGGTTCTCGTGGGTTTTCTCACGGCGCGTGGATTTAGACTTCCCGGGCCTCACACCGAGTGCCGCCCTGGTGCCGCAGACTCAGACACGGCAGTCGGAAGGGCTGGGTCACGTCCCGTCGAGCAGATTTACGGGCTGGGGCAGCATTGCTGTGATTGAATATGTTCATCCCTTTCTTTCTCTTAAACTATAAAATGCTGGTTGGTTTTTCTAAACTCGTAGCCCCGTGCGGATTATGGAGGCATCTTAAAATGTCCATGTCAGAATGCAGTTAGACAAGAAAAGTGCTGTGGCATACCTGGTGTGAGTTGTACCTGGGCAACAGGAAAAAAATCTGAGCAGTTCCCACCCAGTGTCCCTTGTGTTCAGTGTCCCAGTGCCAAAGCAGTAAGCCTAGGTTGCTTTGTTTTAGATTTTTATTTTTATTCATTTTAGAAAGAGGAAAGAGAGAGAGACAGAGAGAGAAAGAATGGGGGGAGGAACAAGAAGCATCAACTCCCATATGTGCCTTGACCAGGCAAGCCCAGGGTTTCGAACCAGTGATGTCAGCGTTCCAGGTCGATGCTTTTATCCACTGCGCCACCACAGGTCAGGCAAGCCTAGGTTTTCTCTCTGGGGTCTCCTCGGACACGTGCAGCCACTGTAGTGACCATAGAAGAATGTTACCCCCCTGCTAGGAACAGGAGCCTCAGGAGGGTACAAAGCCATCCGCATGCCTACAGTTTTAAAGTACAGGAAGTCCCCACCTTCGAGCAAGTTGTACACTTTATAATTTAGTGAATTGTTCGAAACCCAAAACACGTTTTCCCACAGACGTGTTATAAATGGTACCTATATTCCAGGCAGGTCCCAGACGCCTTTTTAGCCCGTAATATATCTAACGTACAGTCAGTCCTGTGCAGTTAGCAAGACAGGAGCTAGCCGCCGTCTATCACAGTGTTGTATGCGTCCGGCCGCGTGCAGAGCACTCCCATGGCTCCCCTCACTGATGCTCTCCTGGTCCAGGTGGTCGATGAGGCCTGCAGGTGCACAGACCCCCCGGCCCCGCCACCGAGCTTCCTTTCCCGGTGCTACCGGGAACGGGGAGAGGGCAGAGTGGGGGGCAGAGGCATCCTGGGCCTGCGCCCCTGCGGCCTTGCTACAGTTGCAGGTTCTGATTCAGGAGATCTGGGATTAGAATTTCCACCACCTCCAGTGATGCCGGTGCTACCGGTCCATAGACCCCAGTCTGAGTAGCAAGCGTGTCAGCATCACAAGGGCAGGAGGGGGGTGGCAGAGAGAGAAATCCCGAGTCCCCTTGGAAAGGAAGTGGGGAGTGAGTGACATCACAGCGGCCTCACCTGGCTGCTTCTGGACAGCCCCTTCTGCCAGACGGGAGCCCTGAAGGCCACTGAGTGTCCATGTGGTGCGGCTTCCTCTCCAAGCATTCTCTGGCCCGCCGGGCCAGGCAGACGTTTGCCTGACACAGCACTTAGCTCTCAGAAGAGCCGGGCTCAGCAGACTCCCAGGTGTCTTCCCTTGGAAGGATGGATGCAACACTGCTTTACGAGCATCCTTTGTACGAAAAGTGCGTGTGGAAGTCCAGCAGGAACTACTAAGGTCGATAGGAGCGGATCGTCCAGGAATCTCGCCATGTGGATCCAAGACCAGTGTTCGGTGTGAGAACCACCGGGGACACGTCTCTTCCTCAACGCTCCCAGGGTTTCTGATGACAATGTCAAGGAGCGTGGTTTGCACTCTGATCTGGACACAGGGCAGCAAAGCAGTGAGGAGCGTAGGCTTGGTTTAATCCTCTTTCTGCCACTAACTAGCTGTGTCCTTGAGCGCAGCCTTTGTGCCTAAATGTCCACTGTCCTCTTCAATCAAGTGGGCCTAACATCCGAACCTACCTCTTAGGGTCGGGGAGACTTAAGTTATCCGTGGAAAGCTCATAGGGTGCACCCCCAGCGATGGTCGCTGAATGAGTCGTTTGAGATCACTGGCATGGAGTCAACGGTCCAGTTCTGCTTCTTACTACCTGGGTGGCCTCGGGCAAGCCATTGAACCTTGAACCCTCTGTTTCCTTCTGTGTCGCGTGGTCTTAATAAAAGAACCTATCTCTAGCCTTGTTGGGAGGAAAAAATAAGTCACAAAATCCGCACAGTGCCTAGCACGTAGTAAGCTCTCAGGACACGTCAGTTCTTGTTGCTAAGGTTGGCCAGACGGATCATTCTCGGGAGAACAGGAGTTTGTAAACCGCACTCCCCAGAGCTGTGTTACAAAACTGTGACTTGGACACACTGTAAGTGGGGGTGAGGAGGCCATCGTCCACTCCGCCCACAGCCGCCGTCCTTTTCAACCAGAGGGGCTCATCTTTTGAAGCTTCAGCATTAAGATTTGCTTTAGAATCAAAAGGTTTGAAAAAATCCCTGTGTTGGAGCTGCAGTGTGCTGTGAGACTGTCAGGGGGGAGAGAAGGTCTCAACTTCCAAAAAGTCGACATTTGCCTTTTCCATTTCATTTCCTCAAAGACTGAACTAGCAGACGGTGGAGTTTAAAGAGATGATGGATGTGTCTCTAACCTGAGCTAGATAAAGCGGGATTGAACTGGATACTTAATTTGCGTCGTTAGAGGCACGGCGATCACGTGGCCGCGCTTGCTGACCCACGCACCTGTGTTTTCTCCGCCAGATGAGCACCATGCCCGGGCTGCCCACGCGGCCTTGCTTCTACGACATAGACCTTGACACGGAAACAGAGCAAGTTCAAGGCTTGTTCTGAAGGAGCGAGACGGTCACGGCTCCCGGCTCAGGTAGGCTGCTGTGCTTTCTACTGTTTCTTTCTTTTTCCAAATCTTTCTTTAGTTTTATTTGGGTTTGACTTTTTTTTTTTTTTTTTATGTCTATGACCAAAAAAAAAAAAAAAAAGAAAGAAAAGAAAGGTCTGATAAATAATTTCCTGACTTGGTTACTATGAATTTCTTCCTAATAAGAGCCCATGACTTAAGAATCACTCCCTGGAGGGTGTGAAAGTCAAATCACATCATCTGTGAGTGGAGACGTGTTTTAAGGCATCTCTTTGCCTAACAACAGAACACTATAAACCGATTACTTTTTCCCCAGAATTAAAACTAATATCTGCTATCGTTTTTAATGAACTACATATACCACATATCTCTTCGTTACAGAGCTGGAATCATGTGGTAGGAGAATCTCAATGTATTCTTTTGCTGAGGCTGCCGGGTCACAAGTGGGTGGCTTGAAATAGCAGAAATTTATTCTCTCCTAGCTCTGGAGGCTAGAAGTCCCAAGTCAGGAGTCTGCTGGGCCACGCACCCTCTGAGACTCCGGCCGGACCCTTCCTGGCCTCTGTCCGGCCTCTGGTGGTTGCCATCAGCCCTCCGTGTGCCTCAGTTTACAGCGGCAGTGTCTCCCCCACGGCGTGTAGCATTCGCCCTGTGCGTCTGTCTTCACATGGCATTCTCTTCTTGTAAGGACACCAGTCGTGTTGAATTAGGTCCCCCCCCCCCCCATTGGCTTCACCTTAATTACATCTGCAAAGACCTTGTTTCCAGATAAGGTCACTGTCTACGGTACTGAGGGTCAGGACTTCAGTCTATCTTTTGGGGGGACACCATTCAGCCCGTAACACTCAACTGTGGTTCAACAGGTAGATGACGCTCTAATGCCACTGGGAAGACACATAAAGATGGGATGTATCGTTCAGAGGGCCCTGTGAGGCACAGGCTGGACAGGGCAGCAGAAATTAGACGTCTTGATGGCTCTCTGTCCACTGCCTCCGAGGGTTGGGCTTCCCTGGGAGCTGGCGAGGCGGCGCACAGCTGGGACCCCTTTCTCTTCGCCACGCAGCCACACCTGCGGGCTTCTTTCCTCGCTCCCATCCTGAAGAAAAATGACCACCCTCCCAGCCGTCCTCCCTGGAAAACTCCCGATCAGAAGTTCTGAAGGCTCAGAGCTGCTTTTCCCCATCCTATATATCAAACGTGTCCTCACCCTATTCTCAGGACACAGCCCTTCCCCCAAAGCACCCCCTCCATTCATTCTCCCCACTCACTCCTGTTCCCGCTCCTTTGCCCTGCACCCCGCCCTCTTGCCCGCACGCTCCGGGCCTTCCAGACGGGTGTGCTTGACCCGAGGACCTTTCCTTCCCGTTGTCGTGGAGAGGTGGCCCCGGGCTAGGCACAGGGAACCCTCACTTCCACTGGCCTCGCTGCCAGGGGCCAACATGGGGAGATTTTTCTTTTTATAAGTCTTTGTTACTAAAACACTGAAGACCTGGGCCACGGTGAAAAAAGTAAGGGACCACGTAGATCAGGGGTCCCCAAACTTTTTACACAGGGGGCCAGTTCACTGTCCCTTGGACTGTTGGAGGGCCGGACTATAAAGAAAACTATGAACAGATCCCTATGCACATGGCACATATCTTATTTTAAAGTAAAAAAACAAAATGGGAACAAATACAATATTTAAAATAAAGAACAAGTAAATTTAAATCAACAAACTGACCAGTATTTCAATGGGAACTATGCTCCTCTCACTGACCACCAATGAAAGAGGTGCCCCTTCTTCATTGAAGTGTGGCGGGGGCCGGATAAATGGCCTTAGGGGGCCGCATGTGGCCCGCGGGTCGTAGTTTGGGGACCCCTGACTTAGATGAAATTACATTAGTGTAGGTGTGGAGTTGTTCAGTTTGGGTTATGTGTGTGTGGTGTTTCGTGTCGTCTGCCTGTGTTTTGCTGAGGCATGGGAGTTGTATTTAATTTTAACCATGACTACATTTCATATTTCTGTCAAAAGAAAACTCCAAAAAATAATAAATTAAGGGAAACTTTTTTTTTTTTTTAGTACATAGGCCCATAAACTTGAATTTTGATATGTTATTTTGGTTGTTTGGTATGAGTGTGGGTGGGTGTGTGTGTGTGTGTGTGTAAGTGCACATAAGTGCATGTCTCGGCTCTCCCAGCTGGGCCTTGGCAGACTAACAATATCATTTCTCTTAAACTGGAAATTGACCCCTGTCCGGACTGATCTTCCTCTCCGCGTCAGGAGCCCATTCTGCCGCATTCCTGCCGTTCGCCGTCTTCTCCCAGGACAAGTGTGTGGGCGCCCCTTGCATTTCTCCTGGACCGTAGTTTTTCAGCCTTTTGGTCCATTCTTTTTCTCTCCCACTAGGTCAAAGAAACCCAATTATACCTTAATTATTGCATTCAAGATTCGGGTAATGCCAAGGGACACGTCCTTAGCTTTCCTGTCGTGCATACTTACATCCTGAGGGTCGTGTTTCCTGACGAGTGTTCCGCTGGGTTTGATTTCAAGCTTGAGCAGGGCTGGGAGTCAGCGCCCTGGCCTGCGGTGCTTACCTCCAGTGTGCCAGGCGCCGTGCCAAGCACCTTGCATGGATGGTCACAGCGCCCCTTGGAGGCAGGTGCTGTCCTGAGAGATCAGCTCCCTCCTCTGGGCTCGCGGAGGCAGGGCGGATGAGGGAGGGCCCCGCCCCCGCCCCGCCCCGCCCCCGCCCCACCCCGCCCCGCCCCGCCCCTCACGGCTGTCTTTCCACTGCTCAGCCCTGGCTCTCAGCAGTTTGCTGTCTCCTCTCACGTGCCCCGCTAGCTTCAACCCAGTGAGACGGGTAGTATTTTTATTTCAGAGCTGTGAAAACTTTGGCCCAGAGACATCAATAGCTTGCCCAAGTTTGCACAGCAATTAAGTACAAAAGCCACAATTCAACCCTCTGCTTCCTCTCAGTCTCACCCCATTCTTTGTGCCCCAAACCTAAAGGGTGTTCTTTTCATTTTAGTCACGGGATAAATGAACTTCCTTCCTGGAAGTTGATAACCAGCTATTTGAACAGACCCATAATTTGGGGATAACCAGGTGGTATATATTTTTAATAACAAAAGATAATTATGCGGGTATTAAAAGCAATGACTGTCAAAACTCATTGTCGTCAAAGTATAGTAGGGCTATCTCTTACCTAACCCTCTCACTGAAGGACACTTTCCCACTCACTTGTCCAAAGCTTTTTTCTTCTTTGTCAACGGCCAAATCCTGGTCTAGCCTTGGTGGGCAGCAGTTCAAAACCCCATCACTTGACCTTGCTTGAACAATTGAAAATGGATCCGGTGTCGTAAGATAAAAACCACCATACAGAATAAACATTCCTTCTCAGGACCTCCTCGACACAGCCATCCCGCAAACATTCTTTCTATTTCCTGTGGCCTCTCCCACACGGCCGTTGGGGACCACTTCTAACGGTCAGAGGTCTGTGGCTATTAAAAAGGCGTAAAATAGAAGTGGTCAAGCTTGAATGACAGTCAACTTGGACAAGTTTGGGCAAGGGAAGAGGACATGTCCAGTCAGTTGCTTTACTCATATAGTGGTCAGACTCCCGATAGGTGTCCGCACTCAGTGGAACATGTCACAGGACCTGTCCCACGTGGGAGAAGGCTACACTCAGTGGGTGACAACTTCCTTTCCTTCCTGCTTACCTCACCCTCTAGGAAATTGTATGAGACTTAGTGTGAACAGGAGATGCCAGGAAATCCCCAGAACCCGAGCCCTTGCCCCCTGCTTTCCAAGGCTTCCCTGTAGTGCGTTCATTATTGTTACAGTCGGGCTGTGAGTCATTCTTTTGGATGTCACCAAATAGAACTAATTAAAATCAGTTGTGTGTCCCGGTGAAACTGATCCTGCATCCTTTGTTGGGAGATGATCGGGTTTAGGGAGGGTCATTCTTTCGCCCCCTGAGGGTTTCTCATTCTGAACCTTCATCATATTTCTGAGCCTTGGCAGGATTCAGATGAACACAGTAAACTCTGGCAGGGTCCGTGAAGAATTCAGATACTCTAGTTTGTCCTGGTGTGCGAAGTTGCGTTTAGTACAGAATCAGAATGACTCTGGGCCTGCTATATAAATGTGGCTTACTTACCAAAGATTTTGTTTTCTTGAATTGCACATACAAAAACAAGTATACCAGCTCATTTTTTTCCCCTTAAATTGCCTTTATAGCAGAAAATTTCAATGATATTTAATAATTGATTAATCTGGAGTGTGGTTGCCTGTAGTCCTTCTGGGAACAGGGCCTTTTAGTCCCAACTTGCAAACCACAGGGTTTTGAGGTTCCCTGGAGGAACACCTGTGCTCCGTGGTTTGGGGCTTGAATCTCTATCTTTTCATGGAACAGCTCAAAAATTGTTCTTCACCACTGTGTTTCCTCAGCCCACCACCCACGCCATCCTCTGAGGAGAACGTGTCCCTCTTCCCCATCTCTGGGCAGGGGACAAAATAGGCTTAAATGAGAGATGGTGGTGATTAGGTCTAAATAGGCCAGCTAGCTCAGCAGTAGCACATCAGCCCAGCATGTGGTAGTTCCAGGTTCGATTCCCAGCCAGGGCACACAGGTGAAATGCCCATTTGCTTCTCCACCCTTCCCCTTCTACTCTTTCTCTCTGTCTCTCTCTTCCTCTCCCACAGCCAAGGCTCCACTGGAGCAAAGTTGGCCCAGGTGCTGAGGATGGCTCCATGGCCTCCACCTCAGGTGCTAGAATGGCTCCAGTTGCAAAGGAGCAATGCCCCAGATGGGCAGAGTATCACCCCCTGGAGGGCAGGGCATGCCAGTTGGATCCTGGTCGGGCACATGCAGGAGTCTGTCTGCCTCCCGCTTCTAACTTTGGAAAAACACAAAGAAAAAAATATATATATAAAGATGACATCTTTAACAGCTTATTGACACCTAAAAAATGGTACCAAGTAGCTCTTTCCTAATGAAAATGGAATGTTTTGAAGCTTTGCAGTTGTAAAATTAATTATTCCCTTTTAAAGAAAGTTTTCCAGGACACTTTTTTAGGGGTTGAGGCAGAAACTAATCATCTTATTTTTTATATATGGCATATATATATATGGCAAGGAATATAATATTTCAGCAAACTCAGGAAAAATGAAATTTTCTAGTAACTAAATCTATACATGATTAGTTCATCAGAAATAGAAGAAATTATTTGTCAACAAAAAAAAAAAATCAATAAGCGTTCCAGTATGGCATTAGTTATCATCTACTACTTGGTTAAGAAAAATCAGAATGTGGAGCTTCTGGTGGCAGGGTTTGGGGGAGGGGCACAGGCACCATCTGTGTCCGGCTGCGAAGGCGGCAAGAAGAGGCCCCTGCAGTGGCCGAGAAGGAGGCCGGGGAGATGGACGAGGAGGATAAGGCGTTCGAGCAGAGGCGAAAAGGGAGCGGAAGGAACTGGAGGGCTGAAAGCGAAGGCCGCGGGGAAGGGCCCTGGCCTCAGGTGGCATTAGAAATCCGGCACAGAGTGAGCTGCTCCTTGTGCCTGGGGCAGTGGCGATCTTCATTTCCATCTCTGTTTCAACATCTGGATTCCCTGTCCGAACATCAACATCTGGATTCCCTGTCCGAACATCTCTTGCCACCGATAGCTAGAAAGTGTTGTCCTGGAGCTCGTTGTATATTTAAGAATAAACATTTGTAAAAATAGTAGTAATAATAACAATAATGATGATGATGATGATTGTGCAGTGGCTCACCTCTTCAGTTCTCGCTCTGCCATTTCCACCTGAGCTCTGAGGCCAGAGGAAACCCAGCCCAGAATCCTGTGCAAGTGCACCGTCCAGTCTTTGTTCTATCCCGAATTCTGTACCACTGGGAATTAAAACAGCTCATTTGAAATGGCAAAAAAAAAAAAAATTTTTTAAGAAGAAAGAAAAGAAAAATCAGAACTTGTAAGGCAGGGGATGAGTTTTAACCAAACCTGAAATTCTTTGCACCACACAAGAAATTTTTTACCGGAATTCAAACTGATTAATAAGCACGCCCTTCCTATACCCTGTGGCTTCACTAGGAGAAATAGACTAACACTCTCCTCGACTCTAAAGAACCTCATGATGTAAATGATTCTGAATTACTCACTTTTCAGGTGTAAAGAAAAGTAGTCAGACTATGTCATCTTCAACTTGACCAGTACTACTGAGGTTAACTTTTCGTTTCTATTTTAAAGTCACTGTGGTAGCATACTTAACTTTAACCTCTGTTATTCAACAATGGGAACCAATAAAATATTATCCTGAGCAAAGAGAAGTCAAGTGTTACCACTAATACTATAAGGGTAAATAAAATGCAATTTTCTTTGTTTAATAAAGAGGAGAGAGAGCTCATCCTCCCGTCTCCTAATGGTATATATCGTACGGCTGCCATAGCAAAATACAAGGTGGCTTAAAACACCAAAAATTTATTCTTCCACAGTTCTAGAGGCTAGAAGTCTGAAGTCAGTATCAGTAGAGTGAAGTCAAGCTGGGGTGAGGCCACACTCCCTTCAGTGTCTCTGGAATCCAGCCCTTGCCTCCTCCTGCTTGTGGCAGCTCCCAGAATTCCTGGGCTTACGGCCACATCACTCCAGCCTCTGCCTCAGTGGTCAGTCACTCAGTCACTTTGCCTCTTCCTCTTCTGTGAATCTGGGCACTTTTAGATTTCTTGTTCCCATGCCAAGATAAAACGTCTTATATAATCCATCTTCCAAAATGTTTACCCGCTAAATAAACAGTGTGTACTGATTCATTTTCACATTCTCGTCTTGGCTATTACATCTCTTGATTTTTTTTTAATCTATAATCAGACTTTATATATTTCTGCCAACCCATGATGCCATCGTGTATTCTTGAAGTGTGGAACCATATACTCTGAGCCCCTTTAAACACAAAACCGTGGGCTACAGAAGTTATGTGGCTGATCATCAGCTGTTCACACACACACACACACACACACACACACTGCATCTGGAGATGGAAGGCTTTGTCCCAGCCTCAGGTCATCTCTATCCACAGAGCCCACCCCCCTCTCTCTTAGGCCCCTACCTTCCCTCTTTCCTCCCCAGGAGTCACCGAGCCTTACCAGAGTGAGGTTGGCCTTGTCTCTGAGCAGAGGGGTGAGGTCTGCACCAGACAAACCTCCCTCCCCAACATCCACAATATTCTCTTATTGTTAATGTTTATGATGCTGGTAATGTTTCTGTTTTATTTACTTCCCTGACTTGACTCAGACATTAGGGGAGTATTTGCAGTTCATAGTCTTGCGTCTCCATCACCTCTTGTGTTCTGAAGCAAATCAAGCATCTTTTCTGGCTCCAGACCCGCCCTTCATCTGTGGGAAGCCAGCTTGCTATATTCCAGCTGGGTTTGAACTCTTGGCCCGGTAAATAAATACTTGCATTTACATTTCTTCTGCAGTGATGAACCACATTATGTTCTAGAACTTAGGTGTTTTCCTTGTTCTTTTTAAATACAGTTTGATCACTTCTCTTTCTAAAGATTGCAGGATTTAACAGTGGCAGGAAGTCTTAATATTCCTTTAAGAAAATGCAACCAAATTTTAACAACACTAAGTTCTAGGACTACTCACTTCGTTCTTATCCTAAATGCATTTTTTAGAGCATGCTGTCTGTGCTTACTATAAAAGAGAAACTGGAATCAAAGACAACAGGATTTCTAATCTAAAATCCCGAATGCAGCCTGGCCTGTGGTGGCGCAGTGGATAAAGCATCAACCTGGCATGCTGAGGTCGCCAGTTCAAAACCTCGGGCTTGCCGGGTCAAGGCACATACAAGAAGCAACCAATGAACAACTAAAGTGAAGCAACTATGAGTTGATACTTCTCGCTCCCCTCACCCTTATAAAATTAATAAATAAAATCTTTAAAAAATAATAAAATAAAAATAAAATCCTGAACATTGTCACTCAACAGGATCTTGGGGACTATAGATCCCAAGTTTAGTCATGAAATTTCTTCCAAGGTCCCCAAGTAAAAGACATTTAGAATGCTGCGTATGATTCCATGCTGACTTGGTCACAGGAGTGCAGAATGGGATTCTCCACTACTCTTTTAAGTAAAAACATTGCAAACTGTGATCTCAGCCTTGTCTTGTGAATAGACTCGCGTACCTGCCTTTGAATTTTTCTTTTCATAACCAACTTTAAAGAGCTATCAAATATTCACAATTTAACATCAGGGAGAAAAGTCGTTTTGAAACCACAGAAACGTTTCTTTTCCTGTTTTTCAGCCTCCTGAAACTCAAACTACTCCTTGCCTCTTGGCTGCAGTTGGAGAAGAAAATGAATTTGAAATATACTCGTTACGCAATGTGGAGAAATGGTGGACTAGGCCAGAGATTTCTTCCTTCAAGACCGTTCTCTGCAGCCAAGCACGGTGTTCAGGGAGAGACCTCCACACCGAGTCTGAAAGGAACGAATTTATTTTCTGTTTCTGCAGAGTTGACGTTATTCCCCACTGCTCACACTTGAGAATGTTTATTGTGTGAGGACGGCAGCGATTAAAAGAGTATGAACTAAAAGGTAACATTTTCTCACCCTGGACTCTTCTGTTTTGTCTTTGAACTAAAAATAAATATGTATTTAGAAAACCAACCAGCAAGCTTCGGCGCCAGATAAAACTCGACTCTCCAGAGGTAACTGTTCCTATTGGGGTTGTTACCTGACACCAATTTCCTGGAAAATCGTGAATGCAACCAGAGCTTTCTTTATAAACATAACAAGGAAAAAAGAAAACACACACACACACACACACACACAGAAATATCTGGTCAATTGGGAAATCTTCCGACTGTCGGAGAGTTCTAACATCCTTTGGAGCAAAGTGCGTCTCATCATATCCAGAACTACTTCTCAGTGCCAGTGAAGTTCATTCACATCACTTACCTAAGAACTAATGGGTTTATGCCTGTTTCTTCCACCGATGAATGAACCTCAGTGGCCATTCAGCTTTTGAAGTCCCATAGGGCAAAGAAAATTCCTCTTAAGAGTCAGGTGTTGGTGAACGTTTTTCCATTTGTTCAACCCTTACTCCACAGTAAAGAATGTTCTATGGCCTTCCCCCTTCCCACTCCCGGGGGGTTCCTGAACCTTCTTTGTCCTTATTTTTTTCCTATAATAATATAAAATTATATAAAAGTTAAGACAAAACCAAGGATTCAGAAGCAAACAAGAAGTGATTGTCCTCTAAGCAGTGTCCGTAAAATAGTCACCATAAATATCTTCCATGTCCCCCTGGCACATCCTGTAGGCGTCCTCCCCAGAGGCTCTTTCCTGGGTGTTCTTGTACTGCACCCTTCAGTGACCCTGCTCGTTAGTTGCTGTGCTGTGAATAGACTCATAGTTGTGTTAATGTATCTTTATCCACAATTTAATCTGTCCCAAAACACTGTAAACTATCTAAAAAGCCTTCTCACAAAAAGACTGTCCCCACACAAATAATTTCGCTGGGCATTTCTGAAGTGTCACCCACCCCATCTTTGCCCTTTCTTTGGGAGTACACTTCCCAAAATATACAGTAAAGTCGTGTTTTATCTATATATAGAATTCTATTTGAGGATTACAAGGTTTTCCCGGTAAATTTGTGCTCTCTATAATGTACTCAGTAAGCAGTCTTTCTCGTGAACTGGTTTTTTTTTTTTTTTTTTTTTTTTTTTTTTTTTTTTTTTTTTTCATTTTTCTGAAGCTGGAAACAGGGAGAGACAGTCAGACAGACTCCCGCATGCGCCCGACCGGGATCCACCCGGCACGCCCACCAGGGGCGGTGCTCTGCCCCCCAGGGGGCGATGCTCTGCCCATCCTGGGCGTCGCCATATTGGGACCAGAGCCACTCTAGCGCCTGAGGCAGAGGCCACAGAGCCATGCCCAGCGCCCGGGCCATCTTTGCTCCAATGGAGCCTTGGCTGCGGGAGGGGAAGAGAGAGACAGAGAGGAAAGCGCGGCGGAGGGGTGGAGAAGCAAATGGGCGCTTCTCCTATGTGCCCTGGCCGGGAATCGAACCCGGGTCCTCCGCACGCTAGGCCGACGCTCTACCGCTGAGCCAACCGGCCAGGGCGTGAACTGGTTTTTTTAAGCTTCTGCTGTTTGGGTTTTTATTAATTTCCTCTGCCATTTAGAGTTTCATCTTCTATTTTTAAAATGTTTCATGGGGGGGAAAGGGAGGATTTTAGAAACCTAATCTAAGGGCTTTAGACCAGTGACTTCTTACCTGGTTTTACCAAGCAACTCACCAATTCGCCAAAAAGGGGGGGAAAGCATCTTGAATACAGATGGGGGACAGTTTTCAACACTCACATTGAAGGACCTATCATCCAGGTGTTGCTGGGAACTGTAATCTGCTTTTCCATCATGGGGGTTCATCTGCACTCCACTAGGTAATATAACTAGTATTTGATTGATTGACTATCTCTCATTCACTCACCTACCAGAGTAACTCCTGCTGAGTGAGAAGCAGTCTTCATTGGCAAGAAAGGTCTTTGGCAGGTTAGTTAATGGGCTTACCAGCGCATGATGACTGGAGGCATTCATAGGCTGGAGGTATTACTTTAAAGAATAGCTGGTTATCTACTCTCCTTTGAGGCCAAGGCATGAGAAAAATAAAAACCACATGACCTTTGGCATGGTGGGTTTAAGTTAGAAATCTTCTCAAGATGAGCATGTCCTGATTCCTCTCTGGCTCCATAACTGAAATGTAAGAAACCACTAGCAGGCCCTGGCCGGGTGGCTTAGCGAATAAAACATCGTCCCAGCACACTGAGGTCACAGGTTTGATCCCTAGTCAGGGCACATACAAGAAGCAAGCAATGAGTGCACAACTAAATGGCACAACTAAGTGGAACGAGTTGATGCTTTTCTTTCTCTCTCAATCTCTTTCCTCTTCCTGTCTCTCTAAAATCAATCAATAAGTTTTTTAAAAGGTGCTAACCAGACACATTGAAAGAATGAGTAAACATGTATAACCGTCCATCTTGGGCCCCGGGGGCCCCACCTGCATGTTAAGCACCCCCATGATTCCCAACACCCCTTCAGAGTCCAGGAATTGAATTGTTTCCATGGCGTTTCTCCCCTGCCCTTCTCTGACACGGCTTCCCTGGGCTCCCAAGCCTCCTCAAGTCACTTCTTAGGCTATCTCAGCCACCACAGAGCTCTTAGGAAGGTTTGGTGGACAACAAAGAAGTGTATGGGGTCAGTCAAGTCCAAGATCTCCCATCCCAGTATCTGGTCTGATCATCCAGGATGAGTGGAGTGCCTACCCAGGCCAGGGCTCATGCTCCGCTCAGTGGATTGAGGAAGATGATCGAGGCTGGGGACCAGGTGCCCGTGAAAGGGTCCCAGAAGCCACTGCGAGGATCCGGGGGGCGGGGGGGGGCTGGCAGGATCCTCTGCCCACTGCAGGAGGCTGGCCGCGCGGGAGCAGCTTTTTGCCTCTCTGCCCGGGGAAGTTTATATTCATGTTTTGGGTTCCTTTTTATAAAAGCACACTGCACGGTGAGGCTTCCCTTCTCTATAGCACTCTAGGTTCATACTTCAGTTTCCTGAAATGCTTTTAAAATACCAACTTTCGGATACTTTGCCAACTGTATTTCATCCCACGATTAGAACGAGACTAAAGGCGGGATTGGTCTGAAAACAGCCCACACAGGCCCCTCTGCTTCGGCAGGGCAGAGCTCACAGGATAGGGACCCAACTGCCCAGGCTCAGTTTGAGGTTAGAGCGATTATGTAAAAAATCAGCTCAGCTTAAATATTCTCATGGGGTGGTCAGGGCCCCGAGCCCGTGTCCAGCACAGCGCCGCACATGTCAGCTGTTAACTCAGCCTTGTCTGGCCATCTCTGTGTGCGAGGACCCTGCTCGCTGAAAGCCAATTAATATTTCCAATCAGACATCCTGCCGCTTACATATTTCACGATGAGGGTGGCAAAGACAATTTTTCAAAACAGCCAGACTGGTTACATTTGTGTGTGCGCGCTGATGAGCAGCCATAGTTAATGAGTGCTCGTTTGGCAAAGTCTTACAATTAAGGAATTTTTCTTTCTGAGATAATTACATGAGCCCTGATAACTTGCCTCCAAGTCAGCCTGTTGATCACCCCCGCCCCCTTGATAGAGACAACGTGTTCCAGACAGACACCCTGAATGGACTGGGAAGGCTCTCCTGGTCCAGAACAAGCCAACTCGAGGGGAAGGGCGACTTTCCACCCTCAACGTGGGGTTTGTGAGCTGAAGGACGTTTCAGGGGCCAGAGGGAAACTGCTGAATGACTCTCCATTCCTCCCGAGGTATTTTACACTGTGGCCTCATTACTGAGTTTGAAATGTGAATTCCCAGAATATCAGACACCTCCCCCCCGAACTCAAATGTGAGTACAGAAATGCATTCCAAAACCAAATGTAAATTATTTTTAAATTATTCATGCCACCTCGCTAGCCATTAGTACAGATAATTGAACTGATTGTAAATACATATAAACAGAAGTGACAGAGACAGAAACTCACAACAAACAACAGATGAACAGAAAAACCCATTTAAGTGCTAAACAATTAGGGAGGAGGGGGGCCACGGAAGGTAGGAGCCCCTCCCCCCCCCAGGGTTGGCCCCCTCCCGGAGGGCTGAGCGACTGGTCCGCAGCTGGAATCGGTCAGCCAAAGGGAGCTGGCTTGAGGGAGAGGCGGGGTGGGATTTGGCCGAGAGGAGGCGGAGGGGGCGGAGCTAAACTGGTGCAGGGAGAGACAGACCAGGGAGGGGTCCTAGTTTCTGACAAATCTGAAGTCGACCAGGCACAAGTGACCAGAGCCCTGGCCAACATGAAAAAAAGCAAGGAGCACTCAATCGATGAGACTTTTGAGGTCCTCCTGGAACCTCCAGACACGGTGCATGGGCATAACACCCCACCGTCAGCCCTTCACCCGGGACTCCCTGTTTCTCTGGGGGTAAAAAACTTTTTAGAACACTCTCCCCTACCGAGTGGCAGTTTGGGAGCAAGAACTGACTAAGTAGTAAATGGTTTGGGGTTCTCGTCCTTCATTAAAAATTAGTTCAGCCTGACCAGGCTGTGGCACAGTGGAGAGAGCAGACTGGGATGCGGAGGACACAGGTTTGAAACCCCAAGGGCGCCAGCTTGAGCGTGGGCTCATCTGGTTTGAGCAAGGCTCGCCAGTTTAGACCCAAGGTCGCTGGCTTGAGCAATGGGTCACTTGGTCTGCTGTAGCCCCCCCCCCCCCGTTAAGGCACATGTGAGAAAGCACTCAATCAACAACTAAGGAGCCACAATGAAGAATTGATGCTTCTCATCTCTCTCCCTTCCTGTCTGTCCTTCTCTCTGTCTCTCTGTCTCTGTCACAAAAGAAAAAAAAATTTAGTTTTCTGGGTAAAGCATGATGTGGCCCCCTCCCAGGGGGCCCCCCTTCTCCACCAGCTGTTCCACTTCAAACACGCGAAGGTACTCAACAGAAAGAAACTGAGTTCAAACCCTAAGGAAGTCTCAGCAGGCAGCCTGAGGAACGAAGCCCCAAGTTAGGGGCGGGATTGCTTGTTCCTCAAGGAGAACCCCAGGGGGAGAAGTTCAGAGCTTAGCAGATTCTGACTGGGGCAGCGATTTCAGCGCCTGTCCTCACCTGTGCAGACACCTGTCAACTTAAGAAACTTCCAAACCTGGAAGAATTTTTTATGAGTTTATTTGAGTCAAACTGTCGACAACTGCTGGGAAGCAAAATCTCAACAGATTGAGAAAATGCTCCAGAAAATGGCCGTTTTACCATTTATTTTATACATCAGAATCAAAGGGGAAGATGTAAGGGGGTTGCATGAAATTGATGATCCATTAGGGAGGTGGGAGAAAGCGAAGAGGTTGGCGAATCTCTGGGATTGGATAAAAAGTGAAAATGTGCACTCTGAAACTTCCTTCACAGAGGCAGGAATAAGATACTAAATTAATTAACATGATAATAATAACAATGAGAGGGAGTGTGGGTTTCTGCTCCAGTGGGATGCTTTCCCTGAAGGGGACAGGAAAAGATTGCCCTCATGTTTCAAAGACATGTTATCAGGTACATTATTGCAGGTGCGAAAGACAACAGAGAGGCTCAATTAAGGTAAGCATTGACCTTCGTTAGGAAAAAGTGCCTCCCTAGTGAGGAGCCACTGCGCCACCTCACCCGCAGGTGTTGTAGAGTACCAAAAGCTACAGAATCAATACTAATATTTTAAGAGGCTTGAAGAACATTTTATTAATTTGGGTTAAGGTGTACAGAGAAATTTTGTGAATAATCTCTGTACTGTGTGATTGGCATAAAACCAGAATGGCCCTTGGCATTGTATTGTAAATGCAAAGGGAAGGAAAACATGGATTCCCTGACATTCCACCACACCTGTGGGGAAAGGGGTGAATGACTAGCCAAGTGCAAGAAGAGAAAAGCCAAAATAAACCTTTTCTTATAGTAATGAGCCATTTGCGGGCATTTGTCCCCACCGAAACTACCTCTCCCATGTGAATGCATATAGTTCATGTGTGTGACTCTGGACAGAGAGATGGCGGATAAACATTAGAAAATATAGGAATGCCTTTTAATATGTAAAGAGACATCTTTCTACCATTGTGTTGACTTGTAAATTTTGTTTTCTCCAAAATGATGTATGGCTTGCAAATTAAACATAGTCCTATCATATTAAAGGGCATATGACTATAACCAATAGTGGTAAAGGGCACCTAATTACAATTTTTGCTTCTGTACTTCCTGATTGCAAAACTATAAAAACCAAGTAGAACAAAGGGCCGGCGCGCTCTCCCTCAGATTTCTGTCAGAGTTGCCGCCGTTTGGCCAAGCTAGACAATAAAGCTTTGGTGTGGAATCGACAGATTTTGTTCGTGTCTTCAATGTTTCGAGTCCCTCCGGATTAGGCTTAACACCTAGGACATGACTACGCACCATGAACTGCTTTTAGTTAGAAAGTTTTAATTTCAGACCATCCTGTGTGGTTACTGTAGTGGTTACGTTAGGTCTCTGAGTCTGCGAGGTGTCCATGCAGGCCTCCCCTGGGCTTGTCAGGGTTAGCGTGTGGCCCCAGTACCACCCACACACCTGGCAGGGGCTGGCAACTCCCAGATGGAGCCAGGGCAACTCCCTGGTGAGGACAGAGAGTGAGCCCAGCCTGTGAGAACAAGGAGCAGTCCGAGCGAAGGCCCGCAGCAACCTGGATAACAGCAGACATGTGACTAAGCAAGTAAAGGTGGGGTCTAGTTACTTCATTGCCGGAGAGATTGTCTCCCATGTGCAGAAGAACAGAGAAACTTGAACACAGAGGTTATATAGATAGGCAGTTATGTAGTCTATCTGATTTTTTTTTTTTTTTTGTATTTTTCTGAAGCTGGAAACGGGGAGAGACAGTCAGACAGACTCCTGCATGCGCCCGACCGGGATCCACCCGGCACGCCCACCAGGGGCGATGCTCTGCCCACCAGGGGGCGATGCTCTGCCCCTCCGGGGCGTCGCTCTGCCACGACCAGAGCCACTCTAGCGCCTGGGGCAGAGGCCAAGGAGCCATCCCCAGCGCCGGGCCATCTTTCCTCCAATGGAGCCTTGGCTGCGGGAGGGGAAGAGAGAGACAGAGAGGAAGGAGGGGGTGGGGGTGGAGAAGCAAATGGGCGCTTCTCTTATGTGCCCTGGCCGGGAATCGAACCCGGGTCCCCCGCATGCTAGGCCGACGCTCTACCGCTGAGCCAACCGGCCAGGGCTGTAGTCTATCTGATTTTTTAAACCTGTTTATTTTTATAGCAAAAAAAAAGAGTTAAATATAGAGGAACCATATGATCCCATGATTCTACTCCTAGGGATAAGCTGAAAAAATTGAAAACGGGGACTCAGATACTTGTACCCCATGTTCAAAGCAGCATTATTTACAGTAGCCAAAGGGGGAAACAACCCAAGTGTCCATCAACAAATGAATGAATAACAAAATGTATATACATACAACAGATAAAATTCTGACACATGATACAACATGGATGGACCTTGAAAACATTGTGCTTAGTGAAATAGACCAGACATCATAGGACAGAAATTGTGTGATGCAGTATGAAGTGATAGGCCAATTCACTGACAGAAAGTGGGTTGGAGGTTAACAGGGGCTAGAGGTTGTTGCTTAATGGGTATATTGTTGCTGTTTGGATGATGAAGAGATTAGGGTTAGATAGTGATGATGGTTACACCATATTGTGATGAAATTAATACCATTGAATTGTACACTTAAAATGGTTAAAATAGCAAACTGTATATTACATTTATTTTGGCACAAAATGAAAAAAAACAGGATTTTTATTAGCATGACTGTTTATGGCTACTAGAGTGACTATAATTGGCTTGTATGTAAAGTCAGTGTAATGGCACTTATTTCCAACATACAACTTTGATTTTAAACACCTTTAGAAGTGTTAGGCAGATGAGATATATATTATGCTCACTTTGTTAAAGATGGCGCTGCCCACGTGGATAGCCGTCGCCTAGGTGATAATAATAGTGCCCTTCTCGCTTGGGATGGGCGTGGTTGTGCTAATGTGTGTTGGGGAGGGCTTTCCCGCTAAAAGGTTTTAAAAGGAGGATCAGGGAGGCCATCTGGGGAGTGACCATGTTGTTCTGGGTGAGAGTGATTACGTTCTAGGAAGAGCCCATGGAGGCAGGGCAGCAAAGCCATGTGGAGGAGAGGCAGCCAAAATGGCGGATTAAGGGAAGGAGAATCCAGTTTGTGAAGGAGAAGGAGATGGGGAAAAAGACTGGTGAGGTAGAAACCTTTGATTCTAGGAAACTCAGATGAGTCAGTGGCTTTGGGAGCCCTGAATGGAAAGGGAAGTGTTGGTCAAATAAGTTTGTAAATATGATATATAAGTTTGCTCGCTTATAGTTTGCATTGGGTGTGGGAGACAGGCTGTAAGCCGGCAGGGTTGTTATACCCTAAGGCTTAGTTTTAAGACTAAGCCTTTCCCACCCTAAGTGACTTTGTATCAGAGACTTCCTTGTTTGTATATTGAATTAAAGGTTTTGATTTCTACACTATACCATGGGGCAGACCGGGAGTTGGCTCTCTCTCGGTTCCTGCTATCACCATTGCAGGGGCCTCCCTGATCCCTTGCCCTCTATGGGAAAAGCAGGTTTTCTGCTTTTCCCTTGGCTTCTCTTGTGGCTTGCCTGTCTTGGTGAGACACCAATACACAGAATGGCCCACCATCCTCTGACTCTGCCATTTCATTACCGTCTGTTCGAATCAAATGCAAACCTGCATGGGCCAGGCGGCTGTGATGGTGGCTGTGGCTACTGGCTTTACAGGAAGTATTTCCCGCTGTGTGTATTTCTCGCCCGCCGGGTGCGAGCTAGAATAAAGGAAGATGGACCACCAGTTCTCGGCTCTGTTGATTCCTTACCATCTATCACGATCAAATGCAAACCTACGTAGACCAGGAGGCTGTGATGGCAGCCACGGATACTAGGTATACAAGAAGTTTACAGACGTGACCAGTGTAACCGCAGATCGCCTGGCCATGACCGTCTCGGGCAGGTGAGTCCAAAATGAGTGGCAGAACCAGTGTGCATGGTCTCTTCTCCAGCTCTCTGCTTCCGGCCTTGTGACCTCAGCAAGGTGCTTGTCGTCACCATGCCTCACTTTCCACATCATATGATAATGACAATAACTGCTTTCTAGGATTGTCATGAAGATACAATGTGTTATAATTGTAACGTGCTTAATACAGTGCTCCCTAGTTAAGCTATTATTCTTATTAATATCATCATGGCAGAGTTCAGGGCTTTTTAATGCATGATTGAGATTTAACGGGGGAAAATGATGAAGAAGAACTCACAGTTCTGCAGTCGCTGTAACAGGAACTTACAGAATGGCTCAGAGGTTAGGAGGAAACCCAGTCCTGGAGCTCAGGAAGGGCAGGAAGCTTCCCTGCACATTCCCCAGCGGGAGGCTGAGGCTGCGTCCTTCCCAGGGGTCCCTTGGCTTGACCAGTACAGCTTCCGGGCCCCTGCAGATTCGAATCACAGCTGTGAGCAAATGGACCTGGTTATTCTTTTGTTATTGTAATTTCGTCTGCTGTTACCATCGGCACCTGGTGGTTTTCTGCTGGGAGTGCATCACCAGTTTAACCTTCTGTTTCCCTTAGCTTTCCAACCTCTTAACCAAGCAGTCCACCTCCAGACCCCAAGGACATACAGGAAAGTGTTTGAAATGGCCACTGGGTCGGTCTGATTAACATCCTGCCCAGTTGGTGTCAGGCCTGATAGAAACCATTGCAGGGAGAGGAGAGAGTGCCCGGCAGGGGAGCACCTCTCGGGCTTTGGACCTGTGGTTGCACAAGAGCCTGGCCAGCTGCAGGAGTTCTCGGGTCTGGCTGTCCCCATGTCCTGATTGCTCTTTTGTGTGTGTGTGTGAGAGAGAGAGAGACAGAAAGGGACAGACAGACAGGAAGGGAGAGAGATGAGAAGCATCAGCTCTTCGTTGCGGTGCCTTAGTCTCCTTAGTTGTTCATTGATTGCTTTCCCATGCCTTGACTGGTGGGGGGGTGGCTACAGCAGAGCAAATGACCCCCTGCTCAAGCCAGAGACCTCTGGGCTCAAGCCAGAGACCATGGGGTCATGTCTGTGATCCCATGCTCAAGCCAGTGACCCCGTGCTCAAGCTGGTGAGCCCACGCTCCTCGGGGTTTCGAACCTGGGTCCTCCACATCTCAATCTGACACTCTATCCACTGTGCCACGGCCTCGTCATGTCTGATTGCTCTCTTCAGTGTGAGTTGTAGTTACTGGTTTGAGGCTGTTCTTTTCCTCAATGTATTGTGTAGGATTTGACCCCTTCCTGTGACAAGAGAACATTCCTTGCTTCTCTTAACCATTGCTTAACATCAATGCCAAACCCTCTCTATGACCCGCCACAGCGATGGCTGATTCCGGGGACTCGAGGAGAGTGCTGGACATGAGAACACATGCTGCAAATACCCGGGTCCCAGAGGGCTCCTGTCCGGGCGGCCCAGGGCAGAGGGAGCGCACAGCCGAGGGTCTCCGTGAAAACAGAAAGACCCTGCGGCCCCCAAATGCTCAAGCTTTCCTGAGTAAAAGTGACTGAAAAGAGTGCGACAGTCCACTCATAGAGGAAGGTGAAGAACTGTAAGATTTTAAGTCATAACGATCTGCTAGGAAACCCTGGAAATTTATTTTGTCTTCTGACTCCAACATCCATTAGTGATTGTGCAATGGTCCAGAGTTTCAGCTGGGGAAGCCAGAGAAAGTTCTGGAGATGGATGGTGGCGTGGTGTAAGGCCAGGAGCCGCCATCGTGGCCATTCACATGCAGGTTCCCATTGGATTTGGACAGTTGGTAAAGAAACAACGGAGCCACAAACTGGTGGGCCATCGTCTTTAATCCTAGCTTGCACCCGGCGGGCAAGTAAAAATACACACTGGGCTCCAAAACCCAGTCACATTCAGTGCTCACAAAGCCACTGACTTATCCGAGTTTCCTAGCATAAAGCCAAGAGCCAGGGCCAGGGCCACCATCAGAGCAGCCTGGCCCATGCAGGTTCGCATTGGATTCGGACAGTCGGTAAGGAAACAACGGAGCCAAAAACTGATGGGCCATAGTCTTTAATTCTAGCTTGCACCCGGCGGGCAAGTAAAAAATACACACTGGGCTCCAAAACCCAGTCACATTCAGTGCTCACAAAGCCACTGACTTATCCGAGTTTCCTAGAATCAAAGGTTTCTAGCTCACCAGCCTTATTCTCCTCAGTTCCCCATCTCCTTCCTTATCCCAGATACAAACTCTGTACAAACTGGCATCTCACTCAGCACTCCGCCATCTTGGCTGCTTCTCCTGGCCTCCTCCACGTGGCCTTTCTCTGCTCTCTAATGCTAATCCCAGGAACCAAGAGCCAAGTCCCGTTCTGCCTCCATTTTATGGTGTAGAAATCCAAACCCTTAATCCAATATACATAATAGGGAAGTCTCTAATACAAAGTCACTTCTCTGAGGCATGATAGGATTGTACCACCTCACACCAAAAAGGGTGGGACAGGCTTAATCCCAAAACCAAGCCTCAGGCTACAACAATTCTCAACACACATTAATATCACCTGGGCAACGGCCTCTTTAACAAAGTGAGCATAATACATTTTATCTGCCCAACACCTAGAATCAAAGGTTTCTAGCTCACCAGACTTATTCACCTCTGTTCCCCATCTCCTTCCTTATCCCAAATACAAACTCTACACAAACTGGCATCTCACTCAGCACTCCACCATCTTGGCTGCTTCTCCTGGCCTCCTCCACGTGGCCTTTTTCTCTGCTCTCCTCTGCTCTCTCTTCTAATGATAATCTCAGGAACCAAGAGCACAAGCTCCCACTCCGACCCCATTTTATAGTGTAGAAATCCAAACCCTTAATCCAATATACATAATAGGGAAGTCTCTAATACAAAGTCACTTCTCTGAGGCATGATTGGATTGTACCACCCCACATCAAAAAGGGTGGGAAAGGCTTAATCCCAAAACCAAGCCCCAGGCTACAAGGATTCGCAACTCACATTAATATCACCTGGGCAATGGCCTCTTTAACAAAGTGAGCATAATACATTTTATCTGCCCAACACGTGGTTACACGTGCATGTCCTTACTGCCACAGAACCGGGCTGGACTGGTTACAATGGTAACTTTTACGGTCTGTGTATTTTCCACAATGAAAACAGCTTTTTAGAGTATGTTGATTTAGACAACGGCAAAACATCGATTGACATGAAACAAATGTTGTCTCCTCACCTCATTCTTATTCATTTTGTGTCTGGGGTTTAGGTCGGCTGTGGTTCTGATGACTAGATTCTACTCTTAACTAGTCATGGGACCTTGAACAAGTCATCTCACTGTTCTGGTCTTCATTTGGGGACCTCACTTGTACAAGGAGAAATTTGAAAAGAAATATCTGTTACAGTCTCTTTCAGCTCTGAGAGTCGAGGATTAATAACAATGACCACTTATTGAAAGCATTTCATGAACCAGGCTCTCTGCTGGTTCATTTTATCAGCATGACCTCATCTAATCCTCACAAGGACCCACAGGGGCTGGTATGATTATCCTTATCTGAGAGAGAAGAAACTGAGGCTTAGAAAGGTCAGTGACTTCTTCCCGTGCAGGGAGCATGTGGGACAAGTGGGGTCTGGACTCCGGTCTGCGGGACCCTGAGCCCGGCGCTCAGGGCTGCTCAGCCAGGAAGAATGTCAGAGCCAAACCGCCAAGGAGCTGTCTCCCTGGAAAAACTATTAGCTTGGAAAATAAGACCTACGTCTAGCCAGAAGCCGTTTCTGCTCAGTTTATTCTTCTCATTGACAATGCAGCAGCTTCGCGGGCAGGAAAGCAGGACAGGAAAGCCGGTCGACCTGCCAGCTCTCGCAAAGTCAGGGCTTTGCAACAGGTTTTGAGGAAGGTGGGGCAGGCCCCCTCTTCCCTGAGAAGGAAGAAACGAAAGGAATCCAAAGGAAAGGAGCCAGCAGGGGTAACCGAGTCAGACAGTGATAAATTAACTATATCCCATAGTTACGGTACAAAGCAAGAACAGCAGGATCTGTATGTAACTATAGCCAGTGATCTGGAAACTCCTTCCCCTTGTTTACCCCACCAAAACTTTCCCTCCCCTCTCCTTGAGTCCTGGAAACCTTCAGCAAAGAAGTTACATGCCCATTGCTTAGATACTGTAAAGGTGTATAAACTGTAAGAAAGCCAACTTTGGGCCCTGGCCGGTTGGCTCAGCGGTAGAGCGTCGGCCTGGAGTGCGGGGGACCCGGGTTTGATTCCCGGCCAGGGCACATAGGAGAAGCGCCCATTTGCTTCTCCACCCCCCCCTTCCTCTCTGTCTCTCCCCCTCCCACAGCTGAGGCTCCATTGGAGCAAGGATGGCCCGGGCGCTGGGGATGGCTCCTTGGCCTCTGCCCCAGGCGCTAGAGTGGCTCTGGTCGCGGCAGAGCGACGCCCCGGAGGGGCAGAGCATCGCCCCCTGGTGGGCAGAGCATCGCCCCTGGTGGGCGTGCCGGGTGGATCCCGGTCGGGCGCATGCGGGAGTCTGTCTGACTGTCTCTCCCCGTTTCCAGCTTCAGAAAAATACAAAAAAAAAAGAAAGCCAACTTTGAGGAGCCCGTGTTTTGGAGCTGTAATTCTCACGTGCTCTGCCGGCTTTAATAAGTCCTACTTTCTTCATCAAGTTGTCTGGGTGTTTTTGTCCTCCTTTGATTCCTGCAAGAGTTTCAGTATTTCACCCTACACTCCTTGAAATCCCAAAAGAACCAGACACATCTTCATGTCAGTGTAATTAAAATATGTATGAGAAAATAGGCATTGTTAGATTATGTTTATTATGATTCCCTGCCATTAAAACAATGAAGAGTCGAGCTTTTGAGTGTCTCTGCTCTGAAGCAGACATCAGCTAACTTTCAACCATGCAGTGAAGATTCACTGACCTTCAAATATTCTCTAAATCTGTCTTAACTATGACCTTTTCTGTCACCCTTAATCACAGCAATCATTAGGGCTCTGAGCAAACACAGTGGACAGTCGTGTTTGCCCAGTGGCCTTCAGCCAGAGAAGCAGGAAGACAGGAAAGAAAGGTGGCCCTGGCCAGTGGCTCAGTGGCTCAGTGGTTAGAGTGTCTGCCCAGCATGTGGATGTCCCAGGTTTGAGTCCAGTCAGGGCACACAGGAAAGGCGACCATCTGATTCTCTCCCCCTCCCTCTAACCTTTTCTCTCCTTTCTCTTCCTCCTCCCCTCCTGCAGCCAGTAGCTCATTTGGTTAGAATATAGCCTCAGCCACTGAGGATAGCTCAGTTGGTCTGAGCATCAGCCCCGGACAAGGGTTGCCAGGTAGATTCTGGATGGGGCACCTACGAGAGTCGACCTCACAATCCCCCCTCCTCTCACCTAAAAAAAATAAATAAAGAAATGAAGGCAACAATAATATGACTGAGTGTTGGCTGCTATAGGACATGGCAAAACCATGAAGAACTTACATGTGTTGACTAACAGCATTGAAATCGACCTAGGAATTAGATAACAACAAAAAAAACTGTTGGAACATTCATACAATGATGCTATGTAGACATTAACGATAAGTCAGATCTTTAACAGAGCTAATCAAGCCACATCGAGCAATCATCTTTGCAGACATCTGAAAATAGTATTAAGATCCTTATACAAGAAGCAACCGAGGCCCCAACAAACAGCCTGGAGAAAGAATCACAATCAATGCAATAGTGGCGCAGATCAAGTGCGAATACAGAAACCTACACCTAAATGTGCTTTATTCCTCAATCCCCGATGGCTAACACTCCTCATAGGACTCAGTGAAGAGGAACTGATCGCTGGATCGGAACTCCACGCAGTGGCATCTGTGCATTGTTATATATATTTACATTGCAGATGCTAAACATACAAACACAGAGCCTTTCTTTTTTAGTCAAAATTCAAATTTTTCTCTTTTATTTCCCTATAAAATCTATAACTCAAAAGGCCTTTGCTGATACCTTTATATAGAGATTTCCACATTGGATACTTACTACTAAGTACCAAGATCTGTTACCTGGTATGGGTAAAACCAAGTAAGTATATATATTAGTTAACGATGGCCACATAACAGATTACCCCAAGCCTTAGTTAGTTACCTAAAGCAACAATTATCTCTCACAGTTTCAGTGGGTCAAAAATGTAAGTCCTAGAAAGGGCACACTTATATTTCTGCTCTGCAAGGACTGAGTCCTCAGCTGAAAGACTTGCAGAGTAGGAGCTGGAATTGTCTGAGGGCTTGTTCTTGTGTGACAATTGATGCTGCCTATCAGCTGAGGGCCTACCTGGGACTGTTGTCTGGAACCCCCTCACATGGCCTCTCCATGTGGCTTGGGCTTCCTCACAATATGGTGGCTGAGATTCAGGGCAAGCATCTTGAAAGAGTTAGACAGAAGTTATATCCTTGTTATGACCTAACCTAGAAGTCACACAGCTTTGCTTCCACCATACTCCATTGATTATGGTGGTTATAGCCTCCCCCATATTCAAGAAGAAAGAACATAGACCCATTTCTCAATGGATGAATGTCAGCCACACTCTAAGAACTTCACATAGAACAGGATACATAGGTAGGTGTGGACGTCTTTGTTAAATACAAGCTGCCCCTCCAGAATTCTGCCTTAATGCTAATATCTGTAGGGATGTGCTTCACGGTATAAAAACTTCATGATCAAGAAATTCTCAGGTAGATCCTAACAGATAAATGGGATCCATCTGGTGACTGATGACACGGTGAGAAATAGGGTTAGAAATGTACGGTATGTTGAGGCCAGATTTTAGAGAATCCCAAATGACATATTAAAAGTATGATTTTTATTCCAAGGACACTGAGGAGCCACAGAAGTATTTTCAGCAAAGATGGATTAGGGAAAGGAGAGACAAGAGGCAGGGAGACTAATTGGAAGCTAATTAAAGTGGTCCAGGTAAGACACATCAGGAGTCTGGACAGTGGCATTTATCTACATCTCTGAGCCAACAGTCCATACCATCTGTACATTTTTGCTCGTCTAATTATAAGTTCAGTGAGGATTCCAAGTAGTTCCAGCATCGCATATTAATAGGTTATAGATCTTAAAGATATACATTATATATAGTTTGTATTTGTAATTACACACATATGGCATAAAGCAGTTTGCCTTCAAATTATATTTAGCACAAGGCTGTGAGATTTCATAAATCATTGATTTCCTTTATAAACCCCACAAACTTTCTCGTATGGTTTCTTCTTGGAATTGTGTTTAGTGCCTTGCCTGGATATATTACTTTGGTCCCTCTGTCCCACTTTTCTGGCTTTGCTCAGAACCCCTTAACATAAGCCAAAGATACGGAGCAAATTATGTCCCTTGACTGATGGTGAGCTATGATTCTGGAGTTCTGGGTAATCATGGGGTGGGGGTAGGGACAGGAGACATGTCACAGACATCTCTAAGAATCTCATGAAAATTCACTAGTATGGCCACTTCCAGGTGAACTTGTTGTCTGTCTTGTGAGATGGGAAGTCACTTTCAGGTACTGGCCAATGTCAACAGGTTCGTATGAATCAGCTGTAAATTGTCACCTGGATTAGGTGAGAGTGATCACAGGCATTCTTGACCCCTGAAACGAGGTCTCTGACTAACTGGAGGCAGTCATTTATCTCTTTGACTCGAGTTTCTCAAGATGAGTCTGATAATGATAAAGTTGTATGCCCTGGAGCAATGTCCTGATACGCTGGCCATCTGCTAGGAAGTCTGTACTTGCTGTGTGCACAATCAAGGCAAGTGTGACCTGTCATCGCAAGTGACCCTGCTGAGGTTGCTTCCACAGCTAAGACTTGTAGTTTGGTTGACTCTTAGATTACTTTTATTTAAACCCTAATGCTGTAATATAAACACACTTCAGCACAATTTATAGGCTTGCAATTCTTTCTATCATAAATGGCCTTTTTTTCCCCTCCTTGAAACAAACTCTTGAGTCTAGACTTTGTCAGGTTGATCCATGAGTTTAGGGACTGTTTATACAAAAATCATATACACATTCCAGAAGTGTGCCTTGTTACTGATCTGAAATAAAGATGATGAGCCTTCGACTCGTAAAGAGACACCCAAAATTGTTTGAAGTGCAAACTCTGATCCATTTCTAAAAAGGGCACAAAGAAAAGATTCCTCAAAAGTTGCTTTCTGCTCTTAGAAGCAGCAGGTGTTAAAGAGAGACCAAGTTGAGATCAAGGCAAGAGAGAACTCTTTTCATAATACGAGCTGTTCTGCAATGAAAGGGGTTGGGGCATCTCTAACAGTGACTTTTATTTCAGGCGAGGTGCTTGGACAGTACTGACTGGCCATCTTCAAGAAATGATAGGAATGGATTCAACCAACCAATGGGAAAGGATATGGATTTGGAGGTACATTTCCATTCAAATATCCTATCTTAGATTTCTCCAATAAGCCTATAAAGATGAAGGAATGTGAATGATTCGCTTATAAAGAGCAGAACTTTGCAAATAGTGAATGTGGTGATCTTACCATGAGTGACGTGGGGTGAGGGTAGGGTGCATGTGCAGGGGTACACTGGGTGTATTAGGCCAAGTGTGAAGTCCAAAGAACACATTTCTAAACTCTCCAAACACAAACAAATTATAATCAATTTGTGGCTTCTCCTTTCTAAGGCTGAGAAATCAGACCGAGTAGCCAGCCCGTCCTAAACTGCAGAGAATTGGGAGGAGGGCTCCGAGAAAGGCCAGAGCTAACGCGGTGAGGAAGGCAGTGGAGCTGGGCCCTTCAGAAGTGACTGACAGTCACAGTGGTCTGACAATCAGACTAGTGCTCATTTCCTTCAGAAGAGAATCAGTCCCTGAAGCTTGACAGTCCATATTATCACAAATAAGCTTAACTGTCATTCATTACCAAATTAGCACATGGATAGTGATAAAGTTCAGAAATGCCATCTTCTAATAAAAAAAAAGGCACATGCACACACATAAATGAACTCCTTCTGTGTGTGATAAACATACCACCTTCTATGTGCCACCAGCTCATATCCTGGAACACGGAGGACAGATTTCGCTTTTGCCCACTGGGTATCTGTCCTCTTATCTGTAGAAACACACGTCTCCTTTGGGGAACCACATCTCGCGACTCTTGGGCGATTCTGGTGGAGCTACCTCCATTCCTGGCTCCAGGTAAGAGCTAGTGACCCACTGCTGCCAGTCACTAGGATGGATTTAGGGACAGAAATGTGACCTTGGTTAGGCTGGTGAAAGCCGAACTTAGGACTTTGAGGGGAGAGAGATTTTATAGAAACAAAATACTAGTTTTTCCACTGAGGTTGCTGAGAAGGTAGGAAAAAGCCTGAAGGTGCCAGGGTGCCACCTCAACATGGGCATCTTGAGAATGAAGCCAACAGAAAAGAAAGAAGAAAGAAAGGGACGTATCCCGAGGCCATTTGTTTAAGTCCCTGGATTCGATCATGATGAAAGCGGAACCATTTCTTAAACTTTTCAGTTACCTAGCCAATGAAATCTCTTTTCCATTCTGTGTGTTTGAGTTAAATTTCCATCAGTGGCTATCTCAAGAGACTTAATAAAAAAGAGCAAAAGTCAAGGTACAATGATGAAGAGCTCAGTCCCACCCCCAGAGTGTCACATGCCAGGTCAGGGGCAGGGCTGCCTCGAACAGGCCCAGTGAGAAAGGTTCAACTTTGAGAACTTCTGATTCATGTCTTAAAACTTTGTTGTCTGGCCCTGGCTGGTTGGCTCAGTGGTAGAGTGTCGGCCTGGCATGCAGAAGTCCCGGGTTCGATTCCCGGCCAGGGCACACAGGAGAAGCGCCCATCTGCTTCTCCACCCCTCCCCCTCTCCTTCCTCTCTGTCTCTCTCTTCCCCTCCCGCAGCCGAGGCTCCCCTGGAGCAAAGATGGCCCGGGTGCTGGGGATGGCTCCTCAGCCACTGCCCCAGGTGCTAGAGTGGCTCTGGTCGCAACAGAGCGACGCCCCGAAGGGGCAGAGCATCGCCCCCTGGTGGGCAGAGCGTCGCCCCCTGGTGGGCGTGCTGGGTGGATCCCGGTCAGGCGCATGCGGGAGTCTGTCTGACTGTCTCTCCCCGTTTCCGGCTTCAGAAAAATACAGAAAAAAAAAACAAAAAAAAAAACCTTTGTTGTCTGGGCTTCAGAAATCAAATTGTATTTTTTAAAATATGACTTACTTTCCAGTGGGGAACACTCGGGAATCATTGGGAGTTTGGTCTTTGTACTGAGGTTGAAGAAAATAAGTGGTCCAGCCCATGACCCCCAGTGCAGCCTTGAAGATCAGTCTTTGACAGGGAGCACCGAGATACAGATATCTTTTTATTTATTTATTTATTTATTTATTTATTTATTTATTTTTACAGAGACAGTGAGTCAGAGAGCGGGATAGACAGGGACAGACAGACAGGAACGGAGAGAGATGAGAAGCATCAATCATTAGTTTTTCATTGCGCATTGCAACACCTTAGTTGTTCATTGATTGCTTTCTCATATATGCCTTGACCGGGGGCCTTCAGCAGACCGAGTAACCCCTTGTTGGACCCAGCGTCCTTGGGTTCAAGTTGGTAGGCTTTTGCTCAAACCAGATGAGCCCCTGCTCAAGCTGGTGACCTCAGGGTCTCGAACCTGGGTCCTCTGCATCCCAGTCCGATGCTCTATCCACTGTGCCACCGCCTGGTCAGGCCAGATATCTTTTTAAAACATTGCGCATTTTAACTTGGCGTTTTGCATTTGCTGAAGTAAAGTAGGTTTACCTGGTCTCACGTGAATTAAGTTTGGGCTGGGCTCTCGGTTTCTTCATCCTGTGTGAGCTCATGTGTAAGGAGAGTTCATTGTTCTTAATTTGTGATGAAGCGTGGAAAACTCAAGAAAATTATCTCATGCTAGTGCCGAAGGGAACTGGTTGGCCATATCAAACGTGGGGAAGTTTGTTTCCTCTGAGGGATTATAAAGTTTCCAAAACATTTTGCTAAGTGTACATATTTAATTTGCATCCAATTAGGTAAAGCAGCTGGGTAGAACCTGGAGCCTGTGATATTAACTCATTAATTCAGGCGTCAAGTGAGAGGTTATGCACAGCCGGCACCCAGATGAATGTGTTTAAATTGCTCTGATCTATAAATTCTGTAGTTTGAAAGCTTAGAAATAATTTCCTTTACAACATATTTTCTGCAACACAGAATTAATGCTGATGCCCCATGTTTTAGAAGAATGCTTTTTAAGCGGGAGAGTGACGTGATGGATCAGTTTTACATTTCAGAAAGACCATTTTGAGACTGCTCAAAGAATAGACAAATTAGAGCAGATAGGGCAAGAAGACAAGTTTAGTGATCATCCAATCAAAAAAAATGACAAGTGCCTGACCAGGCAGGGGTATAATGGATAGAACATCAGCCTGGGTTGCTGAGGACCCAGGTTTGAAACCCCGAGGTCGCTGGCTTGCGCGCGTGCTCATCTGGCTTGAGTGCCAGTTCACCAGCTTGAGCACGGGGTCACCAGGTTGAGAGTGCAATCATAGACATGACCTCATGGTCGCTGGCTTGAAGCCCAAGGGCTCTGGCTTGAGCAAGGGGTCCCTGGCTCAGCTGGGGCCCCCCAGTCAAGGCACATATGAGAAAGCAATCAATGAACAACTAAGGTGCAGCAACTGAGTTTATGCTTCTCATCTTTCTCCCTTCCTTCCTGTCTGTCTCTCTCTCACTCTCTCTCACTCAGCAAATTTTTCTGTAAATGTAGATTTTGCAAGCCACATACTGTCTCTGTCACATATTCTACTTTTTATTACAACTCTTATAAATGTAACAACCATTCTGAGTTCTCAAGCTATACAAAAACAGGCTACAGATCACAGTGTGCCCAGCGCTCAGGTAGAGTAGCAATTTTCAACTGGTGTGCCACCAAAAGTTTTAAAACATTCAATATCCATTATTTAATCAAGGGCACTGACCTCCTTTCCCTTAGATTGTCAATTTTTAAAAATTGTCAAATTTTAAAAAATGGCAATAGTTAACACAATAGCTCTCGGCTGTGAATGAATCAAAATTATACCAATACTTTTTAGATTGGCACAAAATATATTCTTTGGTGTGTGCAGAATTTTAGTAACTAGTTTACATGTGCCATGAGATAGAAAAGTTTGAAAATCACTGATACAGACAGACCATCAGATGAAAAATTTTATTTGTATTTAGAGTTTCATAGAAAATATCACCAAGGATGATAGGGTGTCCTAAGTAGGAAACAGAAATGTTTAAATCCATTGAATAATAGCAATTGGAGATCATCTGATCTGAGTATCTCAGAGTCATTTTTTTTTTTTTTTTTTGACTGAGAAAAAGAGAGAGAGGGACAGATAGGGACAGACAGACAGGAAAGGAGAGAGATGAGAAGCATCAAGTCTTCGTTGAAGCTCCTTATTTGTTCATTGATTGCTTTCTCATATGTGCTTTGACCAGGGGGCTACAGCGGAGCGAATGACCCCTTGCTCAAGCCAGTGACCTTGGGCTTTAAGCCAGTAACCTTTGGGCTCAAGCCAGAGACCATAGGATCATGTCTACGATCCCATGCTCAAGCCAGTGACCCCGGGCTCAAGCCGGATGAGCCCGTGCTCAAGCCGGCAACCTCGGGGTTTCGAACCTGGGTCCCTCATGTCCCAGTCCAACACTATCCACTGTGCAGCCACCTGCTCAGGCTCTCGGGGCCAATTTTTTAAAGCAAATGCTTTAAATGTTAAATGTTTAATATGTAGATATTTCAATGTTAGCTTTTAGCTTAGGGAAAAAACCTTCATTTTCCCAGAACAAATTGGAATTTTACTTTCTTGTGTTGAAGTGTATTTTTTTGACATTTTCAAAGAAAAATATGGTCTTCTTTCCTCATGGAAATTTCTTTCACGCTACATTGGGTTGAACAGATGAAGAAGAAAGACTGTGTTTCATCTGAACCTTGCTTGTTGAAAGCAAGAAAAGACTCAGAGCCCAACAGTAGCGAGGAGACTCAGGTTCTGACCAACCAATTATTAGCCCCATGAACTTGAGCAAGAAACTTTATTTCTTTGGGATTCAGCTTTTCTCTCATGTGTGTCTGAGGCTCAGATTAAGTTGTATGCAGAAGGCTTTCTGAGTGTGAAAAGCATATATACATGAGAGTTATTCTATTCTTTTGTTCACCATTCTTCGTGCCCAAATATGTCATCGCTCAAAATGATTTCCAGAAGGTCATTTCAATCTAAAGGAAACATTCGTCTCATCTTATCCATATACCCAATCTTTCGCAAACATTTACTGAGAGCCAGGTAGAGCAGTTGCACTGGTAAGGAAAAGAGTTTCCCTGCCCTTAGGGGGTTTACGGCCTCCAGAATTATTGCAATCATGGCTTCAAAGAAGGAGAAGCAGTGTTGGAGCCAAACAGCTGGCCGTTGGTGCTGTGTTTTGCGTAGGGATTTTGAATCTCCTGCAATTAAGTAAAAAAATATGCATCAAATAAGCATCAAGTACCTAGTGAGTAGATAGCTATTCAAAAGATATAAAATAACCTGCAATAAAATCCGCTGTGCTAGATTGAATAGGGTGCCCCCAAAATTAATGTCCACCTGGAACCTATGAATGTCACCTTACTTGAAAATAGGGTCTTTGCAGATGGAATCAAGTTGAGATGAGGTCATGCTGGATCAGGGTGGCCTCTAATCTAATGTGACTGCTGTCCTTATGCAAAGAAGGAAACTTGGGAACAGACACCAGGGGGAACACCATGTGACTAAGAAGGCAATGGTTGGATTGGAGTAATGATGCTTCTATAAGTCAAAGGACGCCAAAGATTGAAGAAGAACCCTCTCCTGGAGCCTTCAGAAAGATCCTGGTCCTACTAACACATTGATTTCTGGATCTTAGGAGTTAAAAATCAAGATGTGGCCAGACATGCTGGCTGTAAAGTCCCCAGGGGAGATTTCCTTACCCCCTTTATCTTCTGGGAGTGTCAGCAATCGTTGGTGCTCCTTGGCTTGAAACTGCAGAACTCTAATCTCTGCGTCTGCGGCTCCTTGGTGTTCTCGTGTGTGTCTGTCTCTGTATCTCTTTTCCTTTGCTTGTAAGGACACCACCCTATTCCAGTACGACTTGACTTGAGTGAAAGCAATTTTTGTGCAGTGATGGAAAAAGAAACCAGATGGTAGCGGGTTGGGGAACCAATAAAAGGCACGGAAGATAAAGAAGCAAAGACCACAATTGCAAGCCACTCTTTCCAAAAGCTTAGCTCCCAAGGGAGAGAGAAAACAGATCAGTAATTAGAGAGCTGTGTGGGACCCATCCGTGGTCTGAGGGGAGGCATCATGGAGAGCAGGAGAGGCTAAAGGCACAAGAAAAGGTTGACTTCATAGAATGAATTTCCACAGGAAACAGAGAGAATAAAATCCCAAATGCGCCGAAGTACTAGATTGTACAGGGAAAATGACACCTCTTTCCTTGAGTCAGGAGCGGAGGATGAAAGTGGAAAGAGACAACTCCATGGTGGGGTGGAGATGAGAGACCGGAAGTTGCAAAATCAAGCATTTTTTTTGTCTGCTTTCTCTGTGAAGTGGGAAGCAAGGTCAGTCATCTACAGAGAATGGGTTGAGGTAGGAATCAGAAGAGGGCCTGGCGGCCCTGGCTGGGTATCTTAGTTAGCTAAAGAATCGTCCCAATGCACCAAGGTTGCAGGTTCAATCCCTGGTCAGGGCACATACAGGACTCAACCAATAAATACATAAGTAAGTAAAACAACAAATCGATGTCTCTGTTTCTCTTTGTTTTTCTAAAATTAAAAAAAAAAAAAAAAGGGAGGGCCTAGAGCTTTAGCAGAGAGGTAAAGATTGGGAAGAAAAGACAGAGAATGGAAGCAGAATTTCATTTCATTATTGATGTCAAAGGTCTTCTAGTTCAAAATATGTGTGTGCTGTTGATATCCTGTAATCTGTGTTGATGCTTTTCTTTTTATGACATTGTTCCTGTAACATGGTGTTAAAAATGCAAGCACGGGAGGATTTGGGGGCAGTCCAATAGGCTGTGTTTTCCCACGTCTCTGGCTAAGAGGTCAAATCCAGCAAAACATGGTACCTCCTCTTACTTGCACCCCCTTCCCATAGAGCAGCATAGGCTCTCTTCTTCTTCTTCTTCTTCTTCTTCTTCTTCTTCTTCTTCTTCTTCTTCTTCTTCTTCTTCTTCTTCTCTTTTCTTCTTCTTGACAGATCGGACAGACAGACAGGAAGATAGAGAGATGAGAAGCATAAATTCTTCATTGCGGCACCTTAGCTGTTCATTGATTGCTTTCTCATATGTGCCTTGACCGGGGGGCTACAGCAGACCAAATGGCCCCTTGCTCAAGCCAAGGGCCTTGGGCTGAAGCTGGTGAGCCTTGCTTAAACCAGATGAGCCTGCGCTCAAACTGGCAACCTCAGGGTTTTGAACCTGGGTCCTCAATGTCCCAGTCCAACGCTGTATCCACTGCGCCACTGACTGGTCAGGCAGCACAGGCCTTGGATGTTTCAGACACCAGGACTGTAGGTGACCCAGACAACAAAATGCTCAAGGCAAGTAAAAGTGCTCTTAACCAGGTCCTTCGTGGAGCAGACATAACTTCTACCTTAAGCTGCCAATTTGACTTATGACGTCTTTTATAAAGTTCTCTTAATTCTACACTTACATGCAAAAAATTTTCTGGATGTTTATAACACACACTGAATTTTTGTAGCTATTTTATACAGATTATATTTAAACTTCAACACATATCTGTGGATTCCTAGTATTATCTTCTATTGAAAGTTGAAAACAGGAAGCTGCAGAAATGGTGCTTTGTGGTCCAAAGTCAAACGGAAGGTGGACGGGAAGCTGGGATGAGGGCCCAGGGCTTCCAGCCCCACACCTTGTAAGTAGCCAAGGTCGTTGAATGGTAGTGCAGTGACCGTGGGTAAAACAAAATGGAGTCCCAAATTTCATCCCCTATTTTAAGTCTCCTGTTCGTCCACCTCCACCTCCTCCTCCTTTCTTCCTTCTTCTTTTCATGGAACTGATATTTAATAAATGACTGTTATATGCATGCTAGGTCCAGCAGAGGAAATACAGTCAAGAATATTGTAATAACTGTGTATGGTGTCAGATGGGTACTAGACTTACAGGATGGGTGGGATGATCACTTTGTATCTTATAGAAATGTCTAATAACTATGTTGTACACCTGAAACCAGTATAATATTGTGTGTCAACTGTAATGAGAGAAAAAAATAAATAAATGGGGACATTGGGGCAAATTCAC
This sequence comes from Saccopteryx leptura, assembly GCF_036850995.1. Taxonomy (NCBI): domain Eukaryota; kingdom Metazoa; phylum Chordata; class Mammalia; order Chiroptera; family Emballonuridae; genus Saccopteryx; species Saccopteryx leptura. The sequence continues at coordinate 15,331,348 of NC_089505.1, read as the reverse complement.
CTTAAACAATGGTATTCTCTAATTTGCTCATCCAGTAAACAGAGCTTCTACTGTCAAAATTATTCTTGCTCTCGCCCTGGCTGGTTGGCTCAGCGGTAGAGCGTCGGCCTGGCGTGCGGGGGACCCTGGTTCGATTCCCAGCCAGGGCACATAGGAGAAGCGCCCATTTGCTTCTCCACCCCCCCCCCCTCCTTCCTCTCTGTCTCTCTCTTCCCCTCCCGCAGCCAAGGCTCCATTGGAGCAAAGATGGCCCGGGCGCTGGGGATGGCTCCTTGGCCTCTGCCCCAGGCGCTAGAGTGGCTCTGGTCATGGCAGAGCGACGCCCCGGAGGGGCAGAGCATCGCCCCCTGGTGGGCAGAGCGTCGCGCCTGGTGGGCGTGCCGGGTGGATCCTGGTCGGGCGCATGCGGGAGTCTGTCTGACCGTCTCTCCCGGTTTCCAGCTTCAGAAAAATACAAAATATATATATATATTCTTGCTCTCTGTGCGAAAGCAATGTGCACTAAGCACTGTGAATTGAGAGTGATTGGCAGGCGACATCAGGGCCCTCTGCAGAATTTCTGAAACCAGGTTCCTTTACTCATTGAAAGATCTCTGATGAAGAGGGTCCCCTGCATCCTCTGAGCTGGTCTCCCCATGACCCCCAGCCTCTTTTGCTGTATCTCTATTTACTTTGTCCCAAGTTGAGTGTCGAGATTGCTCTGATTGGGACAACACTTGAGAGTGGCTGTTGCCCAAACCTCAAGCTATTTCCAGGTGGCCCTAACGCTCCAACGTTTCTCCACAACCACAGACCCGAGACAGAGACGGAGGCTGAGCCTGCACGCCGTGCTCGGAGGCTCCCGACGGGCCTGCCCATTTCCTGCCGTGATCTTGGCCTGCAGGTCCCACGTTAGAGGCGCAGCCATGGACCAGACCATCTACCGGTAGCGATGCTTCCTGAGCGTTCACCATGTACAGGGCACAGGTGTTCGTCCCCGTTTTACCGACGCAGAAGCGGAAGCACAGAGAGTTTAAGCGGCTTGTCCAGCATGTGTCAGGGCCCCAGCACGATGGCAGCCAGGCCCAGGGCACCGGGCTTAGCCGCTGTGACCCAGGGCTCTTGTCCGAGTCTCGTCTTCATGGTTCTTGTAGCTGTTGTTGTTTTGCCAACATGCAGAAAGTGTTTAACACTTGAAAGGTGTCTAAAGTCACTTCTGATTTGGAAATCAAAGGGGGAGAGAAGCCCACTCAGGGCAGATGCCACAGGGAACATAATTGCCCTTGAGAGGAACAGCTCCGGCTGGAGAGGAAGCTGGGTGAGGACAGGCCCTCCTTCACCTGTGTGTCCGGGACTCCCCAGGACGTCTGGCAGTGCGTGCGTGCGCAACGACTATTTGTTAAAGGCACTTTGTGGAGTAACTAATAGTGTTGCGTACATTGCTTTGCGAGACAGACTCGTGCTGAGTGATTGTCCTGGCCCCTGACTGAGCAAGTTAGTCCCTGCATATGCAATCGCCTTCCTCTTCTTACCAGAAACAGGAAACGCAGGCGGGCGTTTTGTAGACATGATGGGATGAGAAAACACAAAACACGATGTCCAAAAACTCTGGCAACACAGTGCTCTGTAGAATATGAGTGGTTCACCCTCCTGGTCACATGGCTGACAGGGATTTGAGGCTGCTGGCCACTGCCAGCATCACAAAAGTATCTCATACTGCACATCACTAGCCTGGAAAAGATCAGCATTTAAAACACTACAGTTTCTACTGAATGCATGTCAGATTCTCACCATCATAAGTCAGGATGGTCTGTACAGCAGAGAACAAAATCTAGACCCACCCTAAACGAGCTTCCAGCCTCCTGGAAGGAGGCATGGCCCAGTACGCAGAATGTCACAGGGGAACGTGGCCCCGGTACGCAGTGTAGAGCACAGCACTTCGGGAGCTCACGCTGGGATGACCTGGCCCAATCTCAGGGCCCAAGGGGACAGGGAAGGTGTCACCAGGAAGGAACGTCTAAGCTGGGCCATGACTGAGAGGACCTGGCTGTGTGAGGGTGACAGAGGGAACAATGTTATCAAGGCTCTGGAGTTAAGAGAAAGAGAGAGCAAGTCACATGAAGGAGTTTCGAGCAGAACTGGAAGCCTGGGGTCTGTGGGAGTGGGCGTGGTGGGGCCCCAGGAGGAGAGTCTTCAGAGGAGGCTGGAGAGGTGAGGCGGGGCCAGATCTCAGAGGGGCTAACACAGAGAGTGGGCACCCACCTCGGCCCGGCCACTCCTGCTTCTCATCATAATTATGGCTGGTGCCCCTGTCACTTGCTCAAGCGTCCGGATTTAGACAATCATGCTGACATACTAGTTATATACTCTTGACTAAGAGTTTGGGTTTTATCCACCTGGTTGCTTTGAAAATAAAGGTGACGGCCCTGGCCGGTTGGCTCAGCGGTAGAGCGTCGGCCTAGCGTGCGGAGGACCCGGGTTCGATTCCCGGCCAGGGCACACAGGAGAAGCACCCATTTGCTTCTCCACCCCTCCGCCGCACTTTCCTCTCTGTCTCTCTCTTCCCCTCCCGCAGCCAAGGCTCCATTGGAGCAAGGATGGCCCGGGCGCTGGGGATGGCTCTGTGGCCTCTGCCTCAGGCGCTAGAGTGGCTCTGGTCGCAACATGGCGACGCCCAGGATGGGCAGAGCATCGCCCCCTGGTGGGCAGAGCGTCGCCCCTGGTGGGCGTGCCGGGTGGATCCCGGTCGGGCGCATGCGGGAGTCTGTCTGACTGTCTCTCCCTGTTTCCAGCTTCAGAAAAAAAAAGAAAATAAAGGTGACGTACCTGAGAAATATTAAGATGATGAAATAAATAGGATTGAGATTAGACCTGGGGAGAGAGGCAGCTGTGTCCATATGTAACTGACCAGACGCTGTCAGTGACTGTATCACGCATCACTTGGGTGTTTTGTGTTGTTTTGGTTTTTAGAGAAAGTTCACCAGACCGTAGGCCCCCTCAGAGGAGCTGGGACCCAGCAGGGCCCACAGACCTCCCAGGTAAATCTCCCTGCCTGAGGTATGGAAGTCAATGTCTGTGAGCGGAGTCTGAGTGTGGTGGGGGGAGCGGGTCGGCCCCAGGGGGGGCTGCTCTGGGTCTCCCAGGACAGAGAGGATGTCAGCCCTGGAGGGTGGGAGAGAACACGCAAGAAGAGCCATAAAGAACTGAAACAGCACCTTCACAAAGCCGCCCTCACACTCAATGTCCTGTACGGAGAGAGAGGAGGGAGAGAGCAGAGGGAGGAACAACAGGAAGAAGAAAGGACAGGGCGCCGTGGGGGGCCGGGGAACAGGGGCCGGTGAGTCCAGGGGCAGGAAGGGAAGGGTCAGGAGCGTGTCCGACCAACGCAGGATGGCCCCTCGCATTCCTCTCAGTCGAGGGCCTCCTGCATCCTGTGCAGGCTCGGGATGGACTTCCAGCCACCCTGCCCTTTACCCCCGAGAGCCTGAGACAGACCTGCAAATGCAGTTCATGCCTCTGGGTTCCTAAAGGCTCATTCTGGGAGAGAAGAACGCAGTTAAGGGGGAGGGGAGAGGAAAAAAGAGAAACATCACATTTAGTACGGTCATCAATGTGGGCAGGAAAGGGAAAGTCAGGTAAGTCATCTTCAACGGAGGCTGCAGTCTGTACAGGGCTTTCTGGAGCAATGCCTCCTCCGTGCTGTGCTGCACACTGGCCTCCCGGTTTGGAAAAGGGCTGGTTTGGCCTTGACAGGGTAGCTCAGTGGATTAGAACATCATCCCAAAACACTATGCAGGTTCAGTCCCTGGTCAGGGCACACAGGGGAAGCAACCAATGAGTGCACAACTAAGTGGAACAACAAATGAGTGCTTTCCCCCAATACTTCTCTCTCTAAAGTCAATAGAAAGGAAGAAAGAAAGAAATTGAGAAAGGGAGGGAGGGAGGGAGGGGAAGGGGAAGGGGAAGGGGAAGGGGAAGGGGAAGGGGAAGGGGAAGGGGAAGGGGAAGGGGAAGGGAAAGGAAAAGGAAGGAAGAAGGAAGGAAGGAAGGAAGGAAGGAAGGAAGGAAGGAAGGAAGGAAGGAAGGAAGGAAGGAAGGAAGGAAGGAAGGAAAGAGAAAGAGAGAGAGAAGAGCTGGTTTTCTCCCCACCAGTCAGCACAAGGAAGTCATTTGCTGGCAAACTTCCTTCTATGCACATTAACACTTGAACACAGATTATGTCTGGCTAAAGTCTGTCGATATTTTCAGATGTTGGCTCTCTTCAAATAACGTGATCACCTCCTATAACTGCCGGTCGCTGCTCTCTCAGGACCCGCTGGAGAATCTCTGCGTTCCTTCCCAAACGCAGAGCCCAGGTGGCCACGGGGCCCAGGCTGCTCCGGCCTCCCTCCCCACCCTCACTCACCAGCCCTCTGATACGTCCTAGGGCGCTGTGGCTTGTGTTCAAGCCTACGGCTGGCTGCTGGCAGCCCGTCTTTCTCAGCAGTACATTACCAACGGGAAGTGTTCTTCCCTGTTTTGTGTCTGGATAGTTTCGCTCTTCACTTTTCATCGGGGCTGGTTGTCGTCAGAGAGCGTTTCAACATTTCCCCCCTGTGTTTCTCGGAGCAGAAGCACTGTCATATGTCTCGAGCTCAGTGATCCATGAGACGGGAGGGGAATTGTGACCCCATTCGCCTAGTGGAGACGGCAGTGGTATCCGCACATAAGAGGCTCTGACAAGTCACGCAGTGGTCGAATTGAGTGTCCCCCCTGCTTTCTAGCTTACTCCTGGCCCTCCACCCCCATCATGGTACTAACCCCGTCTCAGACCCATCTCCCTAAATCCTCCAAGTGGCAAAATAACCCTCCTAACCTCGTGGCTGGTGACAAGTTTCAGATTTTATTCTTCCCCAAAATGAAATGTCTTCATTGCTTTTTCTTCTTCTTACTATTAATAATACTTTCACTATTATTATCAATTACATGCTATTTACAGACAACACAAAGAAGCACATGAATCCAAAACACCCACTCTCTCAAGAAAAACCACTATTAACATTCCCTTCCAGATTTTTCTATGTATTTATACATAATATATGTACTTGTATGTTTGAGGAGGGTAGTACTCACTTTTCACATTTTATGTACTTATATTTAAATTTCACCATTAAATATTGAGCCTAAGTATATGCTGACCTTATGTCCAGATTTTTGAAATATATTTATACATATATAGATAAATGAATGAACAGCTTTAAGGGTGTGATGTATTAGACACTGTAGAATCTACAAAACAGAGAATTTGGGGGTGTGTGTATAGTAAAATCCTGTTTATCTACATTTATACATTTAGTGGTACAGGTCACCTCCATAGGGACAGAAGGATATGTGTAAAACTTTGGGTTGCAACTGGAGGAAAAGCCCGTTCATGGCTAAGCCGGGAAGTCCTTGGTTGCCGACAGAACCTCCCCTGGACCTCAGACTTAGACAAAGGAAGGAGACTTTTTGTCAGTATACAAAAATCACCCAATTGTACCAAATCCCCTGTTAGTCAGGAGAAACAGCAGCGACAGGATAGATTAAGAAACTGGCTCATTCATAATGTAAAAAAAAAAAAAAAAAAAGAAACTGGCTCATGGCGAGAGGGATGGAGAAGGGCTGGCCGGCCTAGAGCGGGCAGGGGCTGGGGAGAGGCTGGGAATCCGGCCGGATGTTTCCGGGCAAGTCCCGGATCTGTCGCACAGCACAGCAGGCGGGAAACTCCGGTCTCCAGGCCGAAGGGTTGGTGCTTTGCATTCCTCCTAAATCCTGTTTTCCAAACAAGTTCCTAGGATGCTTTCCTCAAACACGGCACTTATGTATTTTTTTAATGAGATCATACCATAATGCGTTTTTATACAAGTAAATTGGTAACATCTTTTCACATCAATAGTTACATTTCTGTAATGTTATTTTAATAGCTACATCGGATTCTTTTATATGGCTGCACCATTCTTTTTTAATTGGTCCCCTATGGTGAGATATTCAGATTGTTTCCAACTTTCTTTTATTGCAAATAGCACTGTGATGAACATAGAGTTCAAGCCTTGCGTGTTTTCTTAGTCCTTTCCTCAGGATGGACTCCCCGAAGTAGGATTATAATGTTTCTTTTCACCCGATGCTGAGATCATTGGTGTACACAAAGAGGGCGCAGGTCCAGGGCTCGGGGGTGGGCAGGGCCCAGCAGACACTAGTGAGGCTGGTGTCCCCTCTCGCAGGTACATTCCAAAGCCTCACAGCTGTTCCGCTGGGTTCCCAAACTTGGTGGCTTAAAACGACAGACATTTATTCTCAGTTTTGGAGGCCATAAGTCTGAAATCAAGGGCTCAGCAGGCCACACTGCCTGGGAAGACTGTAGGATAGAATCCATTTCTTGTCCCTCTCTCGGCTTCTGGGGGTCAGGCCTTCCTTGGCTTGTGGCTGCATGACTCGTATGTCTTCATGTGGCATTCTCCTCTGCTCTGTCTCTTACAGGGTCACTTGTCCTTACCTTAGAGCCCATCTGAACAGTCCAGATCTCAGGTTGAGATTCTTAACTGAATTACATCAGCCAAAAGCCTTTCTCCAAAGAAGGCAACATTACAAGCTCCAGGGGTTAAGCAAGGGCATATCTGTTTTTGAGAGAGGGGCACCATTCAACCCACTGCAATGCTCTTCCTGGCCATAGGAGTGGTTTCCAGATTTGTGCACGCACGCGCCCATATGTTAGCTGAGGGCTGTCTTTTTAAATGCAATCTTGGCCCTGGCTGGTTAGCTCAGTTGGTTAGAATGCTGTCCTGAAACACTAAGGTTGTGGGTTTGATCCCTGGTCCGGGCATATACAGGAAATAACCAATGAAGGCACAAGTGGAACAACAAATGAATGCTTCTCTCCCTGCTTCCTCTCTCTGTCTCTCTAAAATCAATCAGTAATAAAGTAAAAGATATAATGCAGTCTTGCGTGGAACCCCCAATATGTCAAGCGATAAAGTTGAGCTGTGTGGCTGATAGGGTACAGGGGGCAGAGGCGAGAGCACACAGGTCAGGGACAGTGGGCTGGAGGGAGTCAAGGACTCAAGTCCCTGCTGTCCTTTTAAGGAGGTCAGGGGGAGGACCACGTTGTACTTGCTGTCCTGGGGGAGAACTTCTCCATCCCCTCCCTCACTGGGTCCGAGTCTCAGCCTACACAGCCCCGTCTGTCGCCCCACGAGGCGGACCAGGCCCCCGAGCAGCTCTGTGCGTGACCGGCTGGGCTTGTGCGAAAACCGCACGGAGGTCCTGATGTACAGTTTTCTGAAAAGCAAATCATTCACATATCTCAGCAAATGTCCTCAGAGGACATTCCTGGGCTTCAGTGGGAGGAAAAATGAGTTGCTTTACGAGCTCTTTCAGCGTGTTTCTGGACCGTTGAATGTTACAGTACGCTGCAATGTTAAAACCTTATCTCTACACTGAGCCCAAGTGTCAAACTCAGGCTGTCCCTGAACTCTCCGATGACTGTATTCCAAAAGTTCATTTGTAGGGAGTTCTTTGCAACTTGGAGCGCTTTTTCCTGTATATTCCAGGTTAGAGCTCCCAAAGCCTGTTGATTTCTACTGTAAGCAAGATGGAGCTGTGGTAGCTCCCTGACCTTGACCCTGAGCCTCACAGAACTTGGAAACTCTGAGCCCTGAGCTCTACGAGGTCAGAAAGCAGGGCTGGACAGGAAGGAGAAGTGTGGCACTGAGTACCAGGGTTGGGCCGCCGTGGGCATTGCTGGCGAAGGCACCGAGGGGAAGAAGGTTGGCCCATGAGACTCTCACTGTAGGGGTGGCTACGAGGGGCCACCGCCCCCCATCTGTCTGGGTAAAAGGCCTGTAAGGCAGGCCTACCTGTATTGTTGCTCTCTGATCAGTAAGGATTCAGAGGTTGTGAATGGAAATGGATTTTGGAAGGTGTATTCAGCTACCTGGGGCTGCTGTCACAATAAATAATGGGGGCTTAAAACAATGAGTTGTATTCCCTTCCACGGTTCTGAAGCTAGAACCTGAGATCCAGGCAGAGCCACGCTCTCCCTCCCAGCTTCCGCTTCCGGTTGACCCTGCAAACCCCGGCAGTCTCTGTCTCACAGCTGCTTAGCTTGACTCTCTGCCTCTGTTGTCGCAGGGCCTTCTTCCCTCGAAGCATTTGTGTCTTCACATGGCATTCTCCTTGTCTGCTGCTGTGTCTCTTCTTATAAGGGCGCCAGTCATTGGAACCAGTAGATTGTATATATTATAGTTCACCCTAATGACTTCTTGTTAATTTGATTACATCTGCAAAGACCATACTTTCAAATAAGGTCACGTTCACAAGTACCCGGAGTTAGGCCTTCAACATATTATTTGGGAAGACTCATTCAAACCATGACAGGAGGCCTGACCTGTGGTGGCGCAGTGGATAAAGCATCGACCTGGAAATGCTGAGGTCGCCGGTTCGAAACCCTGGGCTTGCCTGGTCAAGGCACATATGGGAGTTGATGCTTCCAGCTCCTCCCCACTGTCTCTCTCTCCTCTCTCTCTCCCTCGCTATCTCTCTCTCTCTCCCTTTCCCTCTCCTCTCTAAAATGAATAAATAAAATTAAAAAAAAAAAAAAAAAAACCATGACAGGAGACATATAATCTATCAACCTACCCAGAATAAAAATGTAATCTACAATGGCCAGTTTATGTACATAAACTGGTGCATAGCCACAGAGCCTCTGCTTAAATACGGCTGATGACAGACAGACAACCCATTCTCTTCTCTGGGGGCCCCAGCTATGAGCTGCCTCTGTCCTTCATATGTGTAGCCTCGCTCGACTTTTGTCTATTAATTCCAGTTTTCTCTTATGAAACTACATACAATAAACTTAACCACTCTTGACAAAATCATTTCATATATATTAAGGCCTCCAAGTATTTAAGGCTGAATTCTCCAGATCAGCGTACGATGTGGTTTTAAATCCCTCTTGGGGTCCTAGCCACTGAACTCTGTACCTGGTCATTGATCTAGGCTAATGAGTTTCGACCTTTTTCATCTCATGGCGCATGTAAACTAACTACTAAAATTCTGTGGCATGCCCCCAAAATTTGTTTTTTATTGATCTGACAAAAAAAAAAAAATGGGTATGATTTTGAATCATTCATACAAGACGGCTATTGTGTTGGCTGTTGTCACTTTTTTTATTTGACAATCTAAGGGAAAAGAGGTCAGTGCCCTTGACTAAATAGTCAGGTATCGCATGCTTTAAAAAGTCTCGCAGCACACCAGTTGAAAGTCGCTTGGTCCAGGCCCGATTAAGAAGAGGCTTCCATGACCACATGCTCACCATTTAGGTGCCACCTGCCAGATCCAGGAACCAGTGAGTTCATCTCCCACCTGGCTTTGAGTATTACACCTCCATGGAAACATTGTACTGAGATTTCTGTTTTGTTCCGGTTGGTTTGGGGTTTGTTTGTTTGTTTTAAAGAGGGCCATAGAACTAGACTGTTCACTTAGCTCAAGTTGGCAGTCAGCTGAAATCTCTGAGCCTGTTTGTAACCATTCTTCTTAGAGAATATTTCCCACTCCTTAATGCTTTTTTTTTTTTCACTCCGTGCCTCCTGCATATTGATTCCTTTAAATGTCATCAGATTGCCCTCAGTCCTTCCAGGAGGCTCACGTAGACTCTTGGGAACCTTGACCTGCCACTCCTGCATTCGCCATCCATCCCAGCTCTGGGTCATCTGCCCTCCAGCAGGAGAGAGAAGGGAGAAAGACAGCCAATAGTTATCATATTTATTAAGTCTCTACCTACTGAGCTGGACTGTATAGCTGTTTCTAACTTTCTCATTGACGTCAATACACACAGAAAAGTGCAGAAACATAAATATACAGCTCAATGAATTATCACAAAGCAAATGCCTGGCTAACCACCCATGTCAAGAGAGAGAACATTAAGCTGGGAATGTTTTAATAAGCATTTTTCTCTTTAAATCCTCAGGCCTATTTGGTAATTATTATTAAACCTGGTTTACAGATGATGAAAAGGACTCAGAAAGGTGGGCGGGTGTGACCAGCATCCCACAACTGAGAAATAAAGCACAGACCTACCCCCCCCCCCACTGTGATCTTCCCACAGCTGATGCTAGACTTGGAGAATGAGAGATATGGCCACCAACCCACATGAGGCATGTAGAGTGGTGCCCTGGGCAGGAGAAACCAGGAGAACAGATGGGAGGCATGGACTGGGGGCAAGTAGTTCCGCATTCCTGGCGCACAGGATCCTGGGAGGAGAACAGTGTTTGGAAATCAAGCCACGGTTGATTGATAGGCTCACAAATCTGGACATCACTCCATATTGGTAAAAAGCCACTGAAACTTTTGAGAACTTTGCTTTAGGATTAAATAACTTATTTTAAACCCGTAATCTCCTACCAGGACAATCCTAGCAGGTTGGCGAACTACTCAAACTTGCATTGCTTAATCAAGGTTTCTGGAAGTCTCGAAAAATTGAGCTCTGGGATTTAGAAAATTAGATATTTTAAAGTTAAAAGGATAAGCCCATCGAAGGTTGGCCAAGAGGCTGATGGAAGCTAAAGAAGGCTGACTACAGGGTCTGTTCTTCCGGCCAAGAAAAACATGGCTGTTACACACTGAATATGACATACTGTCTTATCCTTTCAGTAAATGACTCAAGTGGTTCTAGTAAAGTCAAATGTCAACCTCGAGCTGAGTAATTTCAAATTGATATCAACCGGCCAACAGGCAAGGTTTCTTATAGCAGTGTGCATATAAAACTCAGCAACATGGGCTTGGGGACTTCCATAGTGACCATTGCTCTTTAGGGTAGTGTGGGGATTGGTCACTTTCTATGCAGATTAGTGAACTGGTCTCACAAAGGAAAGAAATAAATGGGCATTTCTTTGACTATACAAAAAATGGACCTGTGCCTGACCAGGTGATGGTGCAGTGGATAGAGCGTCCGACTGGGATGTGAAGGACCCAGGTTCGAAATGCCGAGGACATCAGCTTGAGTACGGGGCTCATAAGCTTGAGCATGGGCTCACCAGAGTGAGCACGGGTCACTGGCCTGAGCATGGGATCATAGACATGACACCATGGTTGCTAACTTAAGCCCAAAGGTCGCTGGCTTGAGCAAGGGGTCACTCATTCTGCTGTAGCCCCCCCCCCCCAGGTCAAGGCACATATGAGAAAGCAATCAGTGAACAACTAAGGTGCTGCAATGAAGAATTGATGTTTCTCATCTCTCCGTTCCTGTCTGTCTGTCCCTATCCATCCCTTTCTCTGACTTTCTCTCTCTCTGTAAAAATAAAAAAAAAGGACCCATCACACAATAGTTCTGGTGTGTTTATTTGAACAGTTTACAAATTGTGGGAGTGAGTGAAGACCAGCCCAACGAGAACAAGCACAGGGTATTTATCCAGAGCCTGACATAGCAAGGGAGTTGCACTTGGCAGAGACTCAAAGGCAGGCAGAAGAGAGGGGAGGCTTCAGCTTTGCCTGCTGGAGGCTGCTGATAAAAAAACTAAAGGCAGCTAGTTATAAGTAGGATGTCCTAGCCCTGGCCAGGTAGCCCAGTGGGTTAGAATGTCATCCAATGGCCCTGGCCGGTTGGCTCAGCCGTAGAGCGTCGGCCTAGCATGCGGAGGACCCGGGTTCGATTCCCGGCCAGGGCACACAGGAGAAGCACCCATTTGCTTCTCCACCCCTCCGCCGCGCTTTCCTCTCTGTCTCTCTCTTCCCCTCCCGCAGCCAAGGCTCCATTGGAGCAAAGATGGCCCGGGCGCTGGGGATGGCTCCTTGGCCTCTGCCCCAGGCGCTAGAGTGGCTCTGGTCGCAACATGGCGACGCCCAGGATGGGCAGAGCATCGCCCCCTGGTGGGCAGAGCGTCGCCCCTGGTGGGCGTGCCGGGTGGATCCCGGTCGGGCGCATGCGGGAGTCTGTCTGACTGTCTCTCCCTGTTTCCAGCTTCAGAAAAATGAAAAAAAAAAAAAAAAAGAATGTCATCCAGTGTGCCAAGGTTGTGAGTCCAGTCTCTGGTCAGGGCACATAAATAAGTGGAATGACAACCCAGTGCTTTCCTCTCTCTCTCTCTCTCCCTCCCTCTCTTCTCTCTAAAAATCAATTTTAAAATATTTTAAAAGAAAAAAAATCAGAAGTCAGGTGTTTTATTGTGATTGGTTAGAAGCGTATTTGGCTTTCTCTCGTTGGTCCTAAATTGGAAGCTAGACACAAAAACCTAGAACACCACAATGATGTTCTCACTTCCAATACCTGAGATAGTTTCCCTTCTTTGGAAATAGGGTTATTGCAGATATAATCACTTGACACCAGGACATATTGAAATAAAAGTGGGCCCTTAATCCAATACAACTGCTGTTTTTACAAGAAGAGACACAGAGAGCGATACGAAGGGAGGAGACAGCCATGGAATGATAGGCAGAGAGAGAGTGGAGTGAGGCATCTACAGGCCAAGGAGGGATTGCCAAGCATTGCTGGTCATCCCCAGAGGTAGAGGGGAAGCAAGGAAGGATTCTCCCCTACGGGTTTCAGAGGGAGCCTAGCCAAAGCTTTGATTTCGAATTCCAGCTTCCAGAGCTGTGAGACAGTGAATTTCTGTTCTTTTAAACCACCAGCTGTGCACTTTGTTTGGCAGCCTGGGGAGACCGACAGTGACGATACTTTCCATCTAGAAATTGCTTGGCTTCAGTCTTCTTGGGAGGCTGGGATACCGCAAAAAATATATCAAGTTCTTTTTTTCCTTTCTGTGTTCAGGGAACGGACACCTGAATCAGTGCTGTCCTCTGTAGCTGCCACCCCTCATTTCAAAGGGACAATGTCTCACGTGTTCCAGTGCTTGGAGACTATGTGAGCGTGATCGTGTGATCACAGGTAGATTTTCACACAGACGTCGGGTAAGAGTAGGTGGTTATTGTCCCGTGAGTGAACCTTCAAGTCCCTGCCTCTTCACCCCTCCAGTACACGTCAACCGCATTTACACAAGATATATCTGGGTGTTTCTGTAAACTTTATATTGTTCATGTTAATAAGAAGTAGGCATATCAGGAATACAGATCTCCAAAAAATTTGGGAGACGGATTAATGAAGGTAATTCTAGCCCTTTTTACAAAAAAAAATTACTTTCAACTATTTCTAAAGTAACTAAGAAACTAGGAAGTCAATTGCTTTATTTGAGTTTCCTTTATAGAGATTGTATTTGTTTTCCAGGGCTGCCATGACAATGGACCAGCCGGTGGCTTAGACAACAAAAATCTATTTCCTCACCGTTCTGGAGATGGAAGTTCAAAATCAAGGTGACCAGGCGGTGGCGCAGTGAATAGAGCGTCGGACTGGGATGCCAAGGACCCAGGTTCGAGACCCCAAGGTTGCCAGCTTGAGCGCGAGCTCATCTGGTTTGAGCAAAAACCTCACCAGCTTGAACCCAACGTCGCTGGCTTGAGCAAGGGGTTACTCAGTCGGCTGAAGGCCCGTGGTCAAGGCACATATGAGAAAGCAATCAATGAACAACTAAGGTGTCGCAATGCGCAACAAAAAACTAATGATTGATGCTTCTCATCTCTCCATTCCTGTCTGTCCCGATCTATCCCTCTCTCTTACTCTCTGTCTCTTCTCTGTCTCTGTAAAAAAAAACAACAGAAAAACCAAAACCAAAAACAAAAACAAAAATCAAGGTGTCAGCAGGATTGGTTTCTCTTGCGGCCTCTCTCCTTGGCTTACAGATAGCCATATTCTCCCTGTTTCTCCCCATGGTCTTCCTTCTGTGTCTGTCTGTGTCCTCATCTCCTTTTCCTGTAAAGACACCAGTCATAATGGGTCAGGGCCCACCCTATGAACTCATTTTAATTTAATCACCTCTTTGAAGACCCCCATCTCCAAAAAGAGTCACGAGATACTAGGGGTTAGCACTTCAAAATAAAAATTTTGGTGGGAGATAATTCAACCCATAACAGAGTTCTTACAGCAGTTAGAATTAGGTTCAATCTCATTAAACAACAACAAAACTAAAATCAAGAGAACAGTGGTTTAATCAAATAGAACTCTAGTGATAGACTAGTGGTAGGCATTTGAGGACCCGTATGGCAGCTCTACGATCATCAGAGGCCCAGGATCCTGCTGTCCCACCCACCATAGCCGTTCCACCCTGCGTGCCACTTTATGGCCCCAGAAAATGTTCACGCTTCAGCATTCACATTCTTGTTTGCATTCCAGCCAGCAGGAAGGAGGAAGTCAAGTAGGAAGGTGCCCCTTCCTTCTGGGAGAGCCTTTCTAGAAATGTTAAACCATACTTCTGCTTTTGTCTCACGGGCCGGCCATTGGACCTGCAAGGGAAGTTAGGAAAGGCAGGCTTTCTTTCTAGGCAGCAGTGTGTCCAATCAAAAAAAAGTCAAGACTTTCAGAAGTGAAAGTTAAATACATTGACTAGTCCAGGGATTTTTTTCAAATCACAGTAAACCACAGAACTCTTTAGTAATTGAAAGGTTACTTAGAGATACTAAATAAAACAGACAAAAGTAGAGCTAATCTGGTAGATCAGGGTGGATCTAGTGGGATTCAGTCTTGAAAGATATGAGAACTCAAGCACAACCTTTATAAAAGAAATGCGCCTGACCAGGTGGTGGCACAGTGGATAGAGCGTCAGACTGGGATGTGGAGGACCCAGGTTCGAGACCCTGAGGTTGCCAGCTTGAGCGCGGGCTCATCTGGCTTGAGCAAAAAGCTCACCAGCTTGGACCTAAGGTCGCTGGCTCGAGCAAGGGGTTACTCGGTCTGCTGAAGGCCCATGGTCAAGGCACATATGAGAAAGCAATCAATGAACAACTAAGGTGTCGCAGCGAAAAACTAATGATTGATGCTTCTCATCTCTCTCCGTTCCTGCCTGTCTGTCCCTATCTATCCCTCTCTCTGACTCTCTCTCTGTCCCTGGAAAAAAAAAAAAAAAGAAAGAAAGAAAGAAATGCACAATGAGGTAAATGTAAAATAGGAGCAGAATTGAATAAATTCTTTTTCCCTAGGTGGAGACATGTCTCTCCATTGTTATCAAAGTGATTTATAGCTTTCATGCTATTTCAACTGAAATTCCAATGAAGGCTTTATACAACTTGTCTTTTTTTTTAAGAAACAAAAGTCTAGAGTTAGAATAATATAACATTTTAAAATATGTTATAAAGCTGTAATAATTTGCATTCTATATATTTTATACTAAAATACTATATAATCAATGGCACTAGATTTTATAACATAGAACAATGTGATAATGGTATTCAACTGAACAGACAGCTCAAACGGATATTATATGAAGTTCAGAAATAAACTTTTTTGCATGAAAAATTAAATATATGAAAGTCATCATAAAAATCAACGGGAAAGATTTTTTTTGTCCTTTTCCAAGTGAGAAGAGGGGAAATAGAGAGATGACTCCCATATGCTCCCGACTGGGATCCACCCAGCAACCCTCGTCTGAGGCCAATGACCTTTCCATTTGGGACCATCTTCACAAGGGATCTATTTTTAGCACCTGGGGTGAAGGCTCCATGGATCCTTCCTCAGTGCTGGGGATCAATTCAGCAACAATACGCTGGAACCAATCAAGCCATGTCTGCAAGAGAGAGAGAGAGAGAGAGGAGAGGGGAAGAGGGGGAGAAGCAGATGGTCGCTTCTCCTGTGTGCCCTGACCAGGGATCAAACCCAGGACATCCATATGCCAGGCTGATGATCTACCACTGAGCCAACCAACCGGGACTGGGAAAGATTTTAAAAATGGAGTTTTCTTTGGGAATCATTAATAGGTCATTTAAGGGAAAATCTTATTAGCTATTCACTACAAACCTACACCAAAATAAACCCCAGATGATTTAAGATTTTAATATATTTTAAAATATAAAAATGAATAAAATAGAATTAAATGTATAATAAATATATGGACAGAAAATGACATTCTATACTGAAAACAGTTAAAGAAATCTAAAGATGAACAGATTTGGCTGGGTACAATGTTAAATTGCTCTAGGTCAAATATGAAAATAAAAGCAATAACCAAAAATAAAACACCAACAGATTGAATATGCAAATAAATATGATACAAAGTTAGCAGCCTTTTTATATGAGTTCATAAAGTCAATAAAAAACCCCACTAAGCCTGACCAGGCGGTGGCGCAGTGGACAGAATGTCGGACTGGGATGGGGAAGGACCCAGGTTCGAGACCCCGAGGTCGCCAGCTTGAGCACGGGCTCATCTGGTGTGAGCAAAAAGCTCACCAGCTTGGACCCAAGGTCGTGAGCAAGGGGTTACTCGGTCTGCTGAAGGCCCACGGTCAAAGGCACATATGAGAAAGCAATCAATGAACAACTAAGGTGTTGCAACGAAAAACTGATGATTGATGCTTCTCATCTCTTTCCGTTCCTGTCTGCCTGTCCCTATCTATCCCTCTCTCTGACTCTCCCTCTGTCTCTGAAATAAATAAATAAATAAATAAATAAATAAATAAACCCCACTAAGACCTTACCCCTTAAAAAAAAGACAATCTGGTAAGTAAAATTAGTGAACAGGTATATGGAAAGATGATCAAACATAGTACCTGTAGTCAAAGAAATAACAGGCAAACTATGTCATTTTAGTCAATTAACCTTTTTAAACAAATTGATATGAAATTCCATCTATTGTAAAAGTGAAATAATATTTTTAGATCTCTATCATAAAAATAAAATAATGTTAAAACATGGGAAAATAGCCTGACCAGGTGGTGGCACAGTGGATAGAGCATCGGCCTAGGACACAGAGGTCTCAGGTTTGAAACCCAAGGTCGCAGCTTGAGCACAGGCTCATCAGCTTGAGCACGAGGTCAATGGCTTGAGCACGGGATCATAAACATGACCCCATTTTCTCCGGCTTGAGCACAAAGGTTGCTGGCTTGAAGCCTAAGGTTACTGCTTGTAGCCCCTAGTCAAGGCACATATGAGAAAGCGATCAATGAACAACTAAGGTTCTGCAACAAGGAATTGATGCTTCTCATCTCTCTCCCTTCCTGTCTGTCCCTTTCTCTGTCTCTCTCACAAAAGAGAGAGAGAGAGAGAGAAAATTGTCTGACCAGGCAGTGGCACAGTGGATAGAGAGTTGGCCTGGGATGCTAAGGACCCAGGTTTGAAACCTTGAGGCCACTGCCTTGAGCACGGGATCAGAGACATTATTCAGTGATCGCTGGCTTGAGCCCAAAGGCCACTGGAGTGAAGCCCATGCTCATTGGCTTGAGCAAGGGATCACTGGCTTGGCTGGAGCATCCCGTCAAGGCACATATGAGAAAGCAATCAATGAACAACTAAGGTGCCTCAACTATGAGTTGATGCTTCTCATCTTTCTCACTTCCTGTTTGTTCGTCCTCGTCTGTCCCTCTTCCTGTCTCTCTCACTAAAAACAAAACAAAACAGCCCTGGCTGGTTGGCTCAGTGGTAGAGCGTCAGCCTGGCATGCAGGAGTCCTGAGTTCGATTCCCGGCCAGGACACACAGGAGAAGCACCCATCTGCTTCTCCACCCCACCCCCTCTCCTTCCTCTCTGTCTCTCTCTTCTTCCCCTCCCGCAGCCATTGGAGCAAAGTTGGCCTGCGCGCTGAGGATGGCTCCATGGCCTCTGCCTCAGGCACTAGAATGGCTCTGATTGCGACAGAGCAACGCCCCAGATGGGCAGAGTATCGCTCCCTGGTGGGCATGCCGGGTAGATCCCGGTCAGGCACATGTGGGAGTCTGACTGACTGCCTCCCCGTTTCCAACTTCAGAAAAATAAAAAAACAAAAAAATAAAACAAAACAAACAAACAAAAAAGCATGAGAAAATCTTTATACACACAGAGAATTCAGAGCAGTGTAAATGCATGAACAAATTAACTCACAAGGGAAGACTGGTTAAGTTAAATGGACTATTCCAATTCAGTGGCTAAATATACATTTATTTAACTTGTTTTATATAGAAAATATGTAATGAAAAATATTATTTTATGATAAGTAAAGGCAAAATCAATGGTGTGTTACCCCTGGAATATTCCCAATGCTTAGCACAGTGCTTGATCCATAGAAGGGATTCAATAAAAACTTGGTAAATGAATGAAAACTGTATACACACAGTATAATTTTTGACCTTGTGAAACAAAACCTACTTCTAGAAAAGAAAGTGAAAAAAATATAAATCATAGTAGGAGTGTCGCCTCTTTCCTTCTGTTTTTCTATAGAAAAAGTGATGTCCCAAATATTATGTGAAATATACTTGTCATTGTTTGTCAAATGTCAGATATAACTGGGTATCCTATACACCTATTTCTATTTGTTAGATCTGGTAACCTTACTAGTCATTAGATTTGATATCTTTAGAGTTAATTTTTATTATACTTAATTTTTGAAGTCTGTTGAACGGAGCAGTTTCCTTAATGAGCATTTAACCAAAAAAAATGTATTTTTTCTCATATATGTGTGTGAGCAAGCATACATGTTCACATATTTGTCTGTCCAGAGAAAAAAATCACCTCAAATTCCACTAGCCAGAGATTACCATCATTTATATTTTATTTAAGACATTCTATACATATTTGCACATATAGATTTATGTATGTAATTTTACATGCATATGGAATCATACCATATATGCGTTCTTGTAATCCTGCTCTCTGCTGTTTATATTTTTCTCATCTGCCAATTTTACTGCCTACCCAGGTCTTACTTCCATAAAATCTCATTTTCTTGCCATTCCGGGGGGAGTGGGGAGGACGACACTCGTACTTGGGCTACACATGCAAATGATTAACTAGTAGTTTGTTGTTTTTATGGGGAACCGCGGAGCTCGGGCTCACAGCGGGGCCTCGGTTGAGAGGGCAAGTCCAGAACCTCTCATCTCAGCCCACACGGAGTCTTGAAAAAGACACCCAGTTTTGTGAGAACCACGTTTATGTTGATTGGTATTTACTTAGATCATCTCACTTTACTAATTTTGTTTCAGAAACCTTCTAAGTAGGAAAATATGAGACACTGAAGAGGGATGCTGAACAGCCAGTGCCGTCCTGACAGCTGAGTTTACTATTTACTGAGCAGCTACTATTATCCCAGCACAGGATTCGGCGCACAGGGATCATGAATGCCAAAACTATGTATCCCTGCTCTGGTAGGAAGCTTAAACTTACTCAACATAAAACGAGCTAGTCATCCATCCATCATTCTGCCACTCAGTAATACTATTATAAACACTTTATTGTATGTCATTCCAGCTACAATCATGATGAAAGCTAACACTTGTTGTATGCTGACTTTGTTCTGAGAGTTCTGCTATTCACTCGTGTAAGCCTCAAAATAATAGTACAAGGTTTTGTTTTTATTTCTATTGTACAGATGAAGAAACTGAGGCAAACAAAGATTATTTAACTTGCCTCAAATCACGGGGCTGCCAAGTGACAGGACCAGGATTCAAATCCAATGTTTCTCAATCGATGACAGATAGGCAACCAGATCTGATCACATGGCTTTGGAAACCAGATTTTGAAATAAATGGTGTATAGCGTTTATTATGTGCCAATTGCCATTCTAAGTGTTTTAGCTCTATTGGTTTACTTTACCCGTAAAACCAGCATGCACAGTTTATTTCATCCAGACATTTCCAGCGACCGTAAGGAACTGGAGGGGACTGAAAGGGTGGGGGCATGCCAAGGAGACCTGGGGTTGCCCTGTATTTCATCAGAGCTTCTGTCGGGAAGTTCAAGCAGCTCTGCCTCACCTGAAAAGCAAGACTGCTTATAGGCAGCTCTTCAAGCCCACTCTCCCTACCTCAGATGTCACGGTCATGTCTGAATGAGTTTAGCTCTGAACCCATCTCCAGGAAGGCTCAGGTGTGACTCATATGCACATGCAGGTGAGCATGGTCCCAGACCTTTACATGTATAGTTTCATCCATAGCCCAGAAAAGAAAAAAAAAGAAAACGTGAACAGTTTTATTCCAAGGCACGAGGTGGTTTCATGTTAGCAGATTCTCAGTTGATGAGTGGGAACCTTTTAAATCGTGATTGTCAGCCGCAAAGAGACATGAGCACGCACTCAACGAAAGGCCGTCCGAGAGGGGGCGCTGTCCAGACAACTGGAGTCCAAATTCATCCTGAGTGTCTGCTGGCGCTCCACCACAGGGCACATGTGAGGGCACAATTTTCATTTACTCTCATCCTTTTCTTCCTCTTGGGCAAAATGAAGCATAAAGTTTATATTCACGTTGGTATATACATTTTATGTGTACCCTATAAAGCCATAGGTGTCATGATTTCAAGATGCCCACCTCATAGTCCTTCTACACACGAGCTCTGTTTTCTGATTTGTTTCCAGCCTTCTGAGGATTTCCAATAGGAACAGACTCCGGACTTCCAGGGAAATGAAAAGGATAATGATAAGAAGTTTCAAATGACTGCTCAGTTTCCAACATGAATTTCCTGTAGCCCGGAGAGAACCAGAAGGTAAGGAACAAAGCAAGTATGTGAGTGCGAGAAGGCGGGGCAGGGGGGGGCGGGCACTGGACCTTCCGCGCTCCTCCCCGCTGGCCCGGGTGGGCCCTGTGAGTTGTGACTGGTCACTGAGCACCGGAGCCTGGGCACAGTTCTGCGTTTCTCGGAATAGCCTGGCCTCGCTATGAAACACATTCTTCAGAGTGGTCAGACTGGCCACTCACCTGTGCTCGTTATTGGAGAAAGAGGAGTGGCCTCCGGGAGGAATTCCAGTGTGCAAAGGTGCTTTCAAAGTGCGCTGAGCTCAGGTTCCCCAGAAGCTGTTCTAGAAACATTTTGTCTTGACCTCCCCTCCTCTTCGCCACTCTGGCAGAAGCTGCCACGGGGTGGGCAGGGTCTGTTTACTGATCGCTAGCCTTCAGAGCCTATGTATTTGCTCCCAAGTGTGGTTCACTTATTACGTTTCAAGCTGCAGGGCAGTCTCCCCCATTCTAGGGGGGGGGGAGCCTTTAAGAAGTGGGGGCAGGGAGGGGTCACATTTTCCACCTGGCGCTGGCTCTGTAGCTTTCTCATGAATGCAGACCAATTGTGCACGAATGTGGCCAGGACACATGCTTTTCTCTCACAGTGTTCACATGAAATGTAAGGATCTCTTGTTCCCTGTAACATTAGACAAGGTTTCGAAAAAACAGAATCCACGCTGAAACCACCGGGCCAGCAGCGGGAGGCGGGCTGTCTCAGAAGCAGATGGAAAAAAAGCTTGGGTTCCCAAGTTCCTAGGGTGAGACAAAAGGGCAAGATGTCAACCCAGGACCACCCAGGGAAAATTAAATACAGATCAACTTTTGATGGCTTATGTTAACAGAGGGGAGATAGAGTTTTGATCTTGGGGAAAACAAACATCACAAACTTTACCCATAATCACTGTTTATCACATGCCTGCCCTAGAGTAGCAAGAACTAAGTAGCCACAAACACACAAGTGGAGGCTGCTGTCACTCAGCCTGCCCTCCGTGGGCTGGAGAGCGGGGTGGACCACCAGAAGGAGCCGCAGGGTTTCCCAGCCATCTAACAAAGGGAATAAACGAGTTCTACAGGGGTCAACTCCCCTTTCTCAAATCCCAGCTGAGACCGGAGGCCACCCTGGTTTTGCCTTGAAATGAGGGGCGGCCCACCCACCACCTGCCACCCAGCCTACCTGCCACAGCATTGTCTGTCGCCTTGGGCTCTTGCTCACCTGGGGTTCCAGGTGGAGTGGACCTTTCTAACTCTATTCTCAACCCGAATCTTTATAAACTGTTATATTAGAAAATATATTAAGACAATTTTCACAAATAGAAGTAAAGAGCGTGGTACAACAAATTAAAGATAAACAATGATCGAGATTTGCCACATTTTTTTCATCCATCTTATTTTTCCTCTTTACAGCAAACCCCAGACATTTTATTTCACTTCAGTCCTCATGCTTTTGGGAGCAACTCTAAAAATATATACCTTTCGCCCTGGCCAGGTAGCTCAGTTGGTTGGAGATGTCCTGATGAGGTTTCGGGTTCAATCCCTGATCAGGGTACATACAAGAACCAGCCAATGAATGGCATAAGTACATAGAACAACACATTGATGTCTCTTCCCCTCCTTCTTTCTTTCAAATTAGAAATACATTTTTAAAAATAAATAAAAATGTAGACCCTTTTCTACATAACTGTAATGTATATATTCCATCTATAATAGATCTGCTCCTCCAAGAGCCTGGACACTCCGCTTGCCTAGGCTGCTGAATTTAGCATAGACATGAAGTCAATATAGTGCCAGGTTCCTAAAAGCTTCGGACAAGGGCTTTTCTGAGATTAGAGAATGAATTATTCATTGACTCACTTACAGACTTTTGTTAAGCACCTATTGACTCCTAGCCTTGTTCTTGTTCAAAAACATAACAGTAAACAAGGGAGAGGACATCCTCAGTCTCATGAATTTATATTCTACGTGGAGGAGACAGAAGATAAAATATTAACACACAAGATAATTGCAGATAATGAAGAACGCTTGGGAAATGGAAGAGGTGACACAATAGGAAAGGGTTGGGGGAAGCATTACTTTAGACTAAAAGTAAAGCAAGTGTTCTCTGGGGAGATGCTATTCCAGCACTGACCTAAAAGATAAGAGAGAACCAGTTGGATGAACATCTGGAAAAGGGCCTTCCAGGCAAGGGGAACAGCTGGCACGAACACTGGACCTAAGTTAGTGTGTCACAGGAACTGGAGAAAGAAGACCCATCATGTGGCACATTGAGAGAAGGCGCGCATGTGCCAGATGATGTCATAAGTAGGCAAGGACCACGTCACACAGGCTCTGATAGCCTCGTCTAAAGTGTGTCCTTTATTCTGGCTGCAATAGGAAGCCACTGCAGGATTTTAAGCAAGTCTCCAGTTTGCAGGATTTGGGTGTGGGCATCTGAGTGGATGATGCTAACATTTATTAAGGTGGGAGAGATGATGGAAGACATGTTTGTGAGGGGGAAGGTTAGGATGGATAAAAGGTTCTATTTCAGACCTCTTACATTTGAGATGTCTATCAGACAGTTTTGGAGACGTCCCATCAGCTACTGGATTTATGAGTCCAGTGTTCAAGAGGAAGGTCAGAACTAGAGATATAATTTTGAAAGTCATCAGCATATGAATAAAATTTATAGCCGTCAGACAGGATGAGATCACCAAGGGCAAAAATATAGAGAAGAAAAAGGGCTTCAAACTTGAGAACACAGGAGAAAGAGCTACTGAAGGAACAGTCCACACAGTGCGCAGAAAGCTGGGAGGGGGTGGAGCCAAAAGAACCAAGAAAAGATAGTGTTTCAGGAGCAAGTGGTCCAGCACGAAATGCCACGGTGAGACCAAGGACAGATCCCTGGTTTGGGCAAATGAGTATCGCTGGTCATTTTGACACCGTCATTTCAGTTGTGCGCCGGAGACAGAGTCCAGATGGTAGCGGTTAAGGACAGAGCTGAGGAGAAACAGACCAGACAATTCTGAAGAACTTTTGCTCTGAGGAAGAGTAAAAGCAAAGGACTGGAGCAGTTCT
The DNA here is from genome assembly GCF_036850995.1 of Saccopteryx leptura. Taxonomy (NCBI): domain Eukaryota; kingdom Metazoa; phylum Chordata; class Mammalia; order Chiroptera; family Emballonuridae; genus Saccopteryx; species Saccopteryx leptura. Next base: position 15,307,813 of record NC_089505.1, on the reverse strand, counting down.
TGGAGGGGAAGATGGGCTCAAGGTTGTTGCGTGGGTGCTTGTTTTGTTGGTTTTAATGACGGGACAGTCCTGTATCTATTGATGGGAATGACCTAGTAGAGAGGGGGAAATTGACGAGACCAGAGACAGAAAGAAAACTACTTGAGTGAAGTCTTGCAACTACTTTGCCATTTCTTTCTGGGATGTTTTGGAATAGCATTCTCTGCAATAAGATTAAACGAGGTATATGGATTGTCTGGAGTGTTAAATGGATACTGAGAGCGAAGTGTGGGGGGTGTGGGTGGGGGCAGGGTGGGGTCAGAAGAGGGACAGGAAACTACATTTACTGCCCAGTAACCCTGTGACAGGCAGACAGGGGAACTTAGCAGTACCTTTTTTATTTTAAGTTTTTAGTATTTTTTGCCTTGATTTTGTTTTTTAGTTGTAAAACATACATAGTATAAAATGTATTATTAAACCGTTTTTTTAAATGTACCATTCAGTGGCATTAAGTACATCCATAATGTTGTGCAACCATCACTGCTGTCCATCCCATAATTTTTCATCATCCCAAACAAACTCTGTACCCATTAAACAGTAAAACAGTAACTCCCCATTGCCCCCTTCTTCTAGTCCCTAGTGATTTCTACCCTACTTTCTGCCACTCTGAATTTGCCTATCCCACGTACCTCCATCGGGGTTCACTGCTTGGGATGCTCTACCTCAGAACGAGACATGGTTGTCATTAGTTTTATTTACTTACAGCAAGTAAAGGAGACAGGGGATACACATCCAAACCTGTCTCCCTGAAGGGAGGCTTAGCCATTGCTTATATACACTATTTGGTTCATTACATGTTGATTTTTTTTCTTGGCAACTGGTTAAATTTACCATTTGGGTTATAGTCAAGTTCGTCAGGTTACAGCAGCCTCTGCAAAATACCCTGCTACATTCTAACATTTAGCAATCGCATTTAGTGGTCCTGGTGGGGTAGCTCGGTGGGTTCAAGAGTCGTCCCAATATGCCAATGTTGTGGCTGTGATCCACAGTCAGGGCATACACAAGAATCAAACCGACGAATGCCTAAACAAGTGGAACAACAAATCGATAATTCTCTCTCTTTAAAATAAATAGATAAAATAGTATATTTAGTAAGAGTCGCCCAGACCTTGAGACCCGTGAGACCCTTGCCCTTAGCCCTTAGTTGCTAAGTCTTACAGCTCCTGCTTCTGCAGAAGGGATTCATTCATGGGCAGGCAGTCCATGCCTCTTCCTTCATCTACGGCTGACTGCAGGGGCGAGGAAGGCTAGTTTGGTGGGATGGTTGAGTGTAAATGCTTAACACGTATGCTTGTAAGTGAAACTCCACCTAGTTCTTCAGATCCTTTCGAATTGGACAGAATTTTCTATCCTAAAATTGCTGGTCTGGAGAGAGCTAAAATCTGACTTTTTCAGAGAACAAGTCATCTGATAGCAAGTCACAATATCATCTGCTATTTTGGACATGCTAAAACTTAACACTTTAAACACTGGAAGAGAAGTTGTATAATAGACTGGGCTAGGAAAATTATTCATAGAAAACAAAGTAAAACAATGGAATTACAACAGTTTTATTTTTTTTAATAACCACAATTTCCTGCAAACCACTATACAGGAAACAGGATAATGTCTCCTTTAAGGTATGAAAGTATCTTATGATCCCAAAATAACTGGCCTCAGTATTGTTTCAGCAAAGTTTCCCTTAAAATAGAACTTTGCTTTCCTTTTAGAATATTATGATCTGCACAATTCTATACCACTTAGCTCTGTTTGCACAAATCATCCTAGAGTAAAAGGCAATTTAGTGGTCTAAGGGAAAAACTGGAAGTTCTTTGTTAATATTGATGGCTCTTTTCTGATGGCAACAAGCTAGCAAGGGCCTCAGGATAAATGGCAGGCGAGGTGGGAGGGGTGGCGTGGGGAGGGCAGCAGTGGGGACTTGAGTCTCAGACGCAGACGCCTCCCCTAGCTTTCTCCCTGTCCTGCGTTGGTAAATGTGGCACACATGGGGGCTGACGGCGGGGTGGGGGAGAAAAGAAAAACGCTAGGTACACAAAACAACTCAGCTCACAGTTTCCTGAAGCGCTTCAAGAGTAGCAAGTGTAGAACAATGTCTAAAATTGCGTAACACAAACTTTGAGTTCTCTGAGAACTCAGGAAAGAGAGAGCATCTCTGTGCTGGAGCAAACGATTAAAGGTTTGAATGAATCCGGTTTAGTTTGTAAAGTTGTGATCATTTTAGCTACAAGTTAGAGAAACTCAAGCTCACTTGCTTTAAAAAAAAAAATTGGGCTGGGCTTTGGCCAGTGGCACAGTGGAGAGAGTGTTGACCAGGAGCACCGGGTCGTTGCCTCAAGCCTGAGAGCGCTGGCTGACCTGGAGGTCGCTGGTTTGAGCCCTGGTCAGTGCATGTGTGAAAAGTAATCAATAGATGCCCAGCTAAGTGGAACAACAAATTGATGCTTCTCTCTCTCTCTCTTCCTTCCCTCCTCTTTATCTCTTTCTCTCTAAAATAAAAGAGGGGTGGTGGCTGAGAGGGGATTGATGTTTGGAATACGTAATTAAAGAGGCAAGAAGTAAGCTCAGGGAAGGCTGGATCAAGACCAAGTGATATCATCAGGATGTGGTCTCATGCTGCTTTCCTAAGCTCCCTGCATTTTCAGGAAGCAAGTAGTGGCAGGCAGCAGCGGTGGATTGCCAGCCTGTCAGTTTAGCAGTCCAGGCAGAGAATAGCTCCTCCCTTAGGGCTGCAAGGAAGTCCCCAACCCCACAACTCCCTGTGATTCAGCGTATGCAGACCTGGTCACGTTCCCACCTCTGAGAGGATCAGTCCCATCCAAACAGCACGATTAGAGCAGGGGTTGAGAACCTATGGCTCGCGAGCCAGATGTGGCTCTTTTGATGGCTGCATCTGGCTCACAGACAAATCTTTAATAAAAAAAAATAACGTTAAACATATAAAACATTCTCATGTATTACAATCCATTCATTTCCTACCGCTCATGTTCATGGTTGCAGGTGGCTGGAGTCAATCACAGCTGTCCTCTGGGACAGCACCAAATTTTTATTGGATAATGTATAAGGTACACGGGTCGTTGTATGGCTCTCACAGAATTACATTTTAAAATATGTGGCGTTCATGGCTCTCTCAGCCAAAACGGTTCCCAACCCCTGGATTAGAGGTTTAAGAGAGGTGGTCGTTTAAAAGAAAAGTGTGATTCTATTGGCAGCAGAAGGGAAATGGATATTGAGGAAAATACTCAAATTTTAGGTCAGAGAAGAGGAAAAGCAGAGATGCAAAGTCTGGAGTGAATGGGACAGGGTGGGCTGAATGGAAGAGGAAATTCATGGGGGCAAGAAATGTAGTGGCAGGGAATCCATCCCCCCGCCTCACTGCATCCATTTGTTGGGGCTACTATAACCCAATAGATGGCGTAAGCAACTGGACTGTGTTTCTCACCATCTGGGAAGCCAGATGAACAAACTATATTTTCAATGGCAACCGTCTTCAGATTTGTTGACCTGACTGCTGCTCAACTTTTCTATGAAAACACTGTATTTTAAATACTGTACACCAGTGGTAGTCAACCTGGTCCCCACCGCCCACTAGTGGGCGTTCCAGCTTTCATGGTGGGCGGTAGCGGATCAACCAAAGTATAAATAAAAAGATCGATTTAACTATAGTAAGTTGTTTCATAAAGATTTATTCTGCCAAACTTAGCGAAAATCCGACATAAAGTACTTGGTAAGTAATTATTATTATATGCTTTAACCTGCTGTAACTCTGCTTTATAAATTTTATAAAGTAAATTTACTTCCCTACTTTATAAATCACCATTACTGTGGAACCGGTGGGCGGTTAGAAAATGTTACTACTAACAGAGATACAAAAGTGGGTGGTAGGTATAAAAAGGTTGACTACCCCTGCTGTACACCATTTAAGAGATACTCAGTTGTAAGTAACAGAAAACCCAGTTCAAACTGCCTTATGCCGTAGAGGAGATGTGTTGAGAGTTGAGAGTCAGGAGAGCTGGTTTATGTCAGTCTCCAGTGATGTCCTGGAGGACCCACCTTCTTCCCATCCTTTACTTGCACGGTGTCATGTCAGTTTCACCCCTCACTCCCAGGCCCACAGGCTTCCTGATTCAAGGTGCGGGAAAGAGACCACGCTTCTTCTGGAAGCTGTCTCAGGAGAATGTGACAGCTTCTTCTGCAGAGCTTGGCAAACCTCTTTATAAAATTGGGACAGAAGCCCTGGCCAGTTGGCTCAGTGATAGAGCTTTGGCCCTTCATGTGGATGTCCCAGGTTCAATTCTGGTCAGGGCACACAGGAGAAGTAACCATCTGCTTCTCCACTCCTCCCCCTCCCCTTTCTCTCTCTCATTTTCTCTTTCTCTCTCTCCTCCCCTCCTGCAGCCATGGCTCTGGTTCGGGCACATCGGTCTAAGGCCCTGAGGATAGTTCTGTGGAGCCTCCGCCTCAAGTGCTAAAATTAGCTCAGTTGCAAGCATGGCCCCAGATGGGCAGAGCATTGGCCCCGGACAGGGTCACTGGGTGGATTCAGGTTGGGGTGCATGCATGAGTCTGTCTCTCTATCTCCCCTCCTCTCACTTGGAAAAGAAGAAAAAAAAATTGAGACAGGTGTCCCTTCTGGCCAACAATGAGATTACTATGAGGAGTTTGGGCCTGAGCCACATGTCCTTCCTAGAATCGGGCAGTCAGCTTGCAGGAAGGACTGCAAGCTCAGCTCCTTGCATGAGCTGCATGGAGGACTGTGGACCCTTGAATGGATCCCGAGCAATGTGGTGAAGAGGAGAAGGAGAAGTGCGTGCTGGCCAGTGCAGGGACATGATAGCAACGGAAGTATGAGGGGGAAAGAGGTGGCCGAAGGCAGAGATCTGTGCTGGGGTGGGCGGTGGTTTAAGAGGAGGGGAAACACCTCACACAGTTGTTGTAGGCACTGCGTTTATAAATAAGACCTAGCACTGCTGGCTTTTTCTACAATTAGGAGACAATTTTGTTCTTGTGAGATATGATTCTGATTTTGAGATGACCCTATAAAGAAAAAGTCATTACATTTATACTTTTTTTTTTTAGTGAGAGAGGGAGGGAGAGGGAGAGAGAGACAGGAAGGGAGAGACATGAGAAGCATCAACTCATAGTTGTGTCACTTTAGTTATTCATTGATTGCTTCTTGTAAGTGCCTTGAGCGGGGCTCAAGATGAGCCAGTGACCCCTTGCTCAAGCCAGCGACCTTGGGCTGCAAGATAGAGACCTTTGGACTCAAGACAATGACCATGGGATTATGTCCATGATCCCACACTCAAGCCAATGACCCTGTGCTCAAGCTGATGAGCCTATGGTAGCTGGCAAACTTGGGGTTTCAAATCCGGGACCTCAGCGTCTCAAGTCGACTCTCTATCCACTGTGCCACTACTGGTCAGGCATTACATTTATACTTTTCATTTCTATCTTACATGTGTCTGTGTTATCTTTGAAGGCCATAAACTTGATGGGGAAAGAGGTCGTGTATTTTTACAGCAGAGTGGTATTTAAAATGTCAAGAAGCAAAAAAATAATTAGGCTACCATTTAGCCTCTGAATTTTAATGAATGTTCATTATTTTTCCGTAACAGTTTCTCTCATTTCACATAGACATAAATATTAATGACCCTCCCACAAGACACACACAGTCAGTCCTAGGAAGGATGTGGTATCAAACAGGCACGATTCCTTATTAAAGTATCAGAGAAAAGTAGGCTACTTTAATTACTATCTAGTCTGGAAAGAATGAAATAAAAGCATCTCTAATGTAGAAAGGTTATTTGTGATGTGCTTCTTGAGAAAATGTCAGCTTGATTTGTATCTCTGCGGCTCTCAGCAGTGGACGTTCGCTGCCCTCTCTGCAATGGACGCGTTTCCTGTCCCCAGGCTGCTGTGGATTTATGCTCTCTTCCTGATTTAAACAGCAGCTCCCAGAAGGCAGTGCCTTCCAGTGTCACGAGAAGGAGGGTTTGTTAGACATTCTGCATGGATCATATTTATCACCAGATTAGAGATAATTGTAAGCAAAAGAAGAAAAATGATCAAATTCACAAATTATGCTACCGATTATCCCAACTACAATTATTTTTATTGTGAGCATTTTGCCTTGATATTTGCATTTGTGAAAGTGATATATGGTATGACAACAGGACCAGCCAGCAACATTTCCCTTGTTCTTTCTAACAAAAGCAGGATGAGAAAATGGGTCTGAAAAGCCCTTTGTAAATCCTATAGCGTTACGCAGATGTTACTGTTATTGATTTCATTATATGTTTAGATCTACTTAAAGGAAAAAAGATTATTTTTTTAGTTTTGAATAACCTTTTTTTAAAAAGATTTTATTTATTTATTTTAGAGAGAGGAGAGAGAGAGAGAGAGAGAGAAAGAGGGGGAAGGGAGGAATGAGAAGCATCAACTTGTAGTTGCTTCCCATGTGTACGTTGACTGGGCAAGCCCAGGGTTTCAAACCGGTGACCTCAGAGTTCCAGGTCAATGCTTTATCCGCTGCGCCACTATAGGTCAGGCAAGATTTTTAAAAAACTGCATAAGTTAGCTGTTTTCTTCTTTGACTGGCATTCTAAATTAATTAGAATGATCTATTTTATTTTCTAGGTATTTTAACATGTTCAGATGGATGAATGTTTCACAGTTGTTTTTCTTTTTCATTTTTAATTGTATTGATGTTAGAGAGAGAGGAAGGGAAAGAGAAACATCAGTGTGTTGTTCCACTTATGCATTCATTGGTTGATTCTTATATGGGCCCTGACTGGAGATCCAACCTATAACCTTGATTTATCAGGATGATGCTCTAACCAACTGAGTTACCCAGCCAGGACACATTTTCACAGTTTACAAAGTGGTCAGCCCAATTTTTAAAATAAGCAAAAGACTTGAACAGACATTTCACAAAAGAGGTCATACAATGGCCAATAAACATAAAAAGGTGTTCATGGTTTATCATCAAGGAAATGCAAATAAACTCCATTCTTGTTTACCAGTACATTGCCAACAGATTGGCTAACTTTTTAAAAAAGATTTTATCTATTGATTTTAAAGAAGGGGAGACAAAGGATTGGGGAATAGGGAGGAGCAGGAAGCATCAACTTATAATATTGTATGTGCCTTGACCAGGCAAGCCCAGGGTTTTGAACCAGCGACCTCAGTGTTCTAGGTTGATGATGTTCTATCCATTGTGCCACCACAGGTCAAGCAGATGGCTAACTTTGACAAACAGTGCTAATACTGAGAATCGGCAAGAATATGGGGTCACTGGATTTTCACATACTGCCAATGGGAGTGTAAATTTATACATTGGAAAAGTTATTGGTGGTATGAGTATAATTTATTCACATCTCATGAACCAACACTGCCAGGTATATACTTGTGGTAAGCAGAATAAAGACCACCCCCTTCTCCAAAGATATCCATGTTCTAACCTTAGGACCCTGTGACTCTGCTACTTTACATGGCAAAAAGCGACATTGTCGGTGTGATTAACGTTGGGGGGGGGGGGTGTCCTGAAATAAATGGATGAGCCCAACCTAGCCACATCAAGCCTTAAAAGCCAAGAACTTTTCACACTGGAGTCACAGAGATGCTACGATGAGAGACTAGTCGACATGAGACGGCAGATGGAGTCCAAGCTGCCATTGTCGACTTTGATGATGGAAAGCATCATGAGCCAAGGGACGCGGAGGCCTTCAGAAGTGGGGAAGGCCAGCAAGAAAGTGGGACCTCATTCCTACAGCAGCAAGAAGCCAAACTAGGCCAACAGCCCGAGGGAGCCAGGAAATGGCTCCTCCCCTAAAGCCCCCAGAGAGGAATGCAGTCCTGCTGACATCTTGATTGTAGTCTGCTGAGCCCCATGCCAGACTTCCGACCTATAGAGCTGGGAGATAATAAATGTTTGCTGTTTTAAGCTGAGAACTTTGTGGTTATTTGTTGTAGCAACAATAGAAAACTAATACAATACCCAACAAAAGAGTGGGTAGTGACATTCCTGACAATAGTCTTTATACAGTGATGTTTATAGCAGCGTGATTTGTGAGAACCCCAGTGTGGAACTATCCCAGGTGGCCACCAACAGGCTAGACTCTAGAAATAAACGGGGCTGGCTGATGATGGGAGAGCACAGAGCAGTGGGAACAGGGTGGCAGCAGCTCGGCCATGAGTCTCACAGCATGCGACCCAGATAGGGGACGCGTGGAGACAGACTGTAGAATAAGCTCAAAACCAGGCTGAACTCTGTTCCACTGACCAAGATCAGTACCGTGGTCATCTTTGTGAGGAAAGGACTGAGAAGAGGCACAGGGAGACTTTGGAGGGTGTTGAAAATATTCTGCATCTTGATCTGGGCAGTGTTTACAGGGTGTGTTTACTTAGATGACTGGTGCACGTTTCTGCATGCATGCTATATTCAAATGAAGAAGTTCACATAACCAGGTGGCTCTCTCTCTCTGTCTCTCTCTCTCTCTCATGTCCACACCTTTCCCCACGCCCAGGTGTATATTGTTGCTTTCTTTTCTCTTAAGTGCCAAGGGCCCTTCTTTTTATTTATGTGACTTGTCTCCTGGGCTAACCAGAAGTGACCCATCCATCTGGATTATTAAACTTTTAAAAACTTGAACCAAAGGTCACTTTATAATGGTGATCTCTCCTCTCTTGGATATTTTTTGGCTATCCTGTGCTTTTTAATCAGAGTGTTCCCCTGAGGCCAGGAGAATAGGAAACTCAGAGAAACATTATGGTACACTTGAAGTGATTTAAATATATATACATGTTCACACACTCTACTTTTCAATTTTATTTATCTATGTTTTTAGGAGACCACCAGCTTCTCCCTAGAAGCAGCTATTGCAATGAGACCATTTTCTTGTTTTTCCTTTTACACTGTGTGTGTAGGATTTTTCTTTTTTTACATAAGTGATAGCAAACTACATTGATGGGGTCTGTACTTGCGTTTATCACCATCATTTTTAATAGCCCAGAAGATATGGAGTCATTTTACTATTTACCCTACTAATGGACATTCAGGCTGTTGCCAGTCATAGGCTATTGTAAACAGGGCGGTAATAAATATACTTAATGGTCTATCATTTTGCACAATCACAAGTTACTTTTCAGTCATCTACTTCAAATCAATAAGCATTTATTTGAAGATGTGGTGAATGTCAACATTTTTTTTTCATTTTAGTAATAGACTTTCTACTGAGAAAAACATGCTTGTGGATGAATTCATCCATTCAAAATACTTGGGTGCCTATCTTAAGTTAGACGAAGCCTAAACAATAGAATTTGTCATAGATGTATAAAGGATATATTTTTAAACTGATGTATTAGCTTCCTAGGACAGCTGTAACAAAGTACCACAAACTGGGTGACTTAACAATAAAATTTATTGTCTTATAATTCTAGAGGCTAAAAGTCCAAAATTATAATATAGTGCAAGCCACGGTCTCTTCGAAGGCTCTAGGGAAGAATCCGGTCTTGTGTCTTCCAGCTCCCGGTGGTTCCCAACAACCCGTGGCATCTCTTGGCTTATTGCATCATTGCAGGAGAGGAAAGAGGCCAGAGGGAGAAAAGTACATTGACTCAGAAAGGTGAGAGGGATGCCAACTGAACGGTGACCACTGGATTAGGTAATTAAGAAGTTTTTGCTGACATTCGGAAGTTAGATTGCAGTGAAGAGAGGAACGGATAGGAAGTGAGTAATTAGGCTAATATTATCTAAAAGGGAAATAGACTTCATCTTCTGTCTTAATAAGACATTTCAGGTTGATAAATGATGGTGCTGATCTCTCTTCCCTTTTACTGTTCTGAGATGTCTGGGCCCTCATTTAGTGTCTCCTTTATAGGATGTTGGCCTTCCAGGTCTATCTGACAAGCACAGCACTAAGCTGATCTCTGCTCCTGAAATGCTCTTCTCCTTCACAGGCTCAAATGTTACCCATGGCTCAGGTTCAGTTCAACCATTACCTCCTCCTGAATGTCTTCCCTACCTGATCTCCCCAACTGCGGGTTATCTTTCTTTCTAAGTGAGAGAAAGGAAGACAGAGACAGACTCCTGAATGCACCCCAACTGGGATCCACCCAGCAACCCCCCCTATTGGCAATGCTCTGCCCATCTATGGCCATTGCTTGGCAACTGAGCTATTTTTAGTGCCTGAGGCGAGGTTCCATGGAGCTATCCTCAGTTCTGGAGGCCAACTTACTCAAACCAATTGAGCCATGGCTATGGAAGGAAAAGAGAGAAAGAAGGGAGAGGAGCAGGGGTGGAGAAACAGATGGTCACTTCTCCTGTGTGCCCTGACCGGGAATCAAACCTGGGACATCTGCATGCCAGGCTGATGCTCCACCACTGAGCCAACCAGTCAGGGTGTGAGTTATCTCTCATCTTCTGAATTTCTACAATGTTTATCTCTACACCTCTTAAAGTAAACCTTGTTTCAAACCTTTGTTCTTTTTATTATAATTATTGTTTATAGTAATTGTTTTTTGTCTTTTCTTCTCTACTAAACTAAAAGCTTCAGACAGGATCCATGGCTAATTCTTCTTGCTATTCTCAAAGTCATCATATTTCTTCACATTTACACTAAATATTAATATTTCGTACATTCAGACTATTCAATAAATATTTAGTTAGTAAATTAATTGAGAAAGACTAACTTGACCCAATAGAATAACATGAAATAGAGTCCAACAGTCTGATACAATGGGCAAATTTTTAGATTAAATGCTCTTTGCAGGTAACAGGAATTTTGAGGTCTGCAGAAGCAAAGAGTTAAACGCCTAACACCTAACTCCAACCCAAAGTGTCCAAAATCCAGGCAGAACGTGAATATCAGCCAGGGATGGAATTGCTGTAATAAACCAAGTGATCTGGGCAGAACTAGGTACCCCTCGAGATCCATATGTTGAAACCCTGACTCCCAATACCTCAGAATGTAACTATATCTGAAGACAGGACCTTTGAAGAAGGGATTGAGTTAAAATGAAGTCGTTAGCTTGAGCCTTAATTCAATCTGGCGTCCTTATAGAAGGAGGAGATTAGGTACACAGAGAGACCTCAGGACTGTAAGTATGCAGAGGAAAGACCATGTGAGGACCAGAAAGAAGACAGCACTTGCAAGCCAAAGAGAGGCCTCAGAAGAAATTCAACCTGCTGACACCTTGATGGCCTATAGAACTGTGAGAAAATGAAAATCTGTGTTGAAGCCACCCAGTCTGTGGTGTTTTGTTATGGAAGCCCAAACAGACTAGTAAGGAGCTGGCTGCACCGTGAAGAAGGAATGGCTTTACACTGGGTGAGATCAGGACTTTGTCTGATAATTTCTATGTGGTTCTGAGAAAGGAATATTGTCCCTCTGAGTCAGTTCTCACGTCACTATATGGCAGGCACTAATTGTTCTATGGTTGTTATGGGGAATACCATATACGTTTATTCTAAAACAGAAGGGGCACTTGGTAAGAGAGAAGAACTCTTAACTGTCACAGCAATGAGAGGGAATATTATACGGGCATTAAAATGATTACTCTGATGCCTTGTTACATATTAAATATGATATTTTTACTGAATTGTTAGAGTTAATATGCCATTTCATGGATTAAATATAAAATTTTAATATATTAAAAATTAAAAATATACTACTAAATAAGAGAAAACAAAAAAAATTATATAAAACTCTGCTACTTGCAGTTCTATAAAAAAATTTTCATTCTTGTTGACAAGATTTAAGGGCAATGTATAAGCAAGAATATAGTTGTTTAATGTTGAACCAGTTAGGAATCTGTTAATGGGGAGAAAAAACTGAATTGAAGTAATTCAGTCCAAAACTGGAGTTGATTCGCTCCCAGGTCCCAAAGAAGGGTTGAGCAAGGGAGCTCCAGAAAAGCAGGAAGACAGCTGGCTCCTTGGAACGTTTGCAAGCAGGAGTTTCAACAGCGTCAGGAGTCTCTCTCCATCTGTAGACCCTGTTGCTGGCCTCATTCCTATTCGTTATAATTGGCTTTGTCTGCACACTGAAAACATGGCTTCCCCAAGTCACAGTGGACCATTTCTTCCTCCAAACAGGGACTCCTTATGTTCCCTAGTTTCAGTCAAGGCTGCTGTTCAGCCAGCAGGCACCGGTTACGGATATCGACGCTCATCCCTGAAATCAGGTTCAAATCCCAAAGAAGGGATCATTGGTGTTACCTTTCATTCAATCAACTGTAGGCAGGGAGCCAGGTCACACAAGAGCACGGCTGTGTTCACAAGAATCATAGACTTGAAGTGATGGAGGCAACCGTTCCAAGAACAAGGGTTGGTACTTGGGAGGGTGGGATGTCAAAAAGATATTTATAGGCCCTGGCTGGTTGGCTCAGCAGTAGAGCGTCGGCCTGGCGTGCAGGAGTCCCGGGTTCGATTCCCGGCCAGGGCACACAGGAGAGGCGCCCATCTGCTTCTCCACCCTTCCCCCTCTCCTTCCTCTCTGTCTCTCTCTTCCCCTCCCGCAGCCAAGGCTCCATTGGAGCAAAGATGGCCCGGGCGCTGGGGATGGCTCTGTGGCCTCTGCCTCAGGCGCTAGAATGGCTCTGGATGCAACAGAGTGACGCCCCAGAGGGGCAAAGCATCGCCCCCTGGTGGGCATGCCGGGTGGATCCCGGTCGGGCGCATGCGGGAGTCTGTCTGACTGCCTCCCCGTTTCCAGCTTCAGAAAAATGAAAAAAAAAAAAAGATATTTATCTGCTCTCTGTATAGTTATGGGTTCTATTTTCCTAACTGTTAAAATGTAATAACTTTTAAAAAGGAACAAAGAAAAGTGTTAGTACCAAATATCATCTTTCTTTCTATGTTTTCCTTCTAATCTACCTTAATTAGAATGTACTTCAGCATCTCCCTTCAATTTATGGTTCGACACGGTCACCAGGTACTGCACGTCTTTGCAGAAACAGGTGACTGATGTCCAGTTTAGTGTTATCTTTAGCTCTTCCCTGGTCGAGCATCAAAATAGTTCATTTGTTTGAGGTTAGAACAGGTTCATATTTGATGTATCCAGTTTGCTTCAAGATCTTCAACATTTGAGTTGAATTTCATTCACAGTTATACCTCCTTTTAATGTCCTTAAGGCTCTCACTGGAAAAAAAACACACCCCCACTTTGACACACAGGCACATTTAGATACCCTCATTTTTTTCCCTCGGTACGTGTAGATAAAATTTTAAAAAATTTGCATACACATGTGACGAATCTATTTTAAGGTCTTGTGTAAAGTCTTTTAGAAAGTGTTTCCAAATTTTCACTCTGGCGTATCTCCTAGTTGCAGGAGCTACTTTGACTCCTGAAGTATCACTCACCAAACAGATGAGAAAAATGATTAATTTCCACACATTTAATTTCATAGAGTCTTAGGCTGATCACTGAGTGGTTGACTCCCAGTTTTCCCAGGTGCGGCCACGCCACAGGGAAACGATTTTAACAGATGAAGATTTAGTGAGGGCTTCATAAATTTCTCGGGCCAGCTCTCAAGATGCTCTCAGTTTTCTGTGTACTATTAAAGAGCAGCCCGTGTCCAGTGGTTGGAACGCTCTAGAAGAGCACCTGGGGACAGAAGTGATTTGACTGAATAACACAATAGGATCTGCTGAGAGTGTCCAAACAGCAAGCAAACACAAATGGAAATGGCCAACAGCTGGACAGAACAGTCCCAGGGTAGCAGCCGTGATCCGGAGTAAACTGCTGCCATGGAGACCAAAATCAAAGCAACTTCCAAGGGATGCTCAGGGCACATGTCCCCGGGGAACCGGTTGGGCTCTTCCCCCCCCCCGAAGTGAGAAGGGGGGGCGGCAGACAGACAGAATCCCACATGCGCCCCACTGGGATCCACCCGGCAAGCCCACCAGAGGGCAATGCTCGGCCCATCTGGGGCGTTGCTCCCCTGTAATCTGAGCCATTCTAGTGCCTGAGGCGGAGGCCATGGAGCCATCCTCAGAGCCAGGGCCAACTTTGCTCCAGTGGAGCCTTGGCTGCGGGAGGGGAAGAAAGAGATAGAGAGGAAGGAGAGGGGGAAGGGTGGAGAAGCAGATGGGAATCAAACCCAGGACTTCCACACACTGGGCTCTACCACTGAGCCAACCGGCCAGGGCCATGCTTGGGCTCTCTGTGGTTCACTTCTTTCCCTGGATCCTGGCATTTGCAATGGGACTGCATTCCCAGGTTCAAGGGCCTTTCCAGAAATGCACTGACTGGCGAAGCTCTCTGCCAGCCTATAGTGCAAAGCACGACAGAGAGAACAACCTAAGAGAAGGTTGTCCTGATAAACAAACTGAAAAGCAAAAGTTAGAAGTCATGCCCACTCCAACCTGCCAGAGAAGTGGGAGCATAAATATGATTTTAAAAACTCTATACTGGGTTCATTTTTATAAACACTGGTTTCAAATTTCATTCACAGAGAATTAATTCTAGAGTTCATGATGGTTTCCTCCACCTTTTCTTACACTGTGGTGGCACCTACCTCTCTCTCACGGGCAGAGGTGTCTTGATGTTTCACAAGATGAAAAGCACAGCCAGCAGAAATTTCCTGTCAGCACGCCAGAACACGGCACCCCTCCACACTCTAATCCCCTAAGTGTTTGAGAATTAAGGTCATTAATCTTTTTCTTCCTTTTTTTTTTTTTTAAATCACAGGGGCCCTACTGGCATAGGCGATTAACAAGTTTAGCCAGAATGGAAGGAAAGAAGGAAGGAAGGGAGGGAGAGAGGGGGGAAGGGAGGGAGGGAGGAGAAAGAGAAAAGGGAGGGAGGGAGGGAGGGAGGGAGGGAGGGAGGGAGGAAGGAAGGAAGGAAGGAAGGAAGGAAGGAAGGAAGGAAGGAAGGAAGGGGGGAAGGGGGGAAGGGGGGAAGGAAGGAAGGAAGGAAGGAAGGAAGGAAGGAGGGAAGGAAGGAAGGAAGGAAGGAAGGAGGGAAGGAGGGAAGGGGGGAAGGGGGGAAGGGGGGAAGGAGGGAAGGAAGGAAGGAAGGAAGGAAGGAAGGAAGGAAGGAAGGAAGGAAGGAAGGAAGGAAGGAAGGGGGGAAGGGGGGAAGGGGGGAAGGGGGGAAGGAGGGAAGGAAGGAAGGAAGGAAGGAAGGAAGGAAGGAAGGAAGGAAGGAAGGAAGGAAGGAAGGAAGGAAGGAAGGAAGGAAGGAGGAAGGAAGGGAGGAATTCTAGCACAGAGGCAAGAAAACAAAGAGAACGGCTAGGAAGACCAGGTCTCTTTTCGCTTTGCATTTAGTTGGCAAAACAAAATTCCCTTCTGGAAAGAAATTCCCTCCCACTCATTCTACTTTAGTCACTCCCTGTATCCTCTCTCCTTTCTTATGTCATTTTATTCCTGCTTTCTTTCCCTAATGCTGCTGTCTTCTTATGCCCTGGGCAATTCCGAATTCTTTCATTCACATACCGTGATCCATGGCACGCCCGGTGCAGGTGAAGTACTACGCTGAGCACTGTGGGGCCACACACAGATGAATGCATCATGACACTGACATCAACAAATTTACCCTCCCAGTAGAGGATATGACTCGGACATAAATAAGTATAATCGAGAGTAAAAGGCGCTAAGTGACAAAATAAATATAAAGTGACAAAGAAACTCAGAAAGAGAGAGATTCATTCCAGCTTGGGAGTTCAGGGAAAGTTCACAGAGGAGGTGTGTGAGTAAAGGGCATTCTCAGCAGAGAAAACAGCATGAGCAAAGGCAGGGAGATCCGAGCGGAATTTCTACAAAACATGGAGGGATGGAGTTTGACTGGAGCAGCAGTTCTCAGGGTGTGGTCCTCAGGTCGTCAGCATCAGTGTTACCTGAGAGCGTGATAGATAGGTAAATTCTCAGGCCCCATCCCACATCTACCGCATCAAAAACTCTGTGGTGGGGATCCCACAATTTACGGTGTAACAAGCCCTCCAGGAGGGTCCGAGGCATGTTCAAGTTTGAGAGTCCCTGATGAAGGGACCAGGGGTTCCATGGAGCAGGAAATCCACTTGAAAAGAACGTATATTCTGCTGCTGTTTGCCGGAGTGTTCTAACATCTATTAGTTCTCAACAGTGTCTCGCGTTTTGCATTCCTCTATTCCTTTTTGATCTTTTATCTGGTAGCTCTGTTTATTATTGAAGTGGAGTATGAAAGTGTCCAACTATTGTTGAACTGTCTATTCCTCCCTTCATTTCTGTATTAGTTTGTTAGTGTTGCCATTAAAAAGAAATGTCACAGATTGGACACAACAGAAATTTATTTTCCCACAGTTCTGGATGCTGAAAGTCTAAGGTCAAGGTTCCAGGATGGTTGAATTCTTCCGAGACCTCTCTCCTCGGCTTGCAGATGGTTACCCTCTTCTGCCTCTTCATATGGTTGTCCCTCTGTGCTCCCTTATATGGTGTCTCCACTTATAAAGACACCCATCAGACAGGACGAGGACATACTTGAAAGGCCTCATTTTAACTTAATTACTTCTTTAAAGGCCCTATCTCCATATATATAGTCACATTCTGAGATACTGGGAGTTAGAGCTTCAAAACAAAAAATTTTTTTTGTTATGCACTGACACAAATCAGTGCATAACAACTTATAATTGTTTTATGTTCTTGATGGATATCTCTCTTGTCACTGGTGACATTTTTTTGTCTTAATGTCTATTTTTTTTTCTTCTGTATTTTTCTGAAGCTGGAAACGGGGGAGACAGTCAGACAGACTCCCACATGCGCCCGACCGGGATCCACCCGGCTTGCCCACCACGGGGCGACGCTCTGCCCACCAGGGGGCGATGCTCTGCCCATCCGGGGCGTCGCTCTGTTGCGACCAGAGCCACTCTAGCGCCTGGGGCAGAGGCCAAGGAGCCATCCCCAGCGCCCGGGCCATCTTTGCTCCAATGGAGCCTCAGCTGTGGGAGGGGAAGAGAGAGACAGAGAGGAAGGAGAGGGGGAGGGGTGGAGAAGCAGATGGGTGCTTCTCCTGTGTGCCTTGGCCGGGAATCGAACCCGGAACTTCTGCACGCCAGGCCGACGCTCTACCACTGAGCCAACCATTCAGGGCCTTCTTAATGTCTATTTTTATCTGATATTAGTATAGTAGCCAGTTTAGTTCTCTTTTGGTCATTATTTGCACGGTTTATCTTTTGTCAGAGTTTTATTTTACTTTTTTAAAAAATTGATTTGAGGGAGAGAGAGAAAGAGAGAGAGAGAGAGAGAGAGGGAAAGGGAGAGAAAGAAATACAATCTTGTTCCACTCATTCATGCGTTCATTGGTTGATTCTTGTATGTGCCCTGACCAGGGATCAAATTTACAACCTCAGTGTATCAGGACAATGCTCCAACCAACTGAGCCACTCAACCTGGGCTCTTTTTTTTAGACTTTTAGTTTCAACCTATTTATATCTGAACCTGAAATGTATCTCCTGTGGATGGCAAATAGTTGGGTAGTTGTGTTTTTTTTAAATCCGTTCTGCCAGTATCTACTTTTTAATTCAGTTATTTTCTTAGTGGTGTGCCCTGGGGATTAAAATTAACATCTTAATTTTTAACCACCTAGTTTAGATTAACACTAAATTAATTTCCATCGTGCACAGAAACATTACTACAGAAACACTACTGCTAAAGATGTGTTCCCTCCCCCTCCTTTGTGCTTTTATGGGGACACAAGTTATATTTTTAGATGTTGTGTGCTCATAGACACAGAAATGTAATTATTGTTGTATATAGTTCTCCTTTAAATCAAATAGGAGAAAAGTGTTGTAAGCAAAAATGAAGTGATGCTGTATTTTATATATACCTATGTAATTACATTGACCGACATCCCTTATTTCTTCCTGTGGGTTTGTGTTACTGTCTAGCGCCCTTTCATTCCAACCTGCCTTTAGAATTTTTTAAAGGACTCCCCTCAGGGTTATCCTAGAATTGAAACGGTACGCTAGCACACAGTGCGGCTTTCTCATTACCTTTATGGAGGGGAGAATGGTCAGAGGTCCCTCTCTGCCGTGTTAAACGATGTCCTCGTGCCATGTATTAGGAGCCTCACTCGGGAGGAGCTTTGCTCCCTCTGCCCAGTGTGTCCTCGTGGCCAGGAGCACGTCCCGGCTTCTTTCCCTGAGCCTCGCCCTGCTCTCTCTGAGTCTGGATGCAGGTGCAGAGAATGGTGCCCAGGACAATGCTTGTGAAGCACACGACGCAATGCTGACAGCAATTACCAAAGCTCCAAGGATCAACCCTGACGGAAACAGATGGTCTCCTTGCCTTTGTGCTGAGGGCACGGGCAGAGACTCGCTCCATGTGAGGCCACTCTCGGTTCTTCTCTCCTCCTTTCTCTTTTCTTCCCCCCTGTCTTTAAGATAAGGCAGGGCTGGCCCTGGCCAGGTAGGTCAGTTGGTTGGAGCATCATCCCGATATGCCAAGGTTGCAGGTTCAATCCCTGATCAGGGCACATACAAGACTCAACCAGTGAATGCATAAATAAGTGAAACAACAAATCAGTGTTTCTTTCTCTCTCTCTCTCTCTCTCTCTCTCTCTCTCTCTCTCTCTCCCCCCCCCCACCTCTCTCTCTGAAAAACAAAAACAAACAAACAAAAAGATAAGGCAGGGTCAGGGCCCATCTGAGTTGATTTGGTCATCCCCTAGTCTGAAGTAATTTAAGACCATGGTTCTAGCTGATATGGTGGCAAAAGCATCCATTTTAAGATCAAAGTCCCTGGCTGGTTGGTTCAGTGTATAGAGCATTGGCCCAGCATGTGGACATCCCAGGTTTAATCCCTAGTCAGGGTACACATGAGAAGTGACCATCTGCTTCTCTTCCTTTCCCTCTCCCCTTTCTCTCCCTCTTCTTTCTGGCTCCCTCTTGCAGCCAGTGGCTCGATTGGCCCAGGCTCTGAAGATAGTCCAGTTGATTCGAGCATTGACCCCAGACAAGGGTTGCTGGGTGGATCCTGGTTGGGGAACATGTGTGATTCTGTCTCTCTATCTCCTCTCTTCTCACTTAAAAAAAAAAAACAAGCCCTGGCCAGTTGGCTCAGTGGTAGAGCGTCGGCCTGGCGTGCAGAAGTCCCGGGTTCGATTCCCGGCCAGGGCACATAGGAGAAGCGCCCATCTGCTTCTCCACCCCTCCCCCTCTCTTTCCTCTCTGTCTCTCTCTTCCCCTCCCGCAGCCAAGGCTCCATTGGAGCAAAGATGGCCCGGGCGCTGGGGATGGCTCCTTGGCCTCTGCCCCAGGCGCTGGAGTGGCTCTGGTCGCGACAAAGCGACGCCCCGGAGGGGCAGAGCATCGCCCCCTGGTGGGCAGAGCGTCGCCCCCTGGTGGGCGTGCCAGGTGGATCCCGGTCGGGTGCATGCGGGAGTCTGTCTGTCTCTCCCCATTTCCAGCTTCAGAAAAATACAAAAACAAACAAATAAACAACAAATTTAGGGTCAATAATAATTTGGTCTAAATCCAGTCATGCCACTCACTACATTGCCCCCAGAAAGTCCCTTAATATCAGTGAACCTCGGTTTACTTATCTGTGAAATATGGGTAAAAACATATACCTTAGGAGTTCCTAAAAATATGAAGTTAATGAATGTATTTGAAGTGCCCGGCATACAGCCATACATATAGTTGGTTCTTGAAAATAACTATGAGAATTATAACTGTATGCCTTTGCCTATAACTGATGCTTGAGAATAATAATTATGCCTCGACATTATCCAGGAAAGATGACTTATATAGCCTTGTCTGTAATCTTTTCCTGTATTAAACACGCCTTTCTCTCTGAAAGTTCTTTTCTATATCTAACCTAAATCCCAGACGATAGTTGACTCCTTTGTTTTGGCCCTGTGTTGGGGACGGGGACAGTGTCTGGTCAGCCTCCTCGTCCCTCAGCCCTTTTATTCATCCTTTGATGATTCGTTGCCCTGTTTTGTATTTTTCTTCCTTCCATCTCTTCCTATGTGTGTTAATTAATGTGTTTTGTAGGTCAGTGTGCTATGAAGGTCGATGTCTGTGTCTCTAGACTCGGATTCAGCTGTCAGCCCTCAGACGCTAAGACAACTCGAGAGGCGGCTGAAGCTCAAGCAGCGCTCGGAGGCAGAGAGGCTGCAGGAGAAACAAAGGCTGCGTTTGACGGGCACCTGGGACAGCTGGAGACAACAGAAGCCGCCTCTTTAGACGCATCCTCCCGGGGTCACAAGCTCAGGAAGCTTAGACGCATCCTCCCAGGGCCACAAGCTCAGGAAGCAGGGTAGGTAGAGTGGTCAGGAAGAACTACAAACACCAGCCTCGCACACACACACAAGACAGGGGTCAGGAAGTGCCGGGCTGATTTCGTGGGTTTTCCCAAACGGATTCCCTTAGACTTTTCAGTCTCCTGTGCTAATAGAGGCTTGTCCTAAATTCTATCCATCTGCTCTTCCTTCGTTTGTTTATTTTTCATTATCTCCCCTGCTTGATTTATTATGCACTTAATTGTCATATTTTCTCGCTGGTTCCCTTGGCATTTTTATGACTGGCCACTCTTGTCCTCATTGCAAATCATGCAAGGTCGTTTATTTGACATAACGGAAAGAATGGAATCTGGAATCTGACGGCTCAGCCACTGGGAAGCGCACAACCTTGAACAAGTAACAACGGGCCTATTTCCAGTTACCTCCCCAAGGTGTTAGAAAGGTGAGAAATTCTTATATATATGGAAAATTGGAACACAGAACTCAAAAAAAGTACAGCTGTTGTTGTTGTTGTTGTTGGGCAGATAAAATATATTATGCTCACTTTGTTAAAGATGGTGCTGCCCACGTGGAAGCCCGTCGCCCAGGTGATATTAATGTGTGTTGGGGGTGGGCTGTGGGCAGGCAGGATCCTTGTAGCCTGGGGCTTGTTTTTAGGACTAAGCCTTTCCCACCCTTTTTGATGTGGGGTGGTGCAATCCCATCATGCCTCAGATAAGTGACTTTGTATTATTTGTATATTGGATTAAAGGTTTTGATTTCTGCACTATAAAGTGGGGCAGACTGGGAGCTTGCTCTCTCGGTTCCTGAGATTAGCATTAGAGAGGAGAGCAGAGAAAGGCCACGTGGAGGAGGCCTGGAGAAGCAGCCAAGATGGCGGAGTGCTGAAGGAAAAGTCAGTTTGTGCAGAGTTTGTGCAGGGAGAAGGAAGGAGATGGGGAACAGAGGTGAATAAGTCTGGTGAGCTAGAAACCTTTGATTCTAGGAAACTCGGATAAGTCAGTAGCATTGTGAGCACTGAATGTGAGTGGGTTTTGGAGCCCAGTGTGTGTTTTTACTTGCCCACTGGGTGCAAGCTAGAATTAAAGATGATGGCCCACCAGTTTTTGGCTCCGTTGTTTCTTTACCGACTGTCCAAATCCAATGCAAACCTGCATGGGCCAGGTGGCTGTGATGGTGGCTGTGGCTACTGGCTTCACACTTGTTATTATAAAATTCATGCATTTACATTGGTTTGTGTTTGAGTACTGGGAGCAGTGGGGTTGTTTGGCTGTAAATAAGGACAAGGAGCCCCTAGGCAGGGGGCCTGTTCTTGGAGTTGGGTTTTCAAGAATAAGGTTGGGCTGGATGGCGTTATTCACACGCTCTGTTTCCCTCGTGACCCAGGGCCAGCCTCTGTGAGGATGAGGAGTTAGACTACGTCTGTGCAAACACTGAGGTCGGTAACTCTCAGTTTCCCCCGGCTCTGCATTTCTTTTTTAAATTCCTCATGCCCTGAGAGCCCGTGAGTGTGGTCTGTGGTGAGGCTCAGTTATCTGGATTTTTAAAGGCTCCTGGGTGATCCCAGTGTCTTAGCCAGCTTTCCCAGATGGCAGGTTTTCCTCCCCTCCTCCATGCAGACGTTTCCAGTAATCCTTGCTTTAGATAAACTGCTTATCTAATGCAGACGAGCTTGTTACTGATGCCAGAGAGTTAAACTGTTGTTTCTTAAAGTTAATATTTGCATTAATATTTGCAAAAGAGCGTTTTTTCCTCATAGGAAAGATTTTGCATTAAGCCTTATGCCACCTTCTCCTCCAGAAAGCCATCTCTGAAGCCAGGTTCAGCTAAGGGTCCTTCCTGTGTACTTTGGAAACACCCAGTGCTCACTGGCTTCCCAACGAGCTGTCCTTTATTGAGTTTCTGCTATGGGGCAGGAGCTTTCCATATTTTCTTTTTTCTTTTCTTTTTTTTTTTTTTTTTGTACTTTTCTGAAGCTGGAAACGGGGAG
Source organism: Saccopteryx leptura (assembly GCF_036850995.1). Taxonomy (NCBI): domain Eukaryota; kingdom Metazoa; phylum Chordata; class Mammalia; order Chiroptera; family Emballonuridae; genus Saccopteryx; species Saccopteryx leptura. The sequence continues at coordinate 15,285,560 of NC_089505.1, read as the reverse complement.
ACAGACAGACTCCCGCACGCGCCCGACCGGGATCCACCCAGCACACCCACCAGGGGGCGATGCTATGCCCATCCGGGGCGTCGCTCTGTCGTGATCAGAACCATTCTAGCACCTGAGGCAGAGGCCACGGAGCCATCCCCAGTGCCCAGGCCATCTTTGCTCCAATGGAGCCTTGGCTGTGGGAGGGGAAGAGAGAGACAGAGAGGAAGGAGAGGGGGAGGGGTGGAGAAGCAGATGGGCGCTTCTCCTGTGTACCCTGGCTGGGAATCGAACCCGGGACTTCTGCACGCCAGGCCGACGCTCTACCACTGAGCCAACTGGCCAGGGCCGCTTTCCATATTTTCATCCTTCCATGAAGAGCTTTCATAGTGAGGTCAGCGTTAGGTCCCTGACATGGTTGGTATATGCTCCTCTTTCTGAATTCTCTATTTGGTAATCCCACTCATCTCAAACCAAAAGCCTACATTTCATCCTAGGCTCTCCTTTCTCCCTTCAGCTCAGATCCAACTAGTCATTCACGCCCTGTCTATTCTCCCCACGGGAATCTCTCTACCTGTCCCCTTCTATTTTGGTTTTATGGTCCATCTCTTAGTTTCCTGAAATTGACATTTGACTGATCTCCCATTCTTTGATCCAGCTCTCTTCCCATAGCTTCTTCTAACAACTTAAAAGCCCTTCTAAGACTGTGGTATGTCCATACAGTGGAATACTACCCAGTAATAAAAAAAGACGAAGTAATGATACATACCACAGCTTGGAGGAAGCTCAAAGGTATTGGGCTGAAAAAAGAAACCAGCCTCAAAAGTTCATATATTGTATAATGTCATTCATAGGACATACTTAAAAATACAAAACTATAAGGATGGAGGACAGATTAGTGGTTGCTGTGGTTGAGTGGGGGAAGGGTGTGACTACAAAGGGGTAGTGGAATGGATATGGGGGGGTCATAGAACTGTTCTGTATCCTGACTGTGGTGATACACAAAACTGTACATGTTTTGAAATTCATAATACTCTACAACTCCAAAGAGGTCAATTTTGGATATGATAATCTTAAAAAATAAAATTAAATATAGTAAAAAACCTATTTTTTCTAAATATATTTAATGAGATATATGCACTAATGAATCTTAGGTACAACCCCCCCCCAAAGGAAACCTTCAGTGACCCCCTAAAGACCAGCTGAAGGTGTCCTAGTGCCGGTGAAGATCTGCTATGCTCGGACCCCAGTTAGTCTCCCCCCCAAACATCCTGTTGGGCAGATAAAATGTATTATGCTCACTTTGTTAAAGAGGCCGTTGCCCAGGTGGTATTAATGTGTGTTGGGGTGGGCTAAAGGCAGGCAGAATCCCTGTAGCCTGGGGCTTGGTTTTGGGATTAAGCCTGTCCCACCCTTTTTGGTGTGAGGTGGTACAATCCTATCATGCCTCGGAGAAGTGACTTTGTATTAGAGACTTCCCTATTATGTATGTTGGATTAAGGGTTTGGATTTCTACACTATAAAAGGGAGGCAGAACGGGACTCGGCTCTTGGTTCCTGAGGTTAGCATGAGAGAGCGGAGAGAGTAGAGCCAGCAGCTAAAGGAGGCCACGTGGAGGAGGCCAGGAGAAGCAGCCAAGATGGTGGAGTGCTGAGTGAGATGCCAGTTTGTGTAGAGTTTGTATCTGGGATAAGGAAGGAGATGGGGAACTGAGGAGAATAAGGCTGGTGAGCTAGAAACCTTTGATTCTAGGAAACTCGGATAAGTCAGTGGCTTTGTGAGCACTGAGTGTGACTGGGTTTTGGAGCCCAGTGTGTATTTTTACTTGCCCGCCGGGTGCAAGGTAGGATTAAAGGCTATGGCCCATCAGTTTTTGGCTCCGCTGTTTCTTTACCGACTGTCCAAATCCAATGCGAACCTGCATGGGCCGGGCTGCTCTGATGCTGGCCCTGGCCCTGGCTTCTGGCTTTACATTTGGCGTAGTCTGTGGCAGGATTCAATACAGATCGGCAAGGAGCCTTTGAGTGGTGGAGTAGAGAACTGGCTAGTGTTAGGGTTCCCCATGGCTGTCCTTTTGGGGATTGTAGGCTGGCTGACTTTTACAGCCATGCATGAGGAAACCAAGAGCTCTGTGGAAGAGGCTGCCTGGGACCTGCAAACTGAGCAGTGGAAGGAGATGGAGCAAACGCAGGAGAAACCAATGCTGACCCTGGAGCTGGAGGAAGCGCTGGAGGAGGAAGCCGACCAGGTTTGCGAGATTCGCCTGGAAATGGAGCAGCTGCTGGAGGAGAATTCAGAGGTTCGTGAGTTGCAGCTTGCCTTGGATGTTGCGGAGAGCCAGCAGCGGCAGGAGGCCGGGGCTGAGGCTGAGGCTGAGGCTGAAGCTGAGGCCGGGTCCGGAGCTGCAAGGTCTGTGGAGCAGAAGGCGGTGGCAGACGGAGGCTCGAGCCCGGCAGCCGGAGCTGGTGTTTTCAGTCCCTCTTTGGAGGATGAGGAGAATCGGACTGGAGTTGCAATCTGCAGTCTCCAGAAGGTGAAAGCGCAGCTGGAAGGAGCACCTACTTCGGCCCTGGTAGGTCTGCGATTTTGGGAAATATGGCTGGACATGCTTTCCGGAGCAGAGATGGAAATGCTGACTGCCATTGCCACGTGCCCCTCTTTGGGACAGTGTGAAACCTGCCAGGACGGCAGGAATGAGGGGGGTGGCTGATGACCCACGTGCGTGGACTGATTTCCTGGACTAGGACCGGAGTGGGCATTGGCTCCTTTGTTGGATGGACTTTCGGATTACGGATTTTGGACAATGTAAAATACCCTGATGGGGGTGGGGGGTGGCTTTGCTGGAAGCACTCCCCTACCCCGGGAAACTTTTCCCGTGGCTAGAAAGAAGACCGAGGACATTTTGCGCTTTGGGCTAAGTGCTCAGAGACTGGTGAAATGTACCTTTGTAATTGTTGAAACTGTATGATTTTTGCTGTTGTAATCTGTGTAATGTTCTAATTTCCTTGCACAGGAATGCTGGTGATGTAAATTGTGGGTAGTAAAGTGAGCATAGGGGTGGATTGTTGGGCAGATAAAATGTATTATGCTCACTTTGTTAAAGAGGCCGTTGCCCAGGTGATATTAATGTGTGTTGGGGTGGGCTAAAGGCAGGCAGAATCCTTGTAGCCTGGGGCTTGGTTTTGGGATTAAGCCTTTCCCACCCTTTTTGGTGTGAGGTGGTACAATCCTATCATGCCTCGGAGAAGTGACTTTGTATTAGAGACTTCCCTATTATGTATGTTGGATTAAGGGTTTGGATTTCTACACTATAAAAGGGAGGCAGAACGGGACTCGGCTCTTGGTTCCTGAGGTTAGCATGAGAGAGCGGAGAGAGTAGAGCCAGCAGCTAAAGGAGGCCACGTGGAGGAGGCCAGGAGAAGCAGCCAAGATGGCGGAGTGCTGAGTGAGATGCCAGTTTGTGTAGAGTTTGTATCTGGGATAAGGAAGGAGATGGGGAACTGAGGAGAAGAAGGCTGGTGAGCTAGAAACCTTTGATTCTAGGAAACTCAGATAAGTCAGTGGCTTTGTGAGCACTGAGTGTGACTGGGTTTTGGAGCCCAGTGTGTATTTTTACTTGCCCGCCGGGTGCAAGGTAGGATTAAAGGCTATGGCCCATCAGTTTTTGGCTCCGCTGTTTCTTTACCGACTGTCCGAATCCAATGCGAACCTGCATGGGCCGGGCTGCTCTGATGCTGGCCCTGGCCCTGGCTTCTGGCTTTACACATCCCTAGAACACACGCTGCATGTTCCAGTCCAGCTGAACGGTGCAAAGCTCCCAGACTCACTGTAAAGCCAGTAGCCACGGCCACTATCACAGCAGCCCGGCCCATGCAGGTTTGCATTGGATTCGGACAGTCGGTAAAGAAACAATGGAGCCAAAAACTGGTGGGCCATCATCTTTAATCCTAGCTTGCACCCGGTGGGCAAGTAAAAACACACACTGGGCTCCAAAACCCACTCACATTCAGTGCTCACAAAGCTACTGACTTATCCGAGTTTCCTAGAATCAAAGGTTTCTAGCTCACCAGACTTATTCACCTATGTTTCCCATCTCCTTCCTTCTCCCTGCACAAACTCTGCACAAACTGGCCTCTCACTCAACACTCCGCCATCTTGGCTGCTTCTCCTGGCCTCCTCCACGTGGCCCTTCTCTGCTCTCCTCTCTGCTCTCTCCTCTAATGTTAATCTCAGGAACCAAGAGGGCAAGCTCCCATTCTGCCCCCACTCTATAGTGTAGAAATCAAAACCTTTAATCCAATATACAAAATAGGGAAGTCTCTGATACAAAGTCACTTATCTGAGGCATAATGGGATTGTACCACCCCACATCAAAACGGGTGGGAAAGGCTTAATCCTAAAACCAAGCCCCAGGCTACAAGGATCCTGCCTGCCCATAGCCCACAGAGACACACACTAATATCACCTGAGCAACGACTTCCACGTGGGCAGCGCCATCTTTAACAAAGTGAGCATAATACATTTTATCCGCCCAACACTCACCAAGCTCTCTCTCATTCGCGGTACCTTTGACATGCTCGCCCCTCTGAGGATGACTTTCATATTCTTATTCTCCTTGTAGATGGAAGAAATACCCAAACCTGCAGAGAATTTTTATGAATTTATTTGAGCCAAAACTGACAATTGCCAGGAAGCAAGATTTCAAATACTTTGGAGAAAAACAGTTTTGCAGTTTCTTTTATGCATTTGAAATGAAGAAGGGAGCCTAAGGAAGTTACATGGAAGTGGAGAAAGCTTTTGGCAGGGATTGGATTATAGGATAGTTAAGATTATGTGCTTTCTTGAGGGTGGTTATGCTTATTTCAAGAGTATGTTAACTGGCTCTGGCTGGCTGGCTCAGTGGTCAAGCGTCTGCCCAGCATGTGGAGGTCCTGGGTTCAATTCTCAGTCAGGGCACACAGGAAAGGTGCCATCTGCTTCTCCACCTGTTGGGCGGATAAAATGTATTATGCTCACTTTGTTAAAGATGCCGTCGCCCAGGTGATATTAATGTGTGTTGGGGGCAGGCAGGATCATTGTAGCCTGGGGCTTGGTTTTAGGATTAAGCCTCTCCCACCCGTTTTGATGTGGGGTGGTATAATCCAATCATGCCTCAGAGAAGTGACTTTGTATTAGAGACTTCCCTATTTTGTATATTGGATTAGAGGTTGTGAAGCTACACTATAAAATGGGGACGGAACGAGAGTTTGCGCTCTTGGTTCCTGAGATTAGCATGAGAGAGCAGAGAAAGTAGAGCCAGCAGCAGAAGGAGGCCATGTGGAGGAGGCCAGGAGAAGCAGCCAAGATGGTGGAGTGCTGAGTGAGATGCCAGTTTGTGTAGAGTTTGTATCTGGGATAAGGAAGGAGATGGGGAACTGAGGAGAATAAGGCTGGTGAGCTAGAAACCTTTGATTCTAGGAAACTCGGATAAATCAGTAGCTTTGTGAGCACTGAATGTGATTGGGTTTTGGAGCCCAGTGTGTATTTTTACTTGCCCGCCAGGTGCAAGCTAGGATTAAAGACTATAGCCCATCAGTTTTTGGCTCCGCTGTTTCTTTACCGACTGTCCGAATCCAATGCGAACCTGCAAGGGCCGGGCTGCTCTGATGGTGGCCCTGGCTCCTGGCTTTACACCACCCCTCCTCCCTCTCACTTCTCTCTATTTCTCTCTCTCTTACTCTTCCCCTCCTGCAGCCATGACTCAATTGGAGTGAGTTGGCCCCGGGTGCTGAGAATGACTCCATGGCCTCTGCCTCAGGCGCTGAGAATACCTCCGTTGCTGAGCAACGGAGTAACAGCCCAGATGGGCAGGCTTGCCCAGTGGATCCTGGTTGGGGTGCATGTGGGAGTCTATCTCTGCCTCCACTCCTCTCACTGAATAAAAAAGAAGGAAGGAAGGAAGGGAGGGAGGGAGGGAGGGAGGAAGGAAGAAAAAGGAAGAAAGGACAAGGATAGCCCTTCACTACAGGAAGAAGTCTCTTAACTTCTGCTCCAGACTGGGCTGGGGAAAACCATGGCTAAGAATAGCCGCACAGCAGGGCTTGGTCGTGAGAGCCTGCAGGCGTTGGTAGATGAGGTGGTTGCCTTCTGTTTTGTTGCTTTCCTGTGGCTGACATTTAACTGCAATTGAGGCTGAGTTCTGGTTTATTTTTTGCTCATTCCCTGCATCCTCCCCTTGTTCTCAGTGAGCTTTGCCTCTGCCTGGTGCCCACCCCACCTGCCCAGCAGTCTGATTGCGCCAGCCGCCAGCCAGCGCTTCTGCGCGGCGCCTCTCTGTGTCATTGGCAAGTCAGCCTGCCGGCCACAGGTAGTGTTTCCGGAGGGTCAAGGCGAGGAAGCCCGGAGTCAGCACCGTTGGGGGATGTTCATCAGATAAGGCGCCTCTTGTTCTCAAGTGCAGCTTTATAGGAGGAAAAAGCCCCTTGGTTTCTCGTGGGAAATCAGTTCCAAACACAAATCCTGTGAGAATAGTAGTACTGACGTCTTCAAAATTCTGTTCTGGATCTTTCGGCATTATCACATTAAAAACCCAAAGTGTCCCTTACTCACATTTCCGGTTTTACCTGAACTCCGAAGAAGCGTCTCAGGTTGGAGCCGTGGTCTCTGTTTCTCTCTGTTGTGTCTACTTCATCTTTCCCTTGATGCAAACTGGGTGATTTCACTGCTGCTGAATGTATCGTGAAACAAGGTGAAAGTCGAGGGTCAGATGCTGTCATTCTGGGCCAGGACTGGGTGCACCGGAATCCCGCTGTGTTCCCTGAAGCAAAAGCCGGAGTGGAGCCTGGAGCCGGAGGAAGAGCTTTGGGGCAGAATCAGGGGCATGCGCAGAAACACGAAGGTGAGAAAGACAAGCGTTGGTGGGCGGGTCACAGTGTGGCTTGATGGGGTGGAGAGTGAGGGGAGGGAAGAGAAGGGAGAAGAAGGCAGAGGCAGGTGTGAAAGGGCCGGTGTGCCAGGCTAGGGGTTGGGACTTCACCGTGCAAGTAGGGGGTCAGGGGGAAGGAAGGAATCCACTGAGGAACTTGGAGTGAGAAATTGACACGACCTGATTTGTGTTTTAGGAAGATTCCTGGAGAGATTCTGGCTGCCTTCAAGTAAGTGGCAGCCAGAACTTTGGGCTCTTCCCACCAGTCCCCTCAGGTTGGACATTACAATAAAGCAGCCTGGAGCAAAGATCTACAATAGACACAAACAGTTAAGAGTAAGCAGGCAGGAAAACAGTCACACAATGTGTGTGAGTGCCCAGAAGTCCTGCTTCTCTGCCCACCAGGGGCTGAGACACCTCACAGGGCCGGTCCTTCTCAGCAACAGGGTCCTGAGGGCAGATGGCAGCAGTCCTAACGGAAGGAGAGAAGAGCAGGGAGGTGCAACAACCGATGGATTGCTAGTTCTTCTGGACTAAGGAGTCATTCTGAAGGCCTAAGGCTGGTTTGTACATCCACTCATGCAAGAGGGGACGTGCCTGCTTAACTCTTCACTTGTCCCAATCGCCCCATTCCCCAACTAACAGTGATCTTTAACATCCCTTATTGTGTGTGTATGTGTGTGACAGAGATAGACAGAGAGAAGAACAGATAGGGACAGACAGGAAGGGAGAGAGATGAGAAGCATCAATTCTTTGTTGCAGCTCCTTAGTTGTTCATTGATTGCTTTCTTATATGTGCCTTGACCGGGGGGCTACAGCATTCCTAGTGACCCCTTGCTCAAACCAGCAACCTTGGGCTCAAGCTGCTGAGCTATGCTCAAACCAGATGAGCCTGCACTCAAGCCGGTGACCTCAGGGTTTCAAACCTGGGTCTTCTGCGTCCCAGTCCGATACTCTATCCACTGTGCCACCGCCTGGTCAGGCTGACATCCCTTATTCTTATCAATAAATCCTCTAGTACAAATTGAGATATATGAAGTGACTTCTGGGGTTGACTTCTGATTAAGATCTTTTTTTTCCCCTCACTTTTAAAACTTGTGTTTACATATACAAATAGGATTGACCATTTGACCATTTAACCATTCAGTGGTATTAAGTATTTCACAGTGTTGTGCATCTGTCACCACCATCCATTCCCAGAATTTGCCCATCATCCCAAACAGAAACTCTGCACCTACTAAACAGTCCCTTCCCATGCCCTCACAGCCCTGGCCCCTGGCCAACCACCCTTCGACTCTGTCAGGTTGACGATTTTAGGTATTCATATAGGTGGAATCATACAGTCTGTGTTCTTTCTGCCCGGCTTTTTCCTCTTAGCATCACGTTTCCAAGGCTCATTCACGTTGTAGCATATATCAAAATTTCATCCCTTTAAAAGTTGAGTAATATTATGATCAAGGTCTTTTAAAAGTTAACGAACCAATCCTAGCATGTAGATTAAAGTTAACTTGCACAAACATACACATGTCAAACTGTATCTGTGCAGAGATGTGAAATAAGACAGGAAGAGGAGAAAGACCTAAAAGATAAGCAGAGAATGTGGGTACGAAACACTTTCGGGAGAAAGAGTTCTTTTTTTTTTTTTTTAAGATTTTATTTTTATTCATTATATAGAGGGGAGAGAGAGAAGGGGGAGCAGGAAACATCGACTCCCACATGTGCCTTAACCAGGCAAGCCCAGGGTTTTGAACTGGGGACCTCAGCTTTCCAGGTCGATGCTTTATCCACTGCACCACCGCAGGTCAGACAGAAAGAACACATTAGGCTTGGCTACTGGCTGAGAAGATGAGGGACATGCTAGAATTTTGCATGACTACAAAATACAAGAGAGGGAGTACGTTTTTAGGAATGGGAGGTGGGTTCATTTTGAATTGCTTGTTGACACATAACGAATCTATTCTGGGTCACAGACAAAGACTGGGCTAAGGGGCACGTTTGGACATCCTTGACAAATGAATGGCTAGTAAAGCTGTGGCTAGGCTGAGCTCACTCAGGAAGGAGAGAGGCCAGAAATGGACAGAGAGGGCCTAGGGTTGGCCTTGAGGAGCGCCACAATGGGGGGAAGTGTGTCTGCCAGAGACCCACGGGCAGTGGCTGGAGGAGAGGTTGGAACCGGGGAGCCTCCGAAGAGGACTCCCAAGGCCAGTGGTCCACAGCGTCGAATGACGGGATGGGAACAAGGATTGGGACTGAGGCGTGTTCTCTGCTGGTGGTGACCAGGACAAGCAGATGGCAGCCTGCCGGAGTGGTGGGGACAGGCGCCAGATGGCAGGGGCTTGCGGAATGACGGAGCGCAAGGTGAAGACCATCGTGCTGGGTAGACTGTTCTTCCAAGAAACTTGATTGTGAAAGAAAGGGCAGCCGCTAGGGGCATTGAGCAGAGTTTAGTGGTTGTTTATTTTTAAATCTAAAATAGATCTAAACATTTGTATGAAAGGAAAAAAATCAACAGCGAAAGAGAATTAAGATATGCTGCGAGCAGGAGGGGTACCATCCATGCAGCGGCATCAGGCCAGTGTTCAAATAGCAGCCTCTGTCACCTCTGTCGGCGAGCTGGGCTGCTGGGGGAAGGGGAAGGGGCCATCCGAACCAAGAGTGGGAGAGTTAATGAGCTCTCGGTGGCAAGGAAGCGCAGGAGATACTCTGTTTTGGGCCAAAAACTTTTGGAAAACCTAAAGTGGTTGTTTTCTAGTATATTAATGGTCTCTATCAGAGGACATGCTACTTGGACGCACACACAGAGACCTCCTTTGGTGGATAGTGACCAGGGTGGTCTGCATGCAGTGCACAGAGGACAGTGGGGACAATGGCCTTTTCATTACAGCTCTCTGCTGTGGAGGACACAATGATGAAACATGAGACAGAAATACAGGGCTCAACATTTACAAATTAAAATAACAGCTCAACGTAAAAGAGCTACTACTTAATCTCACTATGAGAATTTTTAAAATGGGGCCACCTATTCTCAGAGATCACAATGCCAAAATGGTCATATCCTGAAGTCATTGTCTTTGCTAATTTAGAGCTCAATACGATTAAAACCTCACGGATAAAAGCAGAGATGATGAAACCACTCTATTCAATGAAAAGACGGGGCCTCTGAAGTTTCAAAATTTGGCTTCTCAAATTGTTAGCCTGTTGCCAATTTCCATGTGGATCTGAGAGACCTATGCTTATTATCTTTAAGCCAACTGACTGTGTCCTTTACAAATATTAATTTCAGTTACTGCATTTATAGTGTTTTGCAGTTCCATTTGTATGGGACAAACTGTTGACTTCTGCATGGCCTCCTTGCGACCTCACTCTTCCCACAGTGGGTTGTTTACCTCTCTGGTCACTGTTCCAGATGTCTTTTGTGCCTCCCAGAAACCCTTCCAGATCCTAAGACCACTTCACATCAAAATTCAGTGTTTATTGATTGCTTTTAGAGAGACAGAAAGAAGAAAGGAGAGAAGAGAGAGAGAGAAGCATTCATTTGCTGTTTCACTTAATTGTGCATTCATTGGTCGCTTCCATATGAGCCCTGACCGAAAAATCATACTCCCAACCTTGTTTTGGGATGACACCCTAACTGACTGATCTCACTGACCAGGGTTAAAATTCAGTATTTTAATTTACATATATTTGCACTCCACTATTAAGGATGAGAATAGATAATCATTCTAGCATCATATAAAATTCTGGAGCCTCTCAAACAGCCCCCGAGTATAAGAGAAAGGCCGTTATCCCTATAGTCCTGTTTTGGTGGCTTTGAATTGAGCATGTCCTGGGTTGTTAGGCACATGTACATGTGATTACCACTGTTGATTCTGCCTCTGTGGTCACTGCACTGGCCTTCTTTGCAGCAACATCTTGATTGAAAAATTGTTCTGTGGCTCAGCCTGCCATTTAATGAGCTCATTTCCTAGTCATACATCTGTGTCTGAGAGCTTGCGCCAGATCTTGTTCGGAAACTAAGCGGGGCAGCAGCCTTACAGAGCGTGGCTGCGGCCAGACTGGGCCGTGAGAAACACCGAGGTCTCCACTCGGTAGGTCAGGTAACCGCTGGCAATCGGCACGTCCTACAGACTTTCTTTTGTAAATGTCTGAAGATCCTTGGGTTTGCAAATTCCCATGTAGTTTATTTGTCCCTTAAACAAACCCGTAGCATTTTTTTTTTTTTTTTTTTTTTTTTTTTTTTTTTTTTTTTTTTGCATTTTTCTGAAGCTGGAAACAGGGAGAGACAGTCAGACAGACTCCCGCATGCGCCCGACCGGGATCCACCCGGCACGCCCACCAGGGGCGACGCTCTGCCCACCAGGGGGCGATGCTCTGCCCATCCTGGGTGTCACCATGTTGCAACCAGAGCCACTCTAGCACCTGAGGCAGAGGCCACAGAGCCAACCCCAGCGCCCGGGCCATCTTTGCTCCAATGGAGCCTTGGCTGCGGGAGGGGAAGAGAGAGACAGAGAGGAAGGCGCGGCGGAGGGGTGGAGAAGCAAATGGGCGCTTCTCCTGTGTGCCCTGGCCGGGAATCGAACCCGGGTCCTCCGCACGCTAGGCCGACGCTCTACCGCTGAGCCAACCGGCCAGGGCCCCGTAGCATTTTTAAACACCTTAAAACAACAAACATTTGTCACCGCACACAGCTTCTGAGGCTCAGGACCCCGGAAATGGCCTAGCTGAGTGGCGCTGGCTCAGGGTCTCTCCTCAGTTGGCCTTCCAGCTGTGGGACAGGGCTGTAGTCGTCCCCAAGCTCACGAGGGGCAGAGCTCTCATTCACCATTGGCGGTGGGTCTCAGTTCTTAGAGGCCCTGGTGAAGGCCTTAGTCCCTCACTACATAGGCCTCCCCGCTGGGCCGCGCACAAGATGGGAGCATGCAACTAGAAGAGAGAATTCTAAATAAAGGTGTTTTATTTTTATTTTTTCTTATTCATTCATTTTTTTAGAGAGGAGAGAGAGAGGGAGAGAGAGAGACAGAGAGAGAGACAGGGGGGAGGAGCTGGAAGCATCAACTCCCATATGTGCCTTGACCAGGCAAGCCCAGGGTTTCGAACCGGCGACCTCAGCATTTCCAGGTCGACGCTTTATCCACTGCGCCACCACAGGTCAGGCCTAAATAAAGGTGTCTTAATAGCCATATCCAAATGATTATTTTCAAAATAAATAGTTCTCCTTTTCTTGGTCCTTTTTTTGTTTCTCAAACTATAAGAGAAAGTTTATTTTTAAAGTTACAGAGGCAAAAGAAGGGTTCTTGGAGCTGAGGAGAGAGAAAGGGAAAAGAGATACTACTGGGGGAAGGAGAGGGGGAGGGGCAGGCAGGCGAGTGCTCCGGAGAGGGGGACAGTGCTCATTGTCTCGGTTCTAGGGACAAATTAAATAGGCTGTGACTCCAATTGTTGCCACCAAGACTTCCTCTAGAAAATAAGTTTCCCCAGCGGCTGGCTGTAATTTGTATCAATCTCATCCCTTATTTGTAGGCTGTTGCTCCACAGACAAAATTCTCACCTCCCAAGTGGTGAAGAGATCATTTATTTGACCCCACAATGGTTGGTGAAATAAATCGCATTTAAAAATTTCCTAGTCCATAGTCTTAAAGAAAAAAAAAAAGAAAAGAAACCAGAAAAATAAAAGAGAAATGTGCCAGTCTAACATGCAAGCTTATTAAGAAAATAATTTCTCGCCTGACCAGGCGGTGGCGCAGTGAATAGAGCGTCGGACTGGGATACAAAGGACCTAGGTTTGAGACCCCGAGGTTGCCAGCTTGAGCGCGGGCTCATCTGGTTTGAGCAAAGCTCACCAGCTTGGACCCAAGGTTGCTGGCTTGAGCAAGGGGTTACTTGGTCTGCTGAAGGCCCGCGGTCAAGGCACATATGAGAAGGCAATCAATGAACAACTAAGGTGTCGCAACAAACTAATGATTGATGCTTCTCATCTCTCTCCGTTCCTGTCTGTCTGTCCCTGTCTATCCCTCTCTCTGACTCTCTCTGTCTCTGTAAAAAAAGAAAGAAAAAGAAAAGAAAGTAATTTCTCCGTCCTTGGCACCTGCCCAGGCCAGGCCCACCTCCTCTCTCACGCACCCCCTGACCCCTCCCTCCCAAGAGAACCATCGTTGTGCTCTTTTCTCCGAGAGTCTAAGGGTTTCAGGACACTTGACTCAGGCTGTACAGGGGCCAGGAAGAGCGAGGAAGCCCTGGGTGAGTTTCCCCTACTGTAAACTCCCTCCCTTATCTGGGATTCCCAGAGCCCATAGAGGAATGCAGCAGAAAACAAGAGAAGGGAGTGGGAAGTAGGATGGGGACAGATAAGGGACTCCTATCAGAACTGCAGTTTCCACAATGAAGGTATGGATCGGAACAAAATAAAGAGATGGCAACAGAAGGCAAACTAAACCTTTCAGCTTCAGGAAAGAAGAACTCAAATGAAGGCCAATACTTTTTACCAGCTCCAAACACTATCCTGATCCTTATAAATGCAGCTTGGGTGGAGGGAAGAGACTTCCACTGAATTGTCCACATGGTTTTGAGTTATTGGGTGATAATGCATTTAAAGAAAGTTGCTCTCAAGGGACAAGGAGCCCGAGAACAGCTCATGAGATCAGTTTAAAAAGAAGCTATGAATCAGTGGAAGGAAATATAAAGCCAGGGTTGTCAATGAGGGAGTCTCCTGTATCAGCGCCATTAGAGGGGCTGATATTCCGAGCGTTACACAGGCGGAGCCCCCACTCTGACCTCAAGGAAAGGACTGTGCTCTCCGGCTCCATAATGCAGGGCACACCAAGAACAACAACTGAAAGCTTTGAAGATGGCCTTAAGTACCCCAAACAGATTAAGAGGGAGAGCCCTCGGCCCTGGCTGGTTGGTTCAGTGGTAAAGCGTCGGCCTGGCGTGCAGAAGTCCGCGGTTCGATTCCCGGCCAGGGCACACAGGAGAAGCGCCCATCTGCTTCTCCACCCCCCCCCCTCCTTCCTCTCTGTCTCTTCCCCTCCCGCAGCCGAGGCTCCATTGGAGCAAAGATGGCCCGGGCGCTGGGGATGGCTCTGTGGCCTCGGCCCCGGGCGCTGGAGTGGCTCTGGTCGCGGCAGGGCGACGCCCTGGAGGGGCAGAGCATCGCCCCGTGGTGGGCAGAGCGTCGCCCCCTAGTGGGCGTGCCGGGTGGATCCCGGTCGGGCGCATGCGGGAGTCTGTCTGACTGTCTCTCCCCGATTCCAGCTTCAGAAAAATATAAAAAAAAAAAGAGGGAGAGCCCTCCTATCCGCGCCTTTGAGGGGGCCATCACCAAAGGAAAACCCTATGATGGCATCACCACCATCAAAGAGATGGGCAGTTCCATTCATGAGATTCCACGACAAGATATTCTTACTCAGCAAAGTCGGAAAACTCCAGAAGTGGTCCGGAGCACGAGGCCGGTCATCGAGGATTCCATCTCCCAGGGTACACCAATAAAGTTTGACAGCAACTCAGGTCAGTCTGCCATCAAACACAATGTCAAATCCTTAATCACGGGACCTAGCAAACTAGCCCGTGGAGTGCCGCCACTGGAAATTGGGCCAGAGAACATCAAAGTGACCGAGCAGGGAAAATACGACGACGTGAAAGCTGGCGAGCCCCTGCGTTCCTGGCACATGTCGGTGGTAAGCTCTGGCCCCTCAGTTCTCAGGTCAGCACTTCAGGAGGCTCCCAAAGCTCAGCTGAGCCCGGGGGTCTACGGCGACAGCAGTGCGCGGCGGACACCTGTGAGCTACCAGAGCACCATGTCCAGAGGCTCGCCCATGATGGGCAGAACTTCTGATGTTACGATTTCTTCTAGCAAATCTATCAGTCATGAGAGAAAATCGACACTGACCCCTACCCAGAGGGAAAGCATAGCCGCGAAGTCGCCAGTCCCTGGGGTGGACCCTGTAGTAAGCCACAGTCCCTTTGATCCCCACCATAGGGACAGCGCCACAGGAGAGGTGTGCCGGAGCCATCTCCCCACGCACTTGGACCCCGCCATGCCGTTCAAAAACAAAAAACAAAAAATTAAAAAAAAAGAAAGTTGCTCTTGCAACTTGTGCTGAGAAAGCTTATCAGTAAGGGGGAAATTAATAACAAAAACAGTCACTCTTCAATTCAGTTGCTACTTTGTTCAAACCAAGCCCATCTCAAGG